>NW_008239539.1:1400586-1411239 GCF_000691975.1 Corvus brachyrhynchos
TCCAAGCCCCGTCCAACCTGGCCTTGGGCACTGCCAGGGATCCAGGGGCAGCCCCAGCTGCTCTGGGCACCCTGTGCCAGGGCCTGCCCACCCTCACAGGGGAGAATTTCTCCATAAGATCCGGTGTAAATCTCTCCTCTTTCAGTTCACACCCATTCCCCCTTGTCCTGTCACTGTCTGCCTGTGTAAAACTTGTTCTCCCTCTCTTTTTATAAACCCCCTTTAAATACTGAAAGAAGAAAGGTGGATTCATGAGAGGCTTCCTCTCAGGAGCAGGGCTGTGATTGATTAAAATTGGATTGGGCTCATCATAATTAACTGATTGGAATATGACAGTGCACCACAGCACAGGGCTCATTTCGATGGCTCTTGCCCACGGTGCCCTCTCCCAAAGCATTCCCCAGCTGCTGATACTGTTATGTAACCCAGCCCAGACAGTAATTGATAATCATTACAATTGCCCACAGAATTCCTCTCCACTTTATTCCTGTTTGACTTCCGTTTTCTGCTCGTTGTCAGAGGAATGATCCGCTTGGAACCCAGGGGCTTTTTTTTTTTTTTAATTCCTGGGTTTGGAATTTTGCAAAACAAATGACTTCCCTTTAGCCTCAGCCTGCTTGGGCAGGGAGAGCTGCTTCTGCTGGGCCACCCTCAGCATCCCCTCTGCCATGGGACCAACATTTTTCCAGCTCTGGGAAGCTGCTGGCAGTGAACCATGGCTTGCTTCTCCTTGTTCCTCATTCCTGGCTCCATCTTTTCCTAATTCCTGCATGGGTTCCTGGCCTGGCACCCCGGGCTGGTCCCTGCTGAGCCGTTCCCTCAGCGTGGTTGTGTAAATTCAGGCACCTGTGGAAAATGGAGGTACAGAGCTGCCAGACTGGTTCTGCTGGGCTGGGAATCAGGGGAGCTTTGAGGTTGGAAAGGACCTCTGGGATCATTGAGTCCAACTGTTCCAACACTGCCAAGGCCACCACTAAAACATGTCCCCAAGTGCCACATCCACATGTTCTTTGAACACTTCAGGGATGGTGACCCCAGCACTGCCCTGGGTAGTTCTGCCCATGCCTGACCACCCTTCCCATGAAGGAATTTCCCCAATACCCAACCTAAACCTCCCCTGGCCCAGCCTGAGGCCGTTCCCTCTCCTCGTGTCCCTGTTCCCTGGCAGCAGAGCCCGCCCCCCCCCGGCTGCCCCCTCCTGTCAGGGACTTGTGCAGAGCCACAAGGTCCCCCCTGAGCCTCCTTTGCTCCAGGCTGAGCCCCTTTCCCAGCTCCCTCAGCCTCTCCTGGGGCTCCAGACCCTTCCCAACTCTGCTCCCTTCTCTGGACACGCTCCAGCCCCTCAGGGTCTGTTTCGTCGTGAGGGGGCCCAGAGCTGAGCCCGGCACAGGAGGTGTCCCAGCAGTGCTGATTGCAGGCCTTGCTCCCATTGTGGCAGGGCCTGGCAACCCAGGGAGTGAATGTGGCCTTGGGGAGTTGTGCATTTTGTCCTTGCAGTGACTCTCCCACATGCCAAAGGCATTCCCAGCTCCTCTCAGAGCGCAGTCCCTGCTCTCGGTGTGCACTGAGCTGCCTGGAGCCGCTCTCCTGACGGGGTTTTTGGGACATCTGCAGTGCAGCTGTTGGCTGAAGCAGCCCGGTCTGCAGGACAGTTGTGCTTCCCTGATTGTCCCATGTCAGGCAGAGCCCCCAAAGCTCCTCTCAGCCTTCAGTTTCCACTTTAAAATCTTTCCATCTTTCAGTCCCCTTCCCACACGTGGGATGGTGCTGAGGGCTGGTGCTTTTGGTTCAGGCCTGAGGCCTCCCAGCAGAGACAGGATTGCAACCAACCACAGTGGGAGAAACATCAGGGATTTCATCAGGCTGCTCTCAGAGTCACTGGTTGTTCATGTCTTGGTGTGTCTGTGCTTTGGATCATCCAATATTTGGGTTGGAAAGAACCTTAAAGCTCATCTAATGCCACCCCCTGCCATGGGCAGGACACCTTCCACTGTCCCAGGTTGCTCCAAGGTGGTCGCCGCTCCGTGGGCAGGGGGCGCAGCCACAGCTGCTCTGGGCACCCTGTGCCAGGGCCTGCCCACCGTCCCAGGGAACAATTCCTTCCCCATATCCCATCCAGCCCTGCCCTCTGGCACTGGGAAGCCATTCCCTGTGTGTCCTGTCCCTCCATCCCTTGTCCCCAGTCCCTCTGCAGCTCTCCTGGAGCCCCTTTAGGCCCTGCAAGGGGCTCTGAGGTGTCCCTGGAGCCTTCTCTTGTCCAGGTGAGCACCCCCAGCTCTCCCAGCCTGGCTCCAGAGCAGAGGGGCTCCAGCCTTCAGAGCATCTCTGTGGCCTCCTCTGGAACGACTCCAGCTCCACGTCCTTATGTTGGAGGCCCTTGATGTGCTTGGCAGCAGGAAGGTACCTGCAGGCTGAAAGAGAGCTCTGTGTTAATGGGGGAGTCATGGTTCATATCAGTGGTACCTGACATGAACCTTGTTTTGGGATCCTAAAACTTCCAAGCCCAAGGAACAGCCCTGAAGATGCCGTGGAGCAATGGAAATGCCAGCCTGGGCTTTCTGCACGGCTGAGAGCTCTGCAGAAGTTGTCTCTTCTCCCCAAATTCTGGGTTGTGATGAGGCTTCCCCCTCCCTGGAGAGCTTTTGCTGGAGTTGGTGTGGGGCAGAGTAAGTCATTAATGGTCCTGTGGGTTGGGGATGGAGGGGGACAGTAGTGAGGAGAGCCATGGGGACAATTCCTCCTGAAGTGCCACTACTGCCGAGCTGGAGTGCTTGGTGTTGGCTCCATGGGGGAGAGCAGCTGGAAGAGCCCAAGTCCCTGTGTGTGGTGGTGGATCCTTCCCTGGCACACAGCTGTCCTGCTTTTGGGGCCGGACCAGGGTTTCCCCAATGCAAGTGAGGATGGGAGAGCCTCGGTGGGTCGGGGATGGGGCTCCACCACTGCTGGCATGAGGGCTCCTTGTGGCCATGGGGTTGGTGCAGGCACTTTATTCCTGATTTTGGTCAGGGTTTTTCCCCTCTCTAGGGAGGAAACTGCTCTTAAAGCAGGGAATCCTGGAGGCTGCTGTGGAGAGAGGTTCCAGGCTGCTGGGAGCTCGGCTCCTCCCTGCCCAGCTCCTTCCAGTGTGACAGCAAATCCCCTTTTCCTAGGAATGCCAGTGACTAAACTGCCTTTGCTCCCTGTTACCACCTTCTGTGATCCTATTGAGGCCGAAGCACTCAGGGACAGCAGTATTTGATGTGCTGGATTAAATGACGTGAATTCCTGAGTTCCTGTGTGTGTCCTGGTGTGTCCCAGCAGCGCATGGCCTGGGCTGGTGACAGCTCTGGGGATGTCCTGTGAAGCTGTCAGTGTCCCAAGGGTGCTTACAGCTTTGTTTGCAGGCTGTCCCTGTGTTTGGCAGCGTGGTGAGCAGCCTCGGAGCGCCCTGATTGATTTATTTTTGATAACACATTGTAGTTTTCCAGAAGAAAGAGCTCCTGTTCCCTCTGTGCAACGTCCCGTGGTGAAATGCCAGTGGTGTTACGTTGTGTTTGAGTCACTGCTGCTGCTGGAAGGGCTGTTCAGCCTGCACACTGCTCCTGCTTCTCCTCTCCCCTGAGGAGGAGGAGGAGGAGGAAAGCTGGAGGGAGAGGACCTGGTGCTGGGAGCTGCGTCATCTGGCAAGACCCGGCGGAGCCGACTGTGGAAAATCCATTTGCCAGAGTCCAGTAGGAAGCTGGGCTCCAGCAAAACATGCAGGAAGTCAAAGGAGCCCAAACCAACAGTGTTTAGAGAGAAGAAGCTGTTGGGGGCAGGAGGCGAGGGGTGAGGGCTGCTGTGGGCACCGGGCACGGAGCTGGGCCGGGATCCATCCACGTGGCTGCTCCGCAGCCCCACGTTCCCAACCAAATACAGCATGGAACGAGGGGCTGCTGGAGGGGCTCTGCTTGGAGAAGGTGTATCCGTGCTGAAAGTGAAAGTCTCCTAGTGGCAAAATAACACTCAGTCCCACCTTGGCTTTAGAAGCTGATCAGGCCATGGAGGCTTTCCTGCTGCCTCTGGCCAGGCAGGGATGAAGAGGCAGCTGTTGCCTCCCTTTTGCCTGGCCACGTTCCTTGTTTTTTTTCCAGGGGAGTGGCTGTTCTTCACCCTGCTCACTGTGTGTGTGTGAGGAGTTTACAGCTGGGGGGGGGTAGAAATAAAATGTAGATATCCTTGTGGAACTTTTTCCCTGTGCTTGCTAAATTGATGCAGCAACCACCTAATCCTCTCCTGGCTACTTGGAACTCTGCGACTACTGTCCTGGCAGGAGCACAGCAGGGGGAGGATGCAGAGAGCAGAGGGAAGGTTTGTGGGACCTTCCCTGAAATGTCCACGGGGAATTTTGGAAGCTTTGGTTTGGAATGAGAGAGTGCTGGAGGTGTTGGTTGGAAACAGGAGAGTGCTGGAGGTCTTGGTGTGGAATAGGAGCATTCTGGAGACCTTGGTGTGCAACAGGGAATTCTCTCTTGGACTTGCAGCTTCACCTCCAGGCTGTGTGGAGCATCCAGCCCGTTCTGGCATTGCAGGATGGCTGAGGTGTGGTGGGTGAAGGAGGGATGCTGGTGGCACAGGCAGGACTGAAAGCCCAGAGCACAGAGGCAGGTCCCCTGTGCAGGGCAGGGACTTGGCTGCCAGCCTGGCAGACACCTGCAAAGCCATGGAGCAGATTCCAGGCCTCCTGCTGCTCCCCTGCTCAGGGGAGGTGCTGGAGGAGCATTAGCGTTGCCACGGGGATGTTTAGTTGGTGTGGTGATGCCTTCATGCCCAGGGCTTACAATCCCGGAGCTCCTGGGCTTCCCAAACTATGCATGGCATCTCAGCCTCTTCTCCCTTGCTCCAGGAGTCTACCTCTGAGCCTTTGATCCGTTCTCTGGGCTCTTTTTCGCCCCTCTGGCACATCTACTCCGTGTCCTTTGCACAAACAGCCCTTTCTGAAGCAGCCTGAAGGGGCGCCAAAAGGAGGGGAATAATTTGAAGCAGCTCTAAAAGAGAAATAAGTCTTTATGCTTTACTGGTCTCTCGCTCAGGCTTGTTTGTGTTCCAGTTTTGCCAGGGTGGCAGGCACAGTGGGGCTGGGCCGGGCGGGTTCCTTCTCTCCTGTTCAGCTGCTCGTGTTTGCCACTCCCCTGGGCTTCACCTCTGCGGCCTCAGAGGCTCCTTGTGCCCACCACATTCCCAGCATTTACAAGCTGAGAGGTGCAGCTCTCTGCCCCCAACATCAGGAGGACGTGGAGCTGCTGGAGAGAGTCCAGGGGAGGCCACGGAGATGCCCCAAGGGCTGGAGCCCCTCTGCTCTGGAGCCAGGCTGGGAGAGCTGGGGGTGCTCACCTGGACAAGAGAAGGCTCCAGGGACACCTCAGAGCCCCTTGCAGGGCCTAAAGGGGCTCCAGGAGAGCTGGAGAGGGACTGGGGACAGGGATGGAAGGACAGGCCACAGGGAATGGCTTCCCAGTGCCAGAGGGCAGGGCTGGATGGGATATGGGGAAGGAATTGTTCCCTGGGAGGGTGGGCAGGCCCTGGCACAGGGTGCCCAGAGCAGCTGGGGCCGGGCCCGGGTCCCTGGCAGTGCCCAAGGCCAGGCTGGACATTGGGGCTTGGAGCAGCGAGCCTGGGACAGTGGAAGGTGTCCCTGCCATGGCAGGGGGTGGGAACTGGATGAGATTTAAGGTTCTTTCCAACCCAAATCATCCTGTGATGCTGTGATTACAACCCTTGTGTGAGTTACAGCCTATACATTGTGTTTTGGGGAGGATGAGTGTGCCAAGGCAGTGGGAGCATTTATCCTGGGATGTGCCACGGAGGTTTTGTGCTGGTTACCAACCTGGAGGGGAGCACACGGTAGCAAAGGCCACCATCCTGGGCTTGGACAGGGTGTACCCAAACAGCCCCATCACACAAACACCGCGGTTTGATGCTGGGCACTTTGCGTGGAGCCAGACCAGGCAAAACATTGAGCATCTTAAAACGCCTCATCCTCGGCGTGTGAGCTCCTGGTGTGTTTTATTGTGCTTTTTGTCTGTTCAGATCAGCTCCAAGCCCTGCAGAGGCTCCGTGTCCCTGGTACGACACAACCCAGGGTGGCTCCGTGGTGGCACTTGCCTCTTCCCCCAGGGTAGAGGCGTGGGTTTTATCTAAGGAGTAACCAGGCACTAAACCTTTTTTCTTTCGTGATTTAACCCAGCCTCCTGCCCCTGAGCCGTGTTTGGAAAGGTGAGAACAGGTTTCCCTTGTCATCAGAGGAACAAAAGCTAGAAACAAAGGCTTCAGTGGCTTGGAGGGTGGAGGAGGAACCCTCTTCAAGTTCATTCAACAAGTAAATATTTAGAGTAGAGCATCGTGGCTGCTGAAGCCTTTGAGCACTTAGGGAGCGACAGGAAACCTGGAACACTTGAGACAAACAATTAAATTTGGATTAAAACCATCTCAGTGTAACTTATATTCCTGTTAATGTTTCCAAACCATCCTTGAAGTTGTTTGTTTAAATACGTTTTTATGCTTCAGTGGCAACAATTGAGGGATAATTTGGAAATGTCACACTTGGCATTTGAGAACACACTTAAATACCACAAATTGAGGCTTCTGAAGCCCTGGTGAGCACAGAGGTGTTCCTGCCTCCAGATATCCTTGGAGCTGGTGGGGTTAGTCCTAAAAGGTCCTGTACAGACCAGAGGAATTTCTGCCAGCGGGTAAAATACCCCAAAATTCTGGATGTGATTGATCCAGGTGGTGGAGATCTCCTGCAGTTCAGCTCCACACTCTGCACCAAGGGCCTGGCTGGATCCATTTGTCCTGATTTCTTGTGGGTGTGGGCAGGAAGGATGTGGGTCCTCAGGTTTTTTTGGCTGCCAGCTCTTTAAAACATATTCTGGCTTCTTTTTCTGCTTCCTGGTGAATTTTGAGTGTTTGAGGGAAAGTCTTTTCCTGTGCAGGCTGTGTGGAGGGGATCTGGTTCTCAGTATCAGCTTTGGGCTGGTTCTTGGCTCACAGTTGGCTTGGAGATCTCTTCCCTTCCTTTTCCTAAAGGGGAGGATGGGGATTTGGTGGGGAGGGAATTCTCTCCTGTCCTTTCTGTATCCGCATCTCTCCCGTCTGGCATTTCCTGCAGAAGGAGCCTGGTGACCCTGGGAGAGCCTTTGGGGCCAGAGTCAGGGGAGGCAAGACTGGGGGAGAAACTGCCCCAAGGAGGTGAAGTACAGGAAAAGCTAGGGGCAGGCTGAGAAGCTTTTCTCTTGGATTAATAGGAAAAGGAGGATTTGTTAGGCAAGTGGGTATTAAATGGCAAGGATCTGATCTTCCTGGGAAGAGGATCTGTCTTGGGCACTTGCTCACCTTGTTCCTGCTCTGTCTTGGTTTGTGGGTGATCTCTCTCCCATTCCTCTTCTTTGAATACTTGCAGGCTTATCCTTACAATAATTATTCCTCTTTATTCCTCCTTTTAAATACAGGAAGCTTATTCCCCTTCTGCCTTAAATAGTAGCTTTGATTATTTCTTCTGTGGCAGGAAAAGATGAGAACAACCCAGGCTGAGGTTTCCTAAGTCTCCTCAGGAAGATACCTGGATGCTCGGGTTCAAGTACCACACTGGGAACAGAGGCCCTGCAGTGCTGGAGCCTCGGGATGAAGGGATGGGAAGGATGAGCTGATGTCTGGGCAAGATTAGGGAAGAAAACATCTTAACCAGGGCTGCTTATGGTGGACCTTTAAATAGAGACCTGAGCAGGCGCAATCTGCCTGCTGAGCTCCTCCTGGAGCTTTGGGAAAGGCTGGGAGAGCAAAACCCAGGGCAGCCAGCCCTGGGTCAGCGCTGCCACTTGTGAAATAAATAATGCAATTCTTACACTGCTTACTCACAATTGACCACGGCTGCTCCCTGTAATGAGATCTGCCCCTCGGGGGTGTTTTAAAGGTTACTTAATTAGGTGTAATTGCAGCAGAATAGAAACCTGCTTTGAGGTTCTGAGTGCTCTGTGGAGTGCCAGCTCCTTCAGCAAATTAGGGAGTCAGATCCTATAAACACGGCTGGAGCCAGAGTAATGCAGAGTTATCAGCCTCCCCCTCGGCCTGGCTGTTTATGGCAGTGAAGCCACAGAAGAGAAGTGCTGGGAAGGGTGTTCCTGGCTCTGGGAATGGCGCAGCTGTGGATCACATCCCAGCAGCAGTGTGGCGAGGCAGCGTGAAGCTGTGCTCACATTGTGGAGCTGGTAATGCTCTCTCAGCACCCAGCACGGGGGGATGGATGTGGTCTTACCCCAGACTAATGCTGCATTAGCAGGGCTCAGCTCATTTCAGCTGATCCCACTGCAGCCCGTGGATTTAGGGAGCGTGGGATCTGAAGAGAGCCCTATGGGGCCAGCTGTGTCTTTGGCACGGCCCCTTTGGTTTGGCTGCAGGAGCTTCAGCAGTTCCAGCACATTTCCCAAAGGTGAAAAAAGGATACTCTGCCTTCTGTCATCAGCATTTCAAAATATTCTACATTTTTCTTTGAGAGGATTAGTTTAGCCTCAAGAGGCAAGGTGGGTTTTTAGGGACAAATGAGTGCTTTGGCTCATTCCCTTCTGTTTAACCTGGAGAGTGGAGGTGCTGCATCCACCTCTGTGTAACCATGAGAGGTTTTATACTGCGTGTTCTCACTCATGTGAATTCCTGGGGGCCACTCCAGGCCACACGCCTGGCTAAAGAGAGAGGAGAGCAGCTGGTGTGAGCCCTTCCTGCACTTTTTATTGCTAAAAATCCCTCAGTTTGGCACTTCTGGCAACGTGGTGCTTGGCTTTCTCTCTGCTTGACTTCAGGGACTGTCTCACACTTAAAATACTTACATCCAAAGATTCAGGATGTTCAGAGCAGATTTGGGCTTCTGGCAGTCAGGGGAGAGTAATTAAAGTTACATGAGAGGTATTTGATGTCCTGTCTCAGCCAAGCAGGACACCCAGGATTGGTTTGTACCTGGGTACTCAATGAGTTCCCCATGTTTAAACCAACCTTCCTTCCTTCCTTCCTTCCTTCCTTCCGTCCTTCCTTCCTTCCTTCCTTCCTTCCGTCCTTCCTTCTCCTTGCTGATGGCAGCACGTGTAAGACTGCAGGAGTTCCTGGTGGGAACTGCAGCCCATGTGCTCAGGTATTTGGGGGTGTTTATCAGGAATATATCAGAATTCATTCCTCCTCCTCGCCTCCTTTGGATTTGCTTCCCAAGTCTGTGTAGATTAAAGCAGCACTGAGAGTTGATTTTATTCCCAGGGCAAGACATGGAAGCACCAGCCCTGTGAGATACCACATGATTTGATGATCTGAGCATCACCAGCTCTTCTTGGGGGGTGCCTGGCTGCTGTGGCCACTAGAAATCTCCCACCCTCCTTCACCCCTCCAAAGAATGTCTTTTTGGAAGCTGGTTCAGCCCTGATCTCTGCCAGAATATGAGGGGAAACTGCTGGCAGACTCAGGGGTTACAGGGGGGTGTTGGCTGCCCAGCACAGCCCTGAATTCCTTCAGGGATCACGCCTAAAACAAGAGTATATTTTGCCCTGCTGAATCCATCTCCTGTGTGGTGGAGACACGGAGCATCCATGAGGATAAAGAGAGGCCTAGAGCTTCCTTTTCCTTTTCTTCCAACCTGCTAACCAGGGAATTCACAGCTGGGGAATCCTTTACCTCCTTGGGAAACTTTCACTGCGGGGCTGCCAAGCCTTTGTGTGGGAATTTGAGTTTGGATTTGCCACTGTTGGAGGCTCGGGGTCCTTTGCTGAGCTGACTTCAGTGCATCAAAGCAAGGAAACTCTTCCTGTGCTGTGAGGAGCCCCCGTGGCATCACAGTGTGGGGCTCTGAGGGCTGCTGGAGCAGGGGTGCTGTTGGCAGCAGAATTGTTGGGTTTTGGAAAGCAAAACACCCTGGAATGTGCAGAGTTCTGGGATACAGGAGATGTGGGAGCAGGGATGCTGCAAGGAGTTCTTGTTGTGTTGTTGGGGTGCCAGGTGCCCTCCCCTCTTCCTCCCCTCTGCTCCATGTCCTGTTCCAGGAGAAATCCCTCAGTCTGGGCAGTGTCCCTGGCACAGGGATGACCCCTTGGCACATGTCCCCCCCAGCTGTGCTCCTGCAGGCCTGTGGCTGTGCTCAGCTCCAAGCAGTTTAAACCTCTCACTTTCCACCAGGATTTAAGTCAGCTACTTAAAGCACGTCATCCTCTTTCACTCTCTAATGCTCTGTGTTTCAGCTGCTTGGGCTCCAAAGAGGGTTTGTAACCAGCCACAAACACACACAGGAAGCAAAACCTTTCTTTTAAGTCTTTCTTGCTGGCCAAAAGCAGGACTGTGGCTCCTATCTCGTGGGCTAAGCTTGGTGTTGCACTTTGAAGGAGTGTTGCTCTTTGGTGTTGTGCCAGCAGGAGTGTGGTGGGAGCCTCAGGCTCCAGCTAAAACCCTCAAATCTGGGACTTCAGAACTGCTCAGATTTGCTGGATGAATCCAAAGCAGTTTGAGCCACAGTCTGGTGGTTTTCCCAACGGCCCTGATAAGGTACTGGGTCTAGCCCAGTCATCAAAATGAAGAAAACAATCCCAGCTTGCTCCAAGCCCCATCCAGCCTGGCCTTGGGCACTGCCAGGGATCCAGGGGCAGCCACCGCCGCTCTCGGCCCCCT
>NW_008239539.1:1411390-1431429 GCF_000691975.1 Corvus brachyrhynchos
CACTGCCAGGCACCCAGGGCCAGCCCCAGCTGCTCTGGGCACCCTGTGCCAGGGCCTGCCCACCCTCCCAGGGAACAATTCCTTCCCAATATCCCATCCAGCCCTGCCCTCTGGCAGTGGGAAGCCATTCCCTGTGTCCTGTCCCTCCATCCCTTGTCCCCAGTCCCTCTCCAGCTCTCCTGGAGCCTCTTTAGGCAAGGGGCCTCAGAGCAAGGGGCTCTGAGGTGTCCCTGGAGCCTTCTCCTCTCCAGGTGAGCACCCCCAGCTCTCCCAGCCTGGCTCCAGAGCAGAGGGGCTCCAGCTCCATTGCTGGGTGATGCTGGTGAGAGGAGGAGTCCATGGGCTGTGGGGACCAGGAAGGCACAGCAAATATCCTTGTTTTCTGTGTTGGGGATTCTTCAGCAGCCACTCACCCTCAGCCTTGTGGGGGTGTCTCAACTGTTAATGGTGCTTTTAAGCCTGGACAGCAAATCCAGGCAGGTTTGGATCAGCACAGACACTGCCACGGGCTCAAGCTTCTTCAGCGTGTAGCTTTTGTTGTTTGCCTCCATAATGTCCAGGTTGGGAAGTTTTCAGAACCATTTCCCCCTGCCCCCAGCCCAATTTAAATACATAAGTGGCTGTTTTGCATAAAGCAAACACTTCCCTGGCTGCACTGTCTGTCCTGCCCGAGCACTGGCGTGGGTGAGGTGCCCTGCTGTGGCATTGGCACGAGGGGCTGAAGCCCTCTTGGTCCTGAGAAGCTGAAAACTATGGGAACTGTAATTTAGAGTATGTCATGCTAATCCCTTATAGGCTTATCAAGTCTGATTAAATGTCACTTGCCTTCCTGTTATCTCTGTACACAGATAACAAATTAAGTGACAGCTTTTGAACTCCAGGCAGCTGCCAAATGCGTTAACTGGAACCGACACATTCCTACGAGTTGTTTTTATTAGTCTAAAATACCTTTGTTTAATGTACAAGAAACCTGACTCACCCAAGATGATGAGTGCCATGTGAGTTTAGGAGGTCTGGCTGCCAAAAAAGTGCTCCAGAAAACTGGAGAAGGTGCTTGTGTTGTCTTCTCCCATTCATAGAACTTCAGGTTAGCTTGGAAAAGAGCTCTGAGATCATCGAGTCCAACCTGTGCCCCATCCCCACCTTGTCACCAGCCCAGAGCACTGAGTGCCACATCCAGGCTTTCCTTGGACACCTGTAGGGATGGGGACTCCAAACCTCCCTGGGCAGCCCCTTCCAAAGCCTGAGCACCCTTTCCATGGAGAAATTCCTCCTGATGTCCAGCTTGAGCGGGAGGCAGCTGGCAGGTGGGCAAGGCTGTGCCATGGGGGACTTGGGTTTCCTCTCATGGCAGTCCCACAGAGGCACAGCCTGGAATTCAGTGGCAGGACCCAGGGAACAGCTGGAGCTGGGCCAGGGCAGGGTCAGGCTGGAGATCAGGGAAAGGTTCTTCCCCAGAGGCTGCTGGGCACTGCCCAGGCTCCCCAGGGAATGGGCACGGCCCCGAGGCTGCCAGAGCTCCAGGACACCACTCTGAGGCACAGGGTGGGATTGTCGGGGTGTCTGTGCAGGGCCAGGAGCTGGACTCGTGATCCTTGTGGGTCCCTTCCAGCTCAGGATATTCTGTGATTCCATGGTTTTATGGTCTCAGCCCTGTGGGTTCCTCCATGCCAGTGGAATTCTTGCTGCTCCTATGGGGATGTGGGATGACCAAAGCACATGGACACATGGGTGAGAACAGCTCTGAGCGTGCTGTAGGTGTGATTTCCCTGTAGAAACACACACCTGGCTTTGAGAAAACCAAAAAGAACTCAAAAGTTCTTTTTGCCTCTGTTCTCTGCCTCAGGGTGAGCAGGGCAGCTCTGAGCTCCACGGCTGGGCTGGGGACTGAGTCTCCTTCGATACCTGAGGTTTCCTTCTCTGGAAGGAGCGGTTTGGTGATTCACCAGCTCCTTCTCCAAGAACAAACCAAAACCCCAGTGAGTCAAAAGGTTGTGCTCATGAGAGCTGCACAAATGCAGCCCTGGAGACTCCCTCCTGTGCATCAGGAGGAGGAGGAGGAGGAGGAGGGGGATGTGTGTGGCAGGGTGAGGGCAGCACTGTGGGCGGCTTTGGAATATGGAGCTCACCATGCAATTCCTCTCTCACCTCACCCGCTCCCTCCTGGAATTGTTCCTCAGCTGAAGGATGTGGTTCAAAAATAGGCAAAGGTGCCTCAAAAGCTCTTCAAACGAGGGATAAATGTCTGGTTGTCTGAGGTTGAGAAGCATCTGCTGTAAAGGATTTTCTGCTCATGGCAGCCTGGGAGGAAGGGACCAAATGCGCCTTTTTGAGACACTTTGGGCCCTGGGGTTTTGCCCTTTGCCTGTTCTCTTTGAAGATCCCAGACCATCCTCAGCAGGTCTTGGAGTGCCCCTTGCTCCATGTGTGCTGCTCCAGCACCCCCATCCCAACCCTGGCCAACTGATGTGATTCCCTCCCCCTCAGGCATTGTCTAATTGGGAAAACGTTTCAATTATACGGCCTAAATTTGTAACAGGGAGCAGTTCATTATCACCGAATCCCCTTAATTGGGCCCTCCTACAAGGCAGCCTATTACTGAGTTTCCCAATTAAGACAGGACCTCTTTAAAACCCATAAAAACAAACAAATCCCTGGCAGAGCAGGCCCACATTACAGGAGATACTGCCTGAAATGCTGCTTCAAAGCTGAGCAATAGTTTCAACACCAACCAAGTCCTAATTAACCCCTTTGTACTGGTTACTTGTGTTCCCTTCAAGGAGAACAGCCACAGTTTGGGGTCAGCTCAAGAAATTCACTGTTACTTGCTCAAATCTTTCTGAGAAAGAGGAAAAAGTTGGTTACAAGGTGTTTCTGTGCTGGAAGATGCTGTTTCCTGCAAGGATTCCGTAGGTAACACTGCTTTTCTTGGTTGCAGGTAAAGGACCTAACAAAATACCTGGATCCCAGTGGGTTGGGAGTTATCAGCTTCGAAGATTTCCATCGGGGGATCAGAGCCATCAAAAATGGAGGTGAGTTTCCTGCTGTGCTGTGAGTGAGGATGGGAACAGGACAAACTGAGCAGCACAGCTGAGCTGAGAAGCTGCTTGGGGAAAAGCAGCCGGGTTTGGCTTTGTGCGAGTTCTGTGTTGGGTGGAGCAGGAGAGGTTGGGGGCATTGAATGAGGGTTGAAAAAGGTGGTACAGCAGTCGTGGTGGTGGTTCTGTGTTTTGGTGTTTATCAGGAAGGTTCCTACAAAAAAAACATGGCTGGGAAGTCCCTTCTGGTTCGGTGTCTGCCCTCACCTGGGGTTTTGGGGGCTGTTGCTCTGATGGAGTAGCTGCCGTGCTGCTGCAGGTGTCTGTGTGCTGCTGGCTGTGGCATCTTCCAAACACTGGCACTGAGCATGGAATCATGGAATGGGTTGGGTTGGAAGGGGCCTTAACACTCATCTCATTCCACCCCCTGCCATGGGAAGGGAGACCTTCCCCTGGAATGGGAATTATCATGCATTTACTAATTTATTGATGAATTTACCAATGCATTTATACCTTCACTCCAACTCTTTGGTGGATCAATGTGCTCAGATGGTTTTTAGCAAGAAGCACATTAAACCAGAGCTTTGAACTCCCTGACTGGAGTCAGGGTGATCTTCAAACAGGCCAATGCCAATCCTCCTGAAGGCTTCTTGAAAGTGCTTCCAGAGCAATAGCTTGGTGAAATGTGAAGTATCTTTCTGGCTGGTTGGCATTGAAGCCCTTTGCTGCAGAAAAGGTGTTTTTCAGTTTGGGATTTCTCTCAGAGTGTCTGAGGGTCATTTTGGGCCAGGCATGTTGTTCTGGGCAGGGTGTGAGAAACCCGAGAAGCTCCCTGCTGAGCAGCTGGAGTTCTGGATGTGCAAATGTGAATTATCATCCTTGCACAATAGTCAGCTCTGCTCAGAGATGCTTATCTAGGATTTCAGCCCTGCTCAGTGTGCCCCTGCTGCCAGCCCTGCACGTGGGGTGTGCTGCAAGGATGGGAAGGAACCATCATTCCCATACAAACTGTGCTGTTCCAGGAGTACAAACCCCTCAAAGCATGATTTTCTCCTGTTTTTCTGTCCGTTGTCCATCCCTCCTCCTTCTCCTCAATTCCACCCCCACTTTATTTATTTATTTACTGTGAGAGTGCCCAGAGAAGCTGTGGCTGCGCCTGGATCCCTGGCAGTGTCCAAGGCCAGGCTGGATGGGGCTTTGGGCCACCTGGGCCAGTGGAAAGTGTTGGGGTTGGAATGGGATGAGCTTTGAGCTCCCTTCCCACCCAAACCACTCCAGGATTATTTGTGCTCAGGACTGTTGTGTTCCGTGGCAGCTCCCAAGTTTCCTGGTGTAGCCTGAGCAATTCCCAGCTCCCAGGAAGCAGGAGGAGCTGCAGCACACTATTAATTTGTAATAAATTGCCATCGGAGTCGAGTGGTTGTGAAAGCCCAGGCTCGTGTTTCTCCTCAATAATTCATCACTTTGGTGTTGTGTTCTATTAATTGAAGGGGAAAAGCAGATCCAGGCAAAGCTTTTAGGGTCTCTGTTTATTAAATTTGAAGGAGATTGATATGTGTTTATTGCAGTGGTTAGGAAGGGCTGAGCTCTCTGACAACACATGGCACTCAATGGTTCTGAAAGAAGCCCAGGGCAGGGAACAGAGGAGGTTCTTTGAGTCTCCCAGCTGAGCATTGCTCACGTTGAAGTGATCTTAAGGATCTGCTGCTGCTCTGAGACAGTCAATATTGATCATCCCTTTGTGAGCAAAGCAGAGGTCACGCTGCTGCTGGGTGTCCCTTTTAACAAGGTTTGTTAATTAGCTGGGCCTATTTTTACCCAGGGAATGCTCTGCTGGATTTCTTGGAGCTCTGTAATTCTTGGGTCAGTCATGGAGGTGAGAGCTGATGTCAGCTTGGACCTTTTGGTGTCCGTGTTAATGCAGGGTTTATTTCTGAGGATGTTCCACTCTCCTCTCACTCTCCTCTCTCTGGAGAATTCCCTCAGGAGAGCAGTTGGGATTTGACCTGAGCCTGGCAAGCTGAAGGTGCAGTTACAAGCCCAGCCAAATTTGCTCTGTCAGCTGCATTTCTCACAACTGCTTTCGTGTCCACTTGGCCTTTGCATCCTGGGAGGATGCTCAGCTCCCTGTCCCATCCCTGTGCCAGCAGCCTGAGGCATGTCCCAGCACCTGAGGAGAGGCTGATCCAGGGCTCCTGCTGCTTGCTCTGGCTCCAGTGCGGAGCAAGGACCACTGAAGCACTCACACAAAGCCCCAGTGGCGCCTCTCCACTGCCATGGGCCAGCTCTGATCTCTGCTGCTGTGGTCTCTGTCTGGCCACGTAATGCTGACTGGGAGGGGGCAGAGCAAAGGCATTTGGATTTGAGGCTTTAAGGAGAGGTTTTAGCCACTTGTGGCTGCCTTCTGCCCTCCCCAGAGTGAGGGCTGGATGGGACAGCGAGGTTCTCATGGATATATTTGTGCCTGCAGTGTGGATGGCCAAGGAGTGCTTCCCGAGGGTTTCCCTGCTGTGGGAGTGGTGAGCGTGTGGCTGGGCTCTGTTCTCAGGCCTGGGGACAGAGATGCTGCTGGGACAGGTTCAGCTCCCTGCTGTGTCCCAGCCCTTCCTGCTTGTGGCTCTGGGATCCCCTTGTCCTTCCCTACTCCACGAGGTGTGGCTTGCCTGCTTTTAAAATCTGTGTGAACAGTGCCTGAGTGAGTGCCTGGCCAGTCTGCAAAGTAGAGGGGAAATGTGGATCCAACACTGGCAGCATGTCAGGGGGATAAATAACTCTGAAAAGTGGAATTTTACGGCCTTGGATTGTAAAACTTGAGAAACTGATAATAGAGGGAAGGCAGGAATGAAGGAGAGTATGATGCTTTAAAAAGGCAGATAAGGTGGTTTTTGAGGCCTGGAGAATTCTCAGCCAGAGGAAAACCTGGCACATCTGGCTACCATCAGTGAGATCCAAGGGAAAAGAAACAGGGAGGGAGCCAGTGTGGCTGCTGCAGTCATCATATTGAGGAGCTCCAGCTCAGGGAGGATCTCCTCAGGGAGAAACAGGCAGCAGGGATGGCATGCCAGCCCCTTGGAAAACTCAGCCTGGGAGTAAGGAGCCTGTTTGTGTGGCAAGGAGCTGACCTGGGGTGGGGCAGTGAGATGGGATCTGTCATCACAAGCTGAGGTGCCTGGACCAAGGAGCAGCTCTGCTCCTCTGTGTCCTGGATGCAGGAACAGCTGGAGAGGGAGTTTGATGGCAAACACGAGGGATGGGCTGGATCAGCCACAGCTGGATGCAGGCACACAACCAGGCCTGTGCTCACGAGCAGATTCCTTCCCCTGTCAAGGTATTAAAAACCTTTGAAGCTCTTCAGGCACCTGGTTTTTCTGCAAGGGTCTCTCAGCACTCAGCAGGACAAACCGAGCATCTCTCTGCTCACAGTGTAGCTCACAAGGATAAGGAGCAGGTTGTGTCATTCACACGTATCCTTGGAGCTGAAACTTCTGTAACATCTGTGCTCCAGAGAGCAGCCCACTGGGAAGGGGCTCTGGGAGGGGTCCCTGCACACAGGGGCGTTGCTGGTGCTGTCAGGCAGCTTGAGGGATCTCTGTGCCAGCCAGGGAAAGGTGCATTCCTGGAGCTCCCAGCCTCGTCCACCCCTTCTGCCTTGGCTTCTGATCCCTGAACAAAGGGGCTGCTGTGCACTGAGAACAGACAGCGCATCCACTGAGGGCTGGATATGTCCAGGAGCTCAGGGGAGGATGGAAATAATCACATCTCTTTTTTTATTATTATTTATTTTTTTAAATGCTTCAACTGAAAGCCCTTTGGATTTGGGAAGATGGAAAATCCAGCTCGAGAGCCAACACCCAAACCTGGAAGCTCTAAGAGAGTTCCTTTTTGCAGGGATGACCGAGCAAAGCTTTGGAGCAGCTGGATCAGGAACCCACTGTGCCAAAGGAAAGATACTCCAGGGGCTGAATGAGAGGCTTGGAGCAAGAGGAGCACTTTCAGCTCCCCAGAGGCACTTCCAAAGTGCAGCTGGAGGGAAAAGCTTGGAGCTGGGAAGCCGGAGCAGGCAGGGCAGGAAGCTGAATAGCAAATACAGGGCTGGGGAGTCAGGCTGTGGCTCTGCCTGGAGCCTCTGTGGGAGCACCCCGCCGTTCCTGGCTGGAACTGGCAGTAGCAGGAATTGCCATCGGGATGAGCCTTTGTGGGGCTGCAGCTCTCGGATCGTGGGAGCATCCCTGGGAGGATCCATGGTTTCTGCAGCCGTGTCTGGAAAGGTTGGTGAGCTCCTGGCAGCTGAGTGCCAGCTGGGAATTTCCTGAGAGGAAAGCACACATCCAGGCCTTCTCCGAATGAAGGATGTGAGTGTTGTACCTTCAGGGCTTAGAGCCAAGAGGGAACTGCACATCAGCTCCCAAAAACGGATCCGAGGAGTTATCCCATGTGCAGGCTGTGCTCCACATTCCCTGCTCCCACTGATCCGGCTCTCGGAGGTGCCTCTGGATCTGACAGTGCTCAGATGCCACCTCTGAGCCCACTGTGCCCGGGAGCCACTCGGTGCCCCTCGGAGCCACCCCTGGACAGCGCGTGGTGGCCCGGGAAAGCCAGGCTGGCTGCCCTGGTGGCCGGGATCCCGCTGGCTCCGTGGGGCATTCCCAGGTGTTGGATATCCGGTAATGGAACCCCCTGTTTGCTTTGTGTGGAGGCTTTTCCCCCCTTCTGTAGGATCTGCATTGCAGATGGCTTTTGCTACGCAAGAGGCAAGCTTCCCTTGCCCAGGGATAATTCCAGAAGCCAAAGCTTGCATTCCCTTCCGCTCCCAATCCGTAGTTCTTTCTGGGGCTGTCTGTGTGCATCCTCGGTGCTCTCTCCCCACCTGGGTGCTGGGAGTGTGGCGTGTTTGCAACGGGGCACTGCTGACACCTGAGCACACGCTCTCACTGGGGGTGGCCAGGCCCAAGCGAATATTCCAGGCGTTTGCTTTTTAAAAGGAAAGCCTTGCCCAAGGCTCAGCAGATGGAAGCAGAGCTCGTGTGCACGTTTGACTAAACTCGGTGAGTATCTGGCACCGGTTTGAGCACTTCCTACGTTCCCCTCGGATCTGCTGATCCCTGGATTCGTGCAGCACTGCTGCAGCAGAGACCTTACTGCTGCTGCTGCCTGTTCCTAGCCCTGGCTAAACCAGCATCCCCAGGGACACAGCTCCTTTGATGGCTGAAGGTAGGACAGATGCCTCTTTGTGTACAGCTGGCGTGCAGGGAACGGGGGCTGCCGTGAATGGGAAATCAAGATTGATTCACGAGCAAGAATAAAACCCAAATTGCTCTCATTATGTCTTCTGCATTTTTTTTTTTGCCTTCGCATCTTGCTCTGCTCTGGCAGATCCATATGGATGTGCTATCCATACTGCTGGTGGGGATAAGGACTTTAGGAGGATGAGTGTTAATTCTGCCCTTGAAAGGAGTGGAGATTTAAATATCTCTGTAAAATTTATATGGTTACTTGAAAAAAATATAATCCCTGTGCTGTTCTTTGGAGCTCAGAGTTCTGCTCATCCCTGTGCTGCAGGAGGATGTTTGCAGCACCGGGATTGTGCTTGGCAAGTTTGGGGTCCACGTGCTTGTCTGTGCCCCCTTCAGCCAGTGACAGGAGCAGCCGAGACTTTCTTGGAATGAATTTGGATTTTTCCCCTTGAAATAGGGCCTGCCCATAAATATGTGTGAGGGCTTTGGTGGGGTTGTTCAGCCTGGGGAAAAGGAGGCTCAGGGGGGACCTTGTGGCTCTGCACAAGTCCCTGACAGGAGGGGGAAGCCGGGGGGGTTGGGCTCTGCTGCCAGGGAACAGGGCCAGGAGGAGAGGGAACGGCCTCAGGCTGGGCCAGGGGAGGTTTAGGTTGGGCATCAGGAAGAATTTCTCCATGGGAAGGGTGGTCAGGCTTTGGAAGGGGCTGCCCACATGGGTGGTGGAGTGCCCATCCCTGGAGGTGTCCAAGGAAAGCCTGGATGTGGCACTCAGTGCTCTGGGCTGGGTGACAAGGTGGGGATGGGGCACAGGTTGGACTCGATGGTCTCAGAGCTCTTTCCAGACTCAATGATTCTGGGATTCTGTTGAGTCTGTGTAATTCTGTGCTCGCAGGGAATGGGGAATTAGGAGCGTGTGGGATGGAGCTGAGCTGCTTTGGGGGTGCTCTGTGGTCACAAGGACCGGGGGATCTCTGTCCATCCCTCTCCTGCCAGGAGCGTTGGGTGTGTCCAGGGCACAGAGACCCTTCTGTGAGGGGCTGATCCTCTGCATGGAGGTGCAGACAGCAGGAGAACAAAGCAGGTGTGAATCCAGCCCAGCTGGAGGCTGCTCCAGGGAAGAGCAGGACACAGGATACAGCCCCAGGGCAGGGTATTGAGGTGGATGCTCCTTTCCTCCAGCCCCAGTGTTCTTGGTGAAGAAAAGTCCCTCTTTTAGTCCCAAAATGCTCCTGGGTGTGTGGAGAACTTTCTCGCCAGCAAATCCTGGCTGCAGACCTCTTCCCCATGGCAGTGTGAGCAGGGAGGCTTCGATGAGCAGGGGTTTGTGTTCCCCTTGGAAGCTGGGAGAGAGGAGCTGTGGAGCAGCTGGGAGCAGAACCACAGATCACATTGTTCTCGAGCTCTTTGAAGTCCCTATTTCTGCTGTCATACAGACATAGGATCATTCAGGTTGGAAAAATCCTTTAGAATCATTGAATCCAACCACTAATGGACTCGATTTAATAATAACACACCAGGGCAAGGACTTGGATGCTGATGGGCACTTCTGGCTCAGCAGAGCAGTTTTTTTTAGCTTGCATTTCTCTTTTGATTCACTTCAACACTTGTTTGTGGTGAATTTATCAATGTGGCAGCTGGGTGAAGGGTGACACGGGGGGAGAGGCTGCTCTGCTCCGGGTGCTCCATGGCTGAGAGGGAGCTGTGCTTCCCAAAAGCAGCCTGGCAGATGACACACTGCATTGACCTACTTTCGGGAGAGGCGCAGAAGTGTTGGGAAAGCTGTGTCCGTAGGCAGCTCCGGGACGAGAACAGCGAGGAATCGCTCAAACGTGCTGCTGGAAAACTGCTGTGATGGCTCTGCGGCCCTGGGGGCCAGGGAACGGGAGATTGGCATGGGAATCTCTGCCCCTCTGAGAATTCCTTCTTTAGGAGTCTCTTCCCCCTTTGTGGATTCCTTCTTTGGAGCATATGCCTGAGAAATCTGGCTGTGTCCAGTTGCCATCGTGGAGCGTAACAGGTCCAAAGCACACCCTCAGTCTGAGGGAATTCTGGTTCAAAGCTGGGATTAAACCTGGGATCAAATCCCCAAAGAACTGCTGTTGGTTCACCATTCCTTGGGAGGGAAAAGCATTGCTGGAAATCAAAGCTAATTACAGAGCAGAGAGACTTCCATGTGTCTTGAACTGAAGGAAACCCGTGGTGGCTTTTTGACCCACAGACCATAACCCAGCCTGATAAAGACAAATCTGATGCCCAAAAGAAAGCAAATCTTTCTGTGGGAGAAGGATAAAACCCACTGCAGGGACTATTTGTTTTCCCAGGAAGATGAAAATAGGGAGCAGTGTTTTTGTTGGAGCTTTGGAGCAGTTCTTAACACGCTCTTCTATGGAGATGATGACTAAAGAGAAAACAGAGGCAGGTTCTGTTAAATAACATTTCTCCTCATCCATCTGCTGCCTCTGTTTCTCCATTGCAGGATTCCCTTTCTGGGCCCTGCTGTTTTCCTCCACATCTGGTGCTGGGAGTGCTTTTGGGAGCCGGGCTGGTCTGCGGTTTGGGGAGCGCGTGGGAGGAGGCTGGGCTGGGCTGGGCTGGGCTGGTGGCTCCACGTGGGTGTGGAGGGTGGTTTCGGTCCTGCCTGTTGTCCTGTCTCAGGTTTGGTTGTTAGTCCAGAGTGAGGGATTGTCAACGCTTGGATCAGCCCGGGAAGGGGGGAATGTGTCCTTCCTCCTCAGCAGGAGCACCTGGACAGGGATCAGGAGATCCCTGCCTCAGCTTGGGTGAAGGAAAGTGGAGCCCAGCATCCTGCAGAGCTGTCAGCTCGTTTCTGCTGAGGAATCCAGTCAATCTGGAGTTATTAACAAAGGGATAATTACTCACCCGGGACTTCTGCTCCTCCCTGCCCGGCTCTCCCACAGCCTGGGGGCTGGTGACTTCGCTGAGCGACCTGGCACCCCTGTGTCACCCTGACAGGTTGATGTGGCAAAAGCTTTTTTCTTCAGAGCGTTTCCTGGGACAGGAGAGGCTGCGTGTGAGGTGGATTTCCTGGGAAATTGGTGCTGGTGGTGAAGCAGCTGGGTGGGTGAGCAGCAGGTGGGACGGTACCAGTGGGCATCCCCACATTGGGAAGAAACGATTTTCCCAATTCTCTGGCATTCTGACTGAGCACCGCTCACTTCATCTCCCTCCCATTCTCCCCGTCCCAGGCCATGTCCCCTCCTGGGCTGCTCCATGTGTCCCTCAATGTCTTTCTCTTTGTTGATCCTCTTTTCCAAGCTCTTACAGTCCTGTACATCACTGGGCAGTTTATTCCTCCTTAGGATAGGGAGGACTCCTGCTAACGAGGCAATGGGAATTTTTATTAATATTTGATAATTATAGAGAGCTCGGCAGAGGTGATGTGGCAACTTCTGATAAAAACATCCCTGCTGAGGCTGTAGGAGCTGGGCAAAGGCTTGTTTGGACCCTGTTCCCATGTTTGGAATCGATGATCTTGGAGGTCTTTTCCAACCTGAGCAATTTTGTCACCTCTCAGCCCCTTGGTGCCTTCCCGGAGCCCTCGTACTCTGGACTGAAAAGGTCCAACTCCTCCCTGTGCTCCTTCCCCTGCAGGGGAGTGGTCAGGCACAAATAACAGCTGGAAAAAGGATTAAAACTCAATTTTACAGGACCCCCCTTGATGATTTTGTTTTATTTTGGGTGATGTTTCCTATACAGAAGCCAGTTGGAGCAAAAGCACTTTAAAGAATGCATCTCCCCTCTCCTTCAGTGACAAGTGGGACATGGTTTGGCTCTGTTTCCAAGGGATTTTCTGGCAGTGTTGGAGTTAGGGGGACAAACAGGGAAGGGGATTCGAACATGAGCCCTCAGGAGCATTTTCCTGTTACTCTGTATAGCTTTTAAGGGATTTTGGAGGACTGGGACTCCCAACTGCTCTACTGCAGCCCAGCAGCAGGAGGGCACAGGGGCTGCTCGACCCTGCCTGTGTCACACAGGACGTGTTTGAGCAGCACAGTCATCATTTCCAAGAGATGGCTCAGAACTGTGGAGCACCACCTTGGGGAGAATTCTTCCTGAAGGTGTAGTTTAGTGCCTCTTCTCTTACGTATTTTCTGTCCCCAATTTCCCCTAAACCCAGGCTGGGTTCTGGTCAGGACCTCGAGGGCAAGTCTGCAATCGGAGGCTTTATAAATAACTTTCTAAATAGTTTTTATTGCTGATTTTGCAGCTCTGTTGTTGAGGCTGGAGCCCAGGCTGGAGCAGGGGGTGTCTGTAGTCTCTGCCCAGGCTCACAGCTCTCCTGTCCATCACATCTTTTCCAGAGGCAGGTGGGTGGTTGTGATCCAAACCACTGCCCAGGGCTCAGTGACAGCTTTAGAGAGGCTTGGCATTCATTGTCGTCAGTTTTTGGTGTGGCTAGTGGAGGGCAGAAATGGCAATTGAGACCTGACTGCCAAATACTAATGCCTGCATGTTGGTGCAAGTGCTGTAGGTGCTGAAAGTGTTTCCTTTAATCCTCGTGGGTCTGGAAGCTGTGCCTGGACCACACAGGCACTGCTCTGATAATGAAATTCAGCCATGCCTGGAGGTAAGAACATTGTGAGCATTTCTCAGGCCCGGGGTTGGAAGCTCTGAGCTGGGGAGGATTGAACTGGATTTAACTCTTATCCTGGTTTCTCCATGTGGGAGCTTTGAGCTGAAAGGCTGAAGCCTTCAGGATGGGATGGTGGCATCCAGTCAGTCCCAGTCTGGTTTCTGCCTGGGTTATTTGGGGTGTCACAGCTTCTGCTCCATTTGAGCTCCTGAGCCAGGGTTCTCTTTAATTTTATTTTGCTTGTGGGACAGTCTTGTCTAAAAGGTGCCTCTGTGAGCTCCTGCCTGGAGCAGGCCGGGTGTGGAGCATCTCAAGGAGCTTCTGCCTCAGGGTTCTCCAACCCATGACAGGAGAGTGGCCAGTGGGTGTCCCCAAGGCTGTGTCAGCACTGAGTGTGCTCCTGGAAGCTGACTTGGGATGTTCTGCTGGTTCACAGTTCCACAAGCTCCTTCCAGAGGTGCTCCCTCAGTCTCTTCACAGAACAGGGAGTTCAGGGACACGGGTCAGTGGTGGCCTTGGCAGTGCTGGGTTAATGGTTGGACTCAATGATCTTGGAGGACTTTTCCAACCTAAATGATTCTGTGGTCTCTGTCTGAAAAATCCAGCTTAGTTTCCAGAAGTGTAGAGATTTGGAAGTAGGAGTGAAGGAGCTGGAGGACATCAGGAGGTCTCCTCACCAGCAGCAAGTGCTATTTTGGAGGCTCAGTCTCTCCATCACAGAGTGACTCTGAGCCACTTTCTGGTTGCCACAGCCAGCTCCTCATTTTCCACACCTCCAGCAGTTTGTTCCTGGCTGGCACAAGCTTACAGGCATCTGGGCTGGTCTTGGTGACTGGCGCACACTGAAAAGACCCCTCAGTTAAAAATGAGATCCCATGTTTCAAACTCAGCCCAAATTGTGGGTGTCAGTGGTGGCCTCCTGCTCCATCTCCGGGGCGGAGGCAGCGATGCTCACCTGGCCTCTGAGATGAAGGGAAGGCAGCTGGATTTGTGCTTCCAAGGTGCTTGGATGGCATGGTGTTAATTCCTGTCATGATGGTGTGTCTAAAGCAGGCTGGAGGGCCTGTGCCAGGGAAGGGCCTGTGCCAAGGAAGGGGATCAAAAGGAATGTGGGATGAGTCCCAGTCCATGAGCAGTGATACTCAGGGAATGCTGAAGGGCATTAGCCAGGGTTGTGGAAGCAGCCTTAATTCTGCCACTGCCTCTCTGGGAGCCTGGGTTGTCACTTGCTCTGTCCCCTGGGGCATTTTGGGTTGGGAAATGATAGTTTTCAGTAAGTGCTCCTGCTCTGCTGGCCCATCTCTGGGGAAAGCTGAGCTACAGGAGAAGCAGAGAGCAGAAAGCTGCTCTTTTCTGGGAGCATCAGGTTATAGATGTACTCCTGGGCCACTCTGGGGAAGGAAAAGGTGGGTGAGTGGGATTGGTGCTGGCTTTATCCCACAGGGATAGCACCACATGGGTGCTTATGCTTTGGTGGAAGCACAAGACCCTGAGCTGCCTCTGGAAATACTGGACAGTGGCTTCCCCTGTGCAGGATCCTCCTCAATTCCTGCAACTTTTAAACACTTGGCTGTGTGTCTCTTCCCCCTCTGTTTTCCAGCAGCATTCCCAGAAAGGGAGCTGGCTTTATATCACTCGTTCTCCTTTTAGCCAACCATAACTTTTCGTCCTGCTCATGTTTGGGGTCTGTTTTACTCTGTGCCGTCCAGGCAGGTTCCCAGCCTTGTTCCTACACTGAATAACGCAGGTCTGTGAGCTCACATAATGCATCTTGTTGGAATCCCTCGGAGTTTGAGGCGCTGTGCCTTGCAGCAGTGTGTGCCGGGTGTTGGCAGATGACTTAAATTCTCCTGAAAGGCTGTTTTTCTGGGTCACTCCTATATGCAGCCGATAAAACTGGCTCTGTGTGACCTGTGTGTCACTGGTGTACCCACAGCCCTTCGCTCAAGGTGCCTTTTCACTGCCATCCTGCCTTCTGGGAGCAGTTTTTAGAATCTATTTCAGGAGCTTTATCCCAGAACTGCTGTTCCTGAGGGTTCCTGGGAGAGCCCAGGTGATGCCAGCACACCTGAGAGCTCTGAAGCACAACAAGACATGGGAAGAGGTCTCATCCACCCCCATGGAGAGCCCATGGAATTATTTAGGTTGGGAAAGCCCTCTGAGATCATCGAGTCCAAGCATTCCCCAGCACTGCCAAGGCCACCACTGACCCATGTCCCCAAGTGCCACACCCACACGGCTTTTAAATGGTGGCTTCCAGTGACAGGACAAGAGGAAACGGCCTCAAGAAGTTTAGGTTGGATATTTGGGAAAATCCTTCATGGGAAGGGTGGTCAGGCACTGGCACAGCTGCCCAGTGCTGGGGTCACCATCCCTGGAGGGATTTAAAGCCGTGTGGATGTGGCACTTGGGGACAGGGGTCAGTGGTGACCTTGGCAGTGCTGGGGAATGGTTGGACTCGATGACCTCAGAGGGCTTTTCCAACCTTAATGATTCCATGATTCTGTGATTTTTTTGGCAGTAAAGCTGCCTGGAGGGTCTCTCAGAGCCTGATTTTCAGCTGTAAGGTTTTTGGATGTTTCTGGATGTGACTGGACTGGCATCAGGAGTGATGGATAGAGCTGGACGTGCAGGAGAAGCTGGTCATGGACACTTGGAGGACAAAAGGCAGTCCCTGAGGCCACCCCCAGCCCTGGCCTAAAGCTTGGGTTTGAGCAGAGTTGGGAAGAGGTGACTCTGAGTGTTGTGACCACATTGACTCAGTGAGGAGGAAGGAAAGAGAAATCAGGGCTGAGTGTGAGCAAGGAAAGGCTGCTTTGTGGTGTGAGGGGCAGAGAGAAGGGCATGAAGCAGAGCAGGGCTCAGCTGGGATTTGACTTTGCTGTCCAGGGAGGAGAGCAAAGGTAATGTGAGGGTCTGAGCTCAGCCTGTGCTGTGGGATTGGGACTGTTCAGTGCTGCTGCTGGTGGCCCACAGCCATCCCTGGCTCTGTTCCTGGTGTGGGGAGAGCAAACCCCTCCAGCTGTCACCACGTGGCTCCCTCTGCACCTGGGCACAGTGCTCTCCACATGAGGAGTGCCACTCCACACCAAAGGTCTCCGATTTTTTGGCTCCCAGGGTTTTTTGGCTCTTTTGGACAGGAATTTGCAAGCTTAACGCAGGCTATTGTGCTGGCAGACGTGCAGGCAGGCTCTCCATGGCAACTCTCCCTATACACAAAGCACCATATGGCTTTTTTTGGAGGGGGAGGGAATGAATTCAGCAGAAAAGTCAACCTTTGTTTGTGGTGCTGTTTGTCTTTGCTCTCTGTGGAGCTCGGGGAGGTGGGAACACGGATCGCTGGCTCCTGGGCATGGCTACTGCTGGCCATGCCACCACGAGGCTGCAGGTGACCTCTCAGATGGCCTTTCCTTGATTTTTACACTGGAATTTGCTGTGAAAAGAAACCCATCCTAGCCAGAGACCCCCTCTTTGGGCTGGGCTCTCTGCACACAGATGGAGCAACAAGGATCCTGTTCATCCCCATCATGTTCATTCCCCAAAGGGCTGGGAAGGCTCCAGAGCCCTTGGTTTGGGCAGGAGCTGGGCAGAAGGCAGGTGATGGATGGCAGGAGCTGCCTGTGCCTGTGCTCTGCCCACGCTTTATACCCCTCATTCCAACGGGAAGCTTTCACTTGCCTGCAAATCCTCCCTTTTCAAACCCCTCTGGAAGGAATGAGGAGAATAAATATCTTTATCTGTGTCTATGGAAGAGTAGGAAGTGTTTGTGTGTCTGCTTGGAGGGGGAGGAAAAGAAATGATGTGGGAATAAGGGAAGGGAGCAGCCTGTGCCTTTGGGATGCTCTGCAGTTCCGGGGGCTGCTGTGGGGTGCCAGCAGGATCACTGGAGATGGCCTGGAGCTCGCCACTGCTGTGGGTGCTTGGCTGGCAGGAGAGGTGGCTGCCTGTCCCCTCTGGGTGGTGTGACACAAATCACCTTCCAGGAGCACTGTTGGGGTTTGGTTTTGCCCCCAGATGTGGGCAAAGGCTCCTGTTGGTGGCACCCCCTGAGGTGCTCCCGTGGCTGTGTGGTGAGCAGGTGCCTGTCCCCATCCCCTCCCTGCTGGCAGCCAGGAGGCTCCAATCCCAGAACAGCACCAGGGATAACTAATGGGAAAACTCCTGGTTGTAGGCTCAGGCTCACAGGTGGAGCTGTGCAGGTGGGGACAGAGGGACATTTGAGGAGAGGGACACTGCCATCTTCAGATTATAGAACTGTTAAGGCTGGAAAAGACCTCCAGAGTCATCAAGTCCAAGATCTCTCAGTGGCAACCCCAACAGTCAGAGCAGGAGGTGACCTTGCCCTGAGCAGGGTGCCCAGGCAGCAGCATTCCAGGTGGATCCCAGGGCCCTGCTCTGGCTCAGCAGCTGGAAGAGAGCTGGAAGCAGCCCCACTGCTGGTGCCGTAGTGGGAGAGCAGTGGGATATTGAAGTGCTAAACTGTGCCCTAGAGCACCTTCCCCCTGCTGCAGCCCTGACCCTGTGGAGCACAACGTTGGATCTGGCACTGGAAAAGCAATTTGGGTCATTCCTGGGGTGGATTCACAGCCTCACCCCTGGGAGCCCCAGGCCCAGCAGAGGGGAGGGATCATTTCTTGGTCCCTCATGTTCAACTTCTCCCACCCCAGGGAACCCCTCGGGTTGGTGGCTGCAGAATCTCCTGTGTCTGCATTTAATGCTCACCTGAGAGAGGCCCTGGGGATGGTGTTTGGGTGGGAGGTGTTCCTGCAGGCCCAAGTCCTTGCTCCATCCTGTGCCCTAATCAGAGATTCTCAGAATGGTTTGGGTTGGAAGGGACCATAAAGCTCATCTCATTCCATGGGCAGGGACACCTTCCACTAGCCCAGGATGCTCCAAGCCCCGTCCAGCCTGGCCTTGGACACTGCCAGGGATCCAGGGGCAGCCACAGCTGCTCTGGGCACCCTGTGCCCGGGGCTCACCAGATTCTCAGAATGGTTTGGGTTGGAAGGGACCATAAAGCTCATCTCATTCCATGGGCAGGGACACCTTCCACTAGCCCAGGATGCTCCAAGCCCCGTCCAGCCTGGCCTTGGACACTGCCAGGGATCCAGGGGCAGCCACAGCTGCTCTGGGCACCCTGTGCCAGGGCCTCCCCAGGGAGGGAGCCCTGGGAACAATTCCTTCCCAATATCCCATCCAGCCCTGCCCTCTGGCACTGGGAAGCCATTCCCTGTGTCCTGTCCCTCCATGCCTTGTCCCCAGTCCCTCTGCAGCTCTCCTGGAGCCCCTTTAGGCCCTGCAAGGGGCTCTGAGATGTCCCTGGAGCCTTCTCTTCTCTGGAATGAACACCCCCAGTGCCCTGACCAGCCCCTAATTTGACCTTTCACCAGATGTATGAAATGACCACGATGTGCTTCCTTAATGAAAAATGGCCTTTTTTGACACCTGCAGAGGGGCCCAAAGCAGGAGCTTTGCCTGTGCCTTTGCAGGCAATTTCCCCTCTGGATAAAGCTGGCACTATCCCATCTGGGTGGCTGCAGCAGGACAAATGTGCCTTATACACCCCTTTGGGGGCTTGGGATGGCTCTGAAGGGCACAGAAAGGTGAATCCTCTCCCTCCCCAAATCCTTGTGCCTTCCTTGGGAGCAGGGACAGGCGCTTCCTCCTCCTCCTCCCAGCCTGGTTCCTCGGCAGCAGCCAGGCCCGGTGCCGCAGCGATGGCAGCTCCAGGCGTGTGGGCTTGAGCCTGCTGTTTATTTTGGGACTGCAGCACTGCTCCCGATTTGGTGCTTCCAGCCCGGGATCTAGGCCGTGTGCTGGATCGGGCATTAGCTGTTGCTTGAGGGAGCACGGGGAATTCTCGCTGCCTTCCTCGCTGGAAGGGCCGGGAGCGATGCTGCAGACGGGGGTTTGGGGCAGGAGGAGGAATTTATTTTAAAGATCTCTCGCTGCAAACCTCCTGTTTTTGCGGCGGCCTGCGCGGATGCTCCTGATGTATGTGGCCGCGGGAGGAGCAGGCGCCGAGGAGCTGCAGCCTGCCTTCCCTGCCGTTCCCATGGCACTTGGCTGTCACACACACGTCCCATGCATTCCCTGCCCACAGCAGGATTAAAGCCTTCTGGGAGAAGAATGAGAGGATGCAGGAAACGGAGATAGGCAAGAAGCTGGGAAAAGGAATGGAGGGCATGGAGGGGTAGGGATGAATCCAGGAGCCGGCCCCATTGGAGCAGCGAGGGGCCTTGTAGGATTTGTGGCAGGGAGAAGCCAAAGCTGTTGCTTTGCACTCCGGGTGGAGGTGGGATGCCTGGGAGCAGAGGCCCTTCCTGAAGGCTGGAGGCACCGGTGCGTGCTCACGGAAGGTCCTGTCCCGCCGCCGTCACGTCTCCCAAAGCCACCCTTGGCTCGAGGGTGCAGATTTTCCTCTTGGTGATTCCAAGTGTGTGTTTGTTTGCCCCTGCAGACCCTGACAGCCAGCTGTATGATATGGGATATACCCCCGAGGAGGAAGCCCCGGCCTGTCCCGATGAGTTTGATGACTTCGTCACGTTTGAGGCAAGTACGAGCTCTGTTCATTCCCATCGAGGTTGGCTGCACGTGGAGCGGGATTTGGGCATGGAGAGGAGTTTGCTGTGACAGGGCTCAGGGGTGTTTAACACATAAAGGCAAACGCAGTCTCTGGGTGATGGGCCCAGAGAAGCTGCACCGAGCATTTGGTGCTGCTGAAGTTAAAATGGGTGTTGATAAAACTGAAAGAGCAGAGCATGGTGCCCTGGGTGGAGAGGGAGCCCCTTTCTGGGGACACGGGAGGGGGACCTGCTGCTCTTGGGTTTGTCTTCCTGCTGGAGTTTCTGAACCTGGAGAACCTGAGCTTGGTTTTGAGGTGTACCAGCCAGGAGCCTACCTGAGAGGCACAGCAGAGCAGTGGGATGTTGACATTTGCTGCTGTTTGGCCAGTAAAAGGCAGAGCAGAGGACAAAAATCTGTATTTTCTCTCTATTCTTGGCCTTCATCAGGGATATTTCTCTGATATAGGTTGTTTTCTTCTAGTTAAAGCCTCCATGCCTTGGTTTCCCCCTGCTTTCCTGACCACAGGAGCATGTTGCAGCAGTGATCCTGCTGTTCCCAGCTGCTCTCTGTGTCAGGGATTTGGGGCTTGGCTTGGAAGGCTTCACT
>NW_008239539.1:1431446-1458702 GCF_000691975.1 Corvus brachyrhynchos
CTTCCAGCCTGGAGCAGGAGGTGCTGCAGGTGCCTTGGGAGAAAAGGGGTGGCTGGGTCCCTGTCCCTCATGGGGACTGAATCACTTCCCTCTGCTTTTCCTTTTCCAAACTTCCCTCTTCAGGGTTGTGATGCTTGTGTCTTGGTAGCCTGGATGGTTTTGGGGTTGTCCTGTGCAGGACCAGGAGTTGGGCTCTGATCCTTGTGGATCGCTTTCCCACTCAGGATATTTAGGATTCTGTGTGATTTTGATCACACAACTTGTTGCTGGCAATGAGACTGCCAACCTGCTTTGTATTTGCATGCAAACGTATCTATTTATGGTATAGTCTGTAGTACATCGTTTTGGCCTTATGATTTCTTGATAAAAGGTTAATGATAGACTGGGTGTTGGGCAGCTGGTCAAAAACCAGGGAATGGTTTGGGTTGAAGGGACCTTAAAGCTCATCTCATCCCACCCCCTGCCATGGGCAGGGACACCTTCCACTGTCCCAGGCTGCTCCAAGCCCCATGTCCAACCTGGCCTTGGACACTGCCAGGGATCCAGGGGCAGCCACAGCTTCTGTGGATAATGTTGAATATTGGTTTATTTTTCCTTTTTGAAAGGTAGCTAGAAGCCCCAGGAACAGCTGGGGAGAAAAGGGACAGGAAGGCAGGCAGGGAGATGGATTTCCATATTTTTTATGTGGTGCAAGGTCACAAATGGGCATTTTAACGCTGGACTGAGCAGTGTAGAGGCTGTGACAGGCAAAGGCTTTTACTTTTTGCTCCTCGGACCTGTGTCAAGGGACCATCTTGCCTGAGATTCTGAGCAAGGATGTTTTCCAAGGGCTAATTTAACATAGATGAGCTCTGTCAGCACTGGGAGCTATTCTGGGCAGCAATACCAACAAGGCAGGTGTGTGCCCCACTGGGATGAAATACTTCTGCTGCTGGGCCAGCCTTTCCTTGAAGAGACAAGGTGACCCAAAGGAAAAAGGTGATGAGTCCTGAAATCTCCTTTTCCAAAAGATCTAAGTGGATTTTTATACTGAATTCAGTGTAGTCGTCTAAAGGACAGCTCTACGTTTAACATGCCGGGCAAGAAATATCCGTGTTGTCTTGGATACATGATTCGAAATAATTTCCAGCCTGCCAGGATTTCGTAGAGGCTCAGCAAATGAGAACATGCTGGAGAAATACCACTCAGCCTTGGGAGTGTAAAAATAAACCAGAGTCTTGGGGCGAGGGGGTTTTTGTTCTCTCCTGGCTGAGCCGTGAGCTCCCAACGTGCCTTTTATCCCACACGTCCTGGAGTGCTGTGCCTTGGAAAGCTGGAGCTGGCTCAGGGAGGGAGAAGCCATGGTACAAAGCATCCTGCTGGGAGCAGCAAAAGCATGTTCCTCACAGGAGCACCGGGAAAAGAGCTGGAGAGAGCTCCAACAGACCCTTCTTCCTGAGGGGCAGCAGGACATCATCAAAGCAGAGAACAGGATAAACAGCCTTTCCCAAAATCTGTGTTCCATCTTGCTTGGATTCTCCAGAATAGATGAGAGGGGAAAAAAGCACCTTTCAAAGTGAAGACATCACCTTTCCTCAGAGTAAACTTCTCACTGCATCAAGCAGCAGTTTGGGCTCTGGGATGTCGCCGTGTCAGCCCTGGGAAGATGCTGCACAGGGATAAACACACCCCAAAACACAGCTGGGACACCTCAGGCACTGGGTGAGCCCCTCTGGCTGTGGCAGGGCCATGGGGTGAAGGGGCACAGCTGGGTTTTCTCATCCCCTGTCACATCAGAGCTGAAGGAGTTGCTGCATTTGCAGAAGTGCTGGGTGCAGTTGTGGTTATTGGAGTGGAGCACTGGCTGTGGTTCCTCTTAAAGAGCCCAAAATCCCAGTGGCTGGAATGCTCAGCGCTTCCAAGTGCTGGGGTCTGACAGGGAGCTTTTCTCCTCAGTGTTTGTTCAAACAAGTGTAAACAAGTGCTTCAAGCAGTCTCCAGGAAAATGTCTTCTCCTGGTTAATAAGGCTGCTCTGCGTGCTGACTCACGTCCTCTTCTGCTGACTGCCATCAGGAGAGCTGAGCATCCATGGAAAACCCTGAGAGCCCCGAGCTGGGGACCTCCACCCAGTGTTTGCTCTGCAGAGAGAGCCACCAACGCCTGCTTCCTCCAGTAAAAGGAGGAAGGGGATGAGGTGTGAACTCAGGAATTCCTGATGTTGGATACTCCCCCAGTTCAGCCACTGGTGTGGCTCTGGATGTGACATGGAGCTCCTGGCTCCTGGTGCACCATTCCAGGTGTGTCCAGCAGACAGGCCTGGCTGTTCAGGTGCTTTCAAAGAGGATTTCTGCTCCCGTGGCTCCACTGAGACAGCAGCTCCTGCAGCCACGTGGCTTTTGTGCCTCCAGCTGGGCTTGCAGGGGGCTCATCCCAATCCCTCCAGCTCTGCTGTCACACATCCAAGAGGATCCTCATCCCTGTGCACCCACCGGGAGCAGGGAGAGCATCACCTGGCTGGGATCACCTCCCTGCAGCCCCACCAGTGTGTTCTCCTGCTCAAGGTGGAAGCGTGGTGGTTGCTGGGTGAGAAACCACCAAAAACTAATGACAACCTTCCTGCTTTGTCAAAGCCACGTGAAGGGAGCTTGGAGCTTTTCCATGCGGACACCTGAGCCCTGTTTTCCCCCAGGATGGGCTGGCACAGCTTGGCTGCTGACTGCCTGGAAGGTGGGAGTTCTCCTCCCTTGCGAGCTCCTGTGGAGCTCATGACTCAGTGCTGAGGCACAGGACTCGTTTGCAATGCTCTGGGGGACATGGAGGTGAATTTGGAGTTAGCTTCCTTGGGATCGTGGAATCATTAAGGCTGGAAAAGACCTCCAAGCTCAACCATCAGCCCAGCACCACAGGGATACCTGCTGTGCCTTGCCCTAGGGTGGGGGCTCTGCCCCTCTGCTCTGCTCCTGGGGCAGGTGAGCCCCTCTGGGCAATGCAGAGTGGGAAGGATGACTCTCCAAAATGGAAAACAAGCCATGAAAATGCTAGGATTAGGCTGGGATGGGCATGAAGATGTTTAACTTCATGTGGGCTGGAGGAAAGGTGGAGCCAGTGCTCTGTAAAGGCTGCCTGGAAACACCATAAATACCCCAAATAGGGATTTTTAGCTCTGGGAACTCGTGTTTTGGGCCAGCAAGGTCAGAGGAGGGCTCTGGCTGAGCTCTGCAGGACAGGCAGCCGTAAATCCTGCGGATGCAGTGCCTTGTGCAGGGCTGTTGCCATCTGCTGGGCGGCTGCCGTGGCTCCTCCTGGAAGCAGGCAGGAAAAAACTGTTCTGCACAGGCAGGAGAGGGGAATTCAGCTTTCCCTGGAAGCCTTCACCCGCCCAAGCATGTCCCCTCTGGCTGTTTGTCCAGCAGGGAGTTGTACAGCGCGGGGGGAGTGGATCTGGGGAGGAAAATGGGAGCTGGGAGGTCCCAAGTTTTGTGTATTTTGGGATCAGGAGCTACTCCTGGCTCTCCCAGGCTGCCTGCCCACAGGTGCAGCTGGAAGAACTCCAGCTCAGAATATTCTGTGACATTCTGTGCAGCAGTGAGCAGCAGCTTTAAGGCCGACACGTCAACTCTGGGAAACTTTAACTCTGTTAAAGCCGGGATTTCTTTCCGTGTTGATCAATTGAATTTAATCCTTCTTTTTGAGGGCAAAAATCAAGGCGAGGCCAATGAAATCCACATTGCTGGGTTCCTCCAGCTGCTCAGAGCTTCTGCAGAAGGGACCAAAGACTGGTGTAACACAGAAGCTGTTCTGGGAGCACGTGGGGCCTGGAGCCCTTCCCAGAGGTGTCACTGTCATTCCTCGTGCCTCGTGTTTTGAAGTAGCCCGCCTGGGGTGGCTGTAGGAGTCTGCTGCAGGCTCCTTGTGTCCCCTCCCAGTAGCCCTGAGGACCTTCTGAGCCCTCCTTTTCCTAGTACAGAATTCCCAGGGAGATACTTGCATTCCCAAAGGCAGAGCTGGGCCTGCTGAGCACAGAGCGTTTGGGAGGGCCCTGCTTTGCGATCTTTGGCATTTTAGGTGAGGTTTTTTTCCTCCTCTGCCTCTCCACACCAATGTTACCATGGGATGCGTGTCTGGCAGGGGCTAGCCAGGCTGAAAAGATGGGATTGAGCTTTGTAAACTCCTCAAAGCACCAGGACAGAGCTGGCTTCAGCAGTTCTCTGGCTGTCCTAACCCAGGTGTGAAGGTCTGGTGGTGGGGATGCGGACATGGAGCTGAGAGCTCAGCTTTTCTGTCCCAGTGCCATTCCCACTTTCTGGAATGGCCTCAGTAGGCCTCTGGTCACAGGGCTGACCCAAAAGCACCGTGAATGAAATGGTCACAAGCCCCTCTCCAGGGGTTGCCTGCTGGAACTGGTGATCATTCTGTCCTGAACAGCTGGTGGACTTGAAATTGTGCAGGTGGCTGGAACTGCAGGGCTGTGGAATGTGACAGGTGCAGTTCAGTGTCTGTTCACCTGTCCTTGGGGAGCATGTGGAGCCCTGAGCAATGTCCCCACTGTCCCCAAAGCCTTTCTGCTCCCCTGCACCGAGAGACGAAGGGCCATGAGCCCTCTGTGGCAGCGAGTGAACAGTCTGTATTATCCTTGCATTCAGAGAGTTCCACAATGGCTTGGGTTGGAAACAACCTTAAAGCTCATCTCATTCCACCCCCTGCCATGGGCAGGGACACCTTCCACTGGCCCAGGATGCTCCAAGCCCCATCCCACCTGGCCTTGCCGGGGACCCGGGGCCAGCCACAGCTGCTCTGGGCACCCTGTGCCAGGGCCTGCCCACCCTCCCAGGGAACAATTCCTTCCCAATATCCCATCCAGCCCTGCTCTCTGGCACTGGGAAGCCATTCCCTGTGTCCTGTCTCTCCATCCCTTGTCCCCAGTCCCTCTGCAGCTCTCCTGGAGCCCCTTCAGGCCCTGGAAGGGGCTCTGAGGTGTCCCTGGAGCCTTCTGTTCTCCAGGTGAGCACCCCCAGCTCTCCCAGCCTGGCTCCAGAGCAGAGAGGCTCCAGCTCTCCCAAATCAGCCCATGGTGACAATTTGATACCTTAAACCTTGAAAATACCCAGGACATTAATTTATTGTGTAGACTCAGTACTGTGTAGAGGGAAGGATGGGAGTGTAAATTGGACAGGGATGTCCCTGAAGGCAGGACCCGAGTGCAGGGCTACGGTGAGAAATTTCTTTGCTGGGCAGAAAAGATGTGAGTTGAAGTGTTTGCCCTGTAGGAAACAGGCTGGAAGGAGTTTGGAAAACAAAGTCCTTGGAGCCTTATCTTGAACCACAAGCAGATTGTGTGGGACTGGCAACGTGGGAACTGGGCTGTGGGACACTGGGAAGGAGCGGGAACTGAGGGGGAGAAGCAGTGGGAGCAAAGGTGTCTCAGTAAGAGCATGGGAACTGGGCTGTGGAACACTGGGAAGGAGCGGGAACTGAGGGGGGGAAGCAGTGGGAGCAAAGGTGTCTCAGTAAGAGCTGGAGAAGTAAAACAGGCAGGGAATTGGGGTTTCCTAATTAGTTTTAGTGTCTGATTTTGTGCTCTCATGGGGGTTCCCAATATTCTCTGAGGTCTTGAGGCACGAGCAGAAGAGCAAAAGGTCTGTGACCTGCTCTGTGGAGGAGCAGATCCAGGCAGAGCTCGGGTTAAAGCATAACTCCTTCCTGAGCAGGAATCTGGGCTGGCCTGGACTCAGCTCAGGAGGTCAACTGCTTCTCAAGGTGCAGGACACTTCCAGTCAGTGCTGCTGAGTCGGGGCTTCTGCTCAGAGCTCTGCATGCCAGGAAGGATGTGGCCCAGAGGACAGCAAGGATAACCCCCAGAAAAGGAGAAAACGTGCTTTGGGAAGGTAGGGGAAGGAAATTGGTGTGTTTGTGCTGGATAGGCAGGACTGAGGGAGCTTGAAATATGTGAGGTTTCTGCAGAAAGGAAACAGAAAACTGGACAAAACCCTCAAAACTTGTGGGTGTGAGCAGTGCCGAGGCCTCCGTATGCCGAGGGCTGCCATGGGGAAGGGAAAATCCCATGGATCAGCTCTCCCACAATGCTGGCTCTGCTGAACTCCTGTTTGCAGGGAGCTGCTTGGCTGAGAGCTCGGCCAGGGTGGCGCTGGGATGTTTGGAAACTCGGCTGGCACCCGTGAGCAGCCCTTCTTTGGGGTCAATATTGGCACTGCCTGCCCGAGATCACCCTCTGAGTCACCAAAAGCGCTCCTGGCCTGCCCCTGGTGAGCAATCCAAGCTTTATTCACCCCTCTATTTGCGGCTATAAGGAAGGAATTTGTCATTTAACGCTTAATTATTCACCAGAAACACCAGGAAGGCCGAGATAAACCTCGACAGGTCGACTTCACATTGAACCTTTTTATTCGGGGATGGATTCCTGGGAAGAGTGAGCACCTGGAGCGGGGCTGGCCGGGGAGCGGGGCTTGCAGGACGTGCTTTTATTTTGGAATTCAGGGAAGCGGGAGGAGGCTGCGGTCACACGGCAGGGAAGTGTGCCTGGGCTCCCGCTCCTTATCGGGAGCTCGGGAACAAAAGGCGCTCTGTTGGGACTCCAGCTCTCTCCATAAACCTCCCGGCTCTCCTGGACTTTGCTTCCCTCCTGCCTCCCAGAAGCAGCTCCCGGAGCTGGAGCTGGCTCTGGACAGCAGGCGATGTCTCCACAGGTGGGTTTTTGGGAGCTGACACGAAATGAGGAGGGGTTGGGTTTCTGTGCTCAGCCCCGGAGGTGCCGGGAAGGGGCGGGTTGGGAATCCACCTGACTTTTTACATGGGCAGATCCACCTGGTTTTTTACATGGGAATGGTTTAGACTAAAAGAGGAGAGATTTAGATGGGATATTGGGAAGGAATTGTTCCCTGGGAGGGTGGGCAGGCCCTGGCACAGGGTGCCCAGAGCAGCTGTGGCTGGCCCCGGGGCCCCGGCCGGGGCCAAGGCCCCGGTGGAGCTTGGAGCAGCCTGGGACAGTGGAAGGTGTCCCTGCCATGGCAGAAAGTTGGAACTGAGTAGAACTTTAATGTCCCTTCCAACCCAAACCATTCCGGGATTCTGTGATTCCATGGGCTGTGGTGTACCTTCACACTCCCCTCTGCCCGAGTCTCCCTGGGGGAGTTGGACCAGGAGGGACGGTTCCTGCTGGTTTTTGGGGTGCTGGGGACAGTGTGCCAGATGTGGTGTTCTGTGAGTTGGTTTGGGGGTTGTTTTTTGGGCTGGGTGAGTGGTTTCAATTTGTCCCAACAGGTGCAGCACGTTTCTGTTACCCAGCCTTGAGGGAGGTGATGGAGTGTAACAACCCCAGCTCCTCCGGGGGCTGAATTGTGAAAGTTGCCTTCCCCTAGGGCTGAGCACAGGCCCTCTGGCTTCCCTGGAAAGCTGGCATTGCCCGGGTATGTGGGAAGAGGGCAAGACTGGGATCCAGAGGTGGCAGTCCCCAAAGTGGCATTGCAGAGGCTGAGCTGCCGTGGGGTGTTCAGGGCTTTGGGGTCAGCTGTGGGGCTATAAATGTGGGGCTATAAACACAACTGTCTCCCTTCTCCCTGGCTCCCAGCCTGGCACTGTCACCAGTGTCTGGGCCACAGGGTGTCCTTGGAGGGGGATTTTTGTAGCTGATCTGTCTCTTCCCCATCCCGTGCACAGTCAGGGCTGGATTCTTCAGGCTCACACTGCTGGGAAAACAGAGTTGTTTTTCCTTTTCCTTGTCACTCACTTCCCCGCCCAACCTTCCGAGTGTTTGTGGCCAAGGACAGCAGAGCTTGGGGATGCTGAGACAGCTCCAGGGACAGCTCTGTCTGGAAGGAACCTCCCTGGAGCCAGACTTTGCCCTCCTTTCCAAGGCAACACCCTGGCAGAGCTTGTGCTGAACCTTCTGTCCATGGCAGATCAAAGCTGAGCCTGTCCCTGCCTGGACCTTGCAGGTGATTCCCAAGAATGCCTCTCCTCCTACTGCAGCAGCTTTTTTATAAATCCATATGGTTTTACAGCACTTCACAACATCTTATCAAATAATCTTTACTCCCATATGCCATCAGATGTATGGAATGGAGGAGCTGCTGCTGGAGAAGGCTCCTAAAGGCACCTCACCACCTCCCCTGTCTCATCAGGGCACATTACATCATCCCGGTGCTGATTCCATCATTTACTTCCTTTTAGAAGCAGGAATACTCACCTGGGCTCTCAGATCCCTGGAGTTTCCCTGAGCAGGCAGAGATGCTTTGGGGTGGCCCATGTTCCTGTCAGGCAGGTGTGGCTCTGGGGAAATACTGCTGGAGGAGCTGGATTCAGGATTGGGAACCTCAGTCAAACCCTGATCCTGTTCCAGCTCAGAACTCTGTGTGTGCCTGAGTCCCAGGTTTAATGTCTGAGGTTTGCCTGAAGCACCTCAGGGTGTGTTTTATTTGATAAAAGCTGAAAATGCACTGATACTGGTGACACCAACCCCGTTCTGAACGTGGTGGGGATGTTCCTGGTGTGATTGTAGCCCAGCCTGGCTGTCCTGAAGCCCGTGGATATTTTTAAGTGTATTTGGCTTTTTTTAAGCTGGAAAAAATGTTTACTTTCTGCTGACAGGAAGGCAAAGCTGGCTGAAGGAGAGCTGTGGCAGGGGGGGTTTGAAGGCTCAGTGCACAAACCAGCTCCTCATGAGGCCATAAGTAAGAACTTTCTGTACCCACACACTTGCCCAGGGACAGAGATTTGGCTTGGCTGGCTCTGGCAGGCATTTGGCAATAGCTGAACCCCCTCGGTTTGCCTATCTCCTCCTGGCATCTCTTCTTGAGGTTTGGTTACTGATTCTGGGATGAAATGTGCAGCAAAGTTCTCCACGCTCGTGCTCAGGAGAAGGACTTTGTTTACAGTTTCAGCTGCTTCTTAACTCATTGCCCACACAGGTTTAATTTTAATAGGCCTCTCTTGCTTTTGGAAACCTCATCCTGGCTGGCATCACAAAGGAACAAATACAGTTTGTAAATAATAAATTGATGCACATCTTTGGTGTGGCTGAAGGACAATGGTTGATGTGCTGTGCTGGTGAGTTCTCCTATTCCAAAAGGGTTGTTCCCAAATCCAGCCTCTCCATGCATGTATTTCCCATCAATAAGGTGGTTTGGAACAATTTGATAGAGAAATCACAGAATCATGGAATGGTTTGGGTTGGAAGGGACCTTAAAGGTCCTCTTGTTCCAACATCTGACTAAGGGCACTGTTCAGCTCCTGGTTGGCTTCATGTTGAGAGGGTCAGCACTAACCACAGCAGGATTTTTAGGCAAATTACTTGTGAATTGGAGTGTTTGGAGGTTTTTTGGCTTCTTTCAATAGTTGTGCTCATTATAATACTTCAATATATACTTAAATTTCAGCTTTTCCAGTGAGAAGGGGGGGGTGGTATTTAAAAAGCAGCCTTTATTTTGTAGTGTGCAAGCAAAATTCTTTCCAGTTTGGCATGAAATCTTTTTCAAACAGGCAAAAGGGAGGGGAATGTGCACTTGGGGGTGGCTGCTGTCACCTCTTGGGCTCTCTCTGTCCATGACCAAGCCAAGGCAGGTCAAACCTCTGCTTCCCCATGTCCTTCCTGCTGGAGCATTAATGGTGTTTTTAGAAAGTGCAGCATAAACCCAGTAAAGCACTTAAGCAAGGCCCAGCTTTAGGTGTGTAAGTGGTTTTGGTGGGTTTATGCTTTTATAAGTGGGTGGGGGCTTTAGAGGCTTTTGTTTCTCCCTGCAAGGCTGGGACAGGCTCTGCCCTGGTGGAGTTAACAGGAGCAGCCCCTTATCCTCACACTGCCTTTAGACTCCAGCTCTGTGCAGGTTTGTGTCGTGTTTAACTTTGGGGTGGTGTCCTAGAGGTGCTGGTGTCCACAAGCCAGGTAGGAGCTGAGCCAGGCTTCCAAGAGGAGCTCCTGGCTGTCTCCATCCCACTGAGTGTGGTGGGCACAGGGGCTGGGACAGCAAAGCAGGGCTGGACTGGGTCACTTGGCTGCTCCCAGTGTCCATATGGAATGGGAATTGCTCTTAAGCAACTCTCTCTCCATCCCTTCGAGGTTTTCTATCCCTTTTTGCCCCTGGCAGTGTCCAAGGCCAGGCTGGACGGGGCTTGGAGCAACCTGGGCTAGTGGAAGGTGTCCCTGCCCATGGCAGGGGTTGGAATGAGATGAGCTTTAAAGTCCCTTCCAACCCAAACCACTCTCTGATTCTATGAATACAGGGCTTTGAGAAATGTCATTTTCTCCAAAATCCTTGGGAAAAGCCCTGAAAGCTGCTCTGTGCAGAGGGAAAGGGGTTTGCTTCAGTCGTGCCTGCATTCAAACTGCTGCTCTTTTGCCCTGCTGCTGTTCTGGAGGGGCAGCTGAGCGTGTGGGATCCCGTCAGGTGAACTTCAGATGGAGCAGATGGCTTTCCATGAGCAACTCCTCAGCTGGAGGCCGAGCAGGAGGGCTCCCACCCCTCTGCCTGACTCCTCTGGGGACAGGGATCAGCTGGAGCTCAGCACCAGCACTGGCAGATCCAAAAATTCCCTGATTTGCTCTGAGGTGTGCTGGAGAAATCCCCAAATCTTGGGAAAGGGGCTGGCACTGTGAGGGGTAACAAGAGCTTTGGCTTCTGGGGGGTTTCTGTGCTGCTCCCACGGTTCTCCAGGCATCAGGATCAGAAGGGATCGTCCCTGCCCGTGTGTAGGAGCAAACAGGCAGGACTGCAGCTCAACACCTGCCTGGGGTGCAGAACTGGGAGGGAAACCCAGTTCTCCATGCTCATATCACAGTCTCTTAAAACCCAAATCCCACTGCTTTTCCAGAGCCTGCTCAGTGCTGGATTTGAGATGCTGCTCCAGCTGGAGTGCCGAAATTTGAGTCCCTGCAAACCAGAAGCTGTCATGAAGATTTAGAAACAGTTTATTTGCTGTTGAGGGATGGAAGGTTTTAGCAGACAGGGCAAAAAAAAGGTGCTCTCAGGGCTAACTGGGAGTTTTGAATGGTGGTTTTTTGCAGGGAATTCAGATTAGTAACGTGTCCTCTTGGAATGGGGTGGGAGAAAGTAGCGGTGATGGGAACTGCTGAGTCAGCGGTGGGTAATCCCTCCTGCCCTGGCCAAATCCATCCTGGCTCACAACAAAACCTCCCTCCAACTCTTTATTTAGTCTCTTATTTTTGTGATCTGCTTCCCAAACCCTGCAAAGGCCGGGCTGCCCACAGAGCAGCACCTGGACCTGCAGTGATTCCAGAGGTTGGATTTCTGTGCTCAGAAATGCAACACAGCCCAAATCCACTGCCTCATCTGTGTTTTGTCCTGCTCTGCCATGGATCCACGCAGCTGTAGGATCTTATTTTTTTTTCCTTCTCGTGTGTTTTTTTTCTTAACCAGGCAAATGAGGTGACTGACAGTGCCTACATGGGCTCGGAGAGCACCTACAGCGAGTGCGAGACCTTCACGGATGAGGACACCAGCACCCTGGTCCAGCACGAGATGCACGACGAGGTGGAGACCGACAGCGCCATCGACTCCACCGTGCACTCGGAATTCACGGATCCCATCGAGGAGCCGGAGCATGGGTGAGTGGGAACAGCCAGGAGCAGAACCCTGCACAGGGCAGGGAGTGAGGGCTGAGGGAGACACAGCCTGAGGGTTCCACATCGAGTGGGCCGAGTCTGTCTTGCTGGAACTTGGTTTCTTCTTTGTGTTTGTAACTCTGTGCGAGACCAAAATAGCTCTTCTGGAGGAATAATGAGAATAATTAGGCTGGTTTGTGTAGGCTGGTTTGGAGCCCGGCCTGGCAATCTCTTTGAGTTAATCGTTGCTTGCCTTGGGAGATCTCCTGTACCCTCATTAGCATCTTTTAACCTCTAAAATAACTTCTCAGGTGATGCAAACACCTGAAAGACTTGCAGTTTTTAATCTATCACTTAAGCCAGAAACACAACATATAATTTTCCAGTCAGGAGGGAAACTCGTTCTATTTTTGTTTTCCCTAAAAACACGCATGTGCCCTTTGATGTGCAAGCACCTCCTGTAATAACTGGTTTGAAACCTCTGCCTGGAGCACAGAAATGTGAGCTCAGATCTCCTTCCCCGGGTCTGAACCGCAAAAAAAACTGCTCCTGGGCCCACCCCGTTTTTGGAGGAAGAGTGGGGTTTGGGGTGAAACTGGGATGCTGGCAGGCAGGAGGGCAGGGAAGAACTCCTTTAGGATCACAGAACACGGAATGGTTTGGGTTGAAAGGGACCTTAAAGTTCATCTCATTCCACCTTCTGCCATGGGCAGGGACACCTTCCACTATCCCAGGTTGCTCCAAGCCCCATCCTGGACGTGTCCAGGGTTGGGGCAGTCTGGATTTTCCCTGGAAAATCTGTGCCAGTGCCAGGTTAGTGCCCCAAGAACACCAATTGCACCAAAACCTCTGGAATCATCTTTGCTTAAGGTCTGTAACACACAGGACACAATTTTGTCCCCAAACACAAGGCCCAGGATTGGTGCTCCAGGGGGTGCTTACAGCTCCCATTGCTTTTTAGGAGCACCAGGCTTCCCTCCCACCCCAAAATCCCATGTGAGGATTTTGAGGCAGCGAGCAGCGCTGGGCCCCGGGGCTGAAAGGGTGCTGTGGATTAGAGCAGAAATGGGATTATCCAGCTCGGCTCTTGTCACTGCAGCATGCCCGGCTCAGTGACAGTTAAATTGGGATATAATCAGCTGTGAGCTCCCTGTCACCAGCACAGGGTCCCTGAAGGGGTCATGGCAGCCTGGGAGTGCTCCCAGCCTCTGGGGAAAACCGCCTGCTTCGGACTCGCCTGCCTGTAGGTACAGAAAGCTGCACTTGGGAACGGGCTGTGGGGGATGAGCTCGTTCTCCGTGCTCACTTGTGTGGGGTCACCAGCACAGGAGGGACAGGCTTGTTGGGGAGAGTCCAGAGGAGGCCACAGAGATGCTCCAGGGCTGGAGCCCCTCTGCTCTGGAGCCAGGCTGGGAGAGCTGGGGGTGCTCACCTGGAGAACAGAAGGCTTCAGGGACACCTCAGAGCCCCTTGCAGGGCCTAAAGGGGCTCCAGGAGAGCTGCAGAGGGACTGGGGACAAGGCATGGAGGGACAGGACACAGGGAGTGGCTTCCCAGTGCCAGAGGGCAGGGCTGGATGGGATATTGGGAAGGAATTGTTCCCTGGGAGGGTGGGCAGGCCCTGGCAGGGGTGGAATTGGATGAGCTTTAAGGTCTCTTCCAACCCAAACCATTGTGGGATTCCCTGCTGCCCCAGGTGTGGGCTTGGGAAGGTCAGATGTCCTTTGGGTGCTGTCCAAGCCTGTTCCCAGATTGTTAAATGTGTGCAAATTCCAGGGAACCAAAAACTTAATTTGATGTATAGGTTTGAAAGGTTTGAAATGGGAACCTCTGGGAGTGCTGAGGGCTGGTTTTGGTGCCATCAGACCCCACGCAGGAGGACACCTCTGGTGCCCAGGGACAGCCAGTGAGTACAATCCCAACAGAGCTTCAGCATCCCTTCTCAGGAGCTCTCAAAGCTCAACATACCTGAAATGGTTTGAGCTTAAGGGTTGTTTAGGGTGTGTGTAGTAAAGATTAGTTGGACTCTGGATCCTGAAACTGCCTGAGCCCCAAGAAGGGAATAGGAAATAAAATTTACTGCCTGAAGCATCCAGGCTGAGGGTTTCCAGGTGCCTGATCAGATCTGCTTCTGTGCAGTGCTTATCAAACCACAGCCCCAAATTTAGAGCTCTGGGCTTGGGTTTTGCTTCTGAATTAACAATTCCACCCCCTGGCTTCTATTCCTGGAGAGATTTCTGCTGTTTTTGGTGAGGGTCTGACTCACCATGGGGATGGATGGGTTCTGCTGGATCCTACTGTGGAATATTGGTGCTTCTCAAGGGCTCGAGGAGGATGTGCAGATGCCCACAAGCTGGGCTGGATTTATTTGTGGTTAAATAGAGATCTGGAGGGTTGACATGTTTTTATTAGCAGGATAAGGGCAAATCCTTCAGATGGAGCAGGTTTTTGGCATAAATGGCTTATCTGTAATCTTTTTTTCTGTCTGGTTTAGTCCAGCAATCTGCTCATACCCCGTTTCCCTCTCTTCAAGTGCAGAGAGATGAGGGCATAACCTGAAATACCAATTTCTGTAATAATGCATTATTATGATTTTTAGCATAGAATTTTGGAGAGGAGGGAGTTGTTAAACCCCCCAAAACACAGACCTGTGGCTCGCAGCCCCGTGGCTGCTTTCACAGCCTGGTTGTTGCAAATCCCCCCTGCCTTTTCTCCAGCTTAATTTGAAAACTTCCATAGTCCTGGGCAGGAAAGGTGGCTTGGCTTGGTGGGGAGGCCCTGGCACAGGGTGCCCAGAGAAGCTGGGGCTGCCCCTGGATCCCTGGCAGTGTCCAAGGCCAGGTTGGATGGGGCTTGGAGCAAGCTGGGCTAGTGGAAGGTGTCCCTGGTGGGATGGGATGAGCTTTAAGGTCCTTCCAACCCAAACCATTCCAGGATTCTGGTGGCTCCATGCAATGGAAAGACTCTTCCAGGAGCAGTGACTCTGTGCTGGGCTGTGTCCCCTCAGGAGCAAGGGACATCCCAGGGCCTGTGCTGGGTGTGTTCTGGGTTTGCACTGAGGCTTCAAACGCTCCAGCCTTCTGCATCCGCTGCTAAAACCACACAGAGCAGCATTCCCCCCTCCTGGATTGTCACACACAGCCTTTTCCCAGCAGGAAAAGCAGGCAAAGGACTCCTTTGTCTTACTGGGGGTCTGTCCCAGCTGCCTGAACCCACCCTTCCCTGACACCAATCCCGCCGGGGTTATGGGGTTAAACCCCAGGCCCTTGAGAGGATTAGGCAGCAACAGGCAAGTGTGAGCCTGGCACGGGCTGCCGTGGAGCTCACAGCGTTTGGGATGTGTCTGGGACGTGCCCAGCTCTTTCTCTGCCGTGCTTTTAGTCGAGCAAGGGTTTGGCACCAACCCTGGGCACTGCCCCGCAAGTCTGAGTGCCCCCAGATCCTGTGGTGCAGCTGCCAATGGAAAAACTTGGTTTATAGGGGGGAAAAAATCACCATGAACTTCCCAGTGGTGCCTGAGCTGTTCCTGTCCTGTCCTGCTCTGTCAAAATGGGACACATCACTCACTTGGTGGGTCCTGGGGACACCAGGAACCCATCAAGGCTGCTCTATCCCTGCCCTCCACAGATGGACAGGGATAGAAAATATAACAAAGGGTTCATGAGCTGAGATAAGGACAGGGAGAAATCACTCATCAAATACCATCATGGGCAAAACAGGCTCAAATTGGGGATATTAGTTGAATTTATTACTAATAAATTCAGAGCAGGATAATGAGAGGTAAAATAAGACCTTAGAAATGCCTTCACCCCCCATCATCCCTCCTTCCCAATTCTCCCTCCTTCCCCCCAGTGGCACAAGGAGATGGGAATGGGGGTTATGGTCAGTTCATCACACATTGTTCCAGCCACTGCTCAGGGAGAGGAGTCAGAGTCCTTCCCCTGCCTCAGTGTGGGATCCCTTCCACAGGAGACAGCTCTCCATGAACCTCTCCAACCTGAGTCCATCCCACGGGCAGCAGTTCTCCAGGAACTGCTTCACTGTGGGTCACTCTTCCATGGGGTCAGTCCTTCAGGCACAGCCTGCTCCAGCCCAGGTCCCCCACAGGGTCACAGATCCGACCAGGACCCTGCTCCAGCATGGGCTCCTCTCTCCATGGATCTACAGGTCCCTGCCAGGACCCTGCTCCAGCATGGGCTCCTCTCTCCATGGATCCACAGGTCCCTGCCAGGACCCTGCTCCAGCATGGGCTCCTCTCTCCATGGATCTACAGGTCCCTGCCAGGACCCTGCTCCAGCACAGCTTCCCATGGACTCACAGCCCCTCTCAGGCATCTCCTGCTCCAGGCCTGGGCTCCTCCGGGGGCTGCAGGTGCACCTCTGCACCCCCTGTCCTCTGTAGGCTGCAGGGACACTGCTGCTTCCCCATGGGCTTCCCCACAGCATCTCAGGGCAATCCCAGGGATCTCAGGGCAATCCCAGGGATCTCAGGACAATCTCAGCTCTGGTGCCCAGAGCAGCTCCTGCCCCTCCTGCCCTGCCCTGCAGAGCTGTTCCTCTCCCATGTTCTCACCCCACTCCTCTCTGCACTCAGTTCCAGCTGCCCCATCACTTTTTTGTGTTTCCCCTCTCAAATCTGTTAGCCCAGAGGTGCCATCACCTCCATTCCTGACGGGCCCAGCCTCGTCCAGCAGCGGGTCCATCTTGGAGCCACCAGGGAAGGGTTCTGCTGGACATGGGGGCAGCTTCCAGCAGCCTCTCACAGAATGCACTGTGTGTGAAAATCCACTCCACTACCAAATCCACAACCCCAGCGCTCTGGGAAAGGGGATGTCCTGGATGCAATGGAAAGGCTGCTGTGGCAGCTCCCCCTCTAACATCTACCTGTCTGTTCCCACAGATCCCATCCCCACGAGCTGGCCCTGGGCTCCGAGCTCAGCCACTCCATCGTCACCGTCATCAGCGGGGAGGAGCATTTCGAGGATTACGGGGAAGGGAACGAGGCTGATCTGTTCCCAGACCCTTTGTGTAATGGGGAAAGCAGCTTTGGCAGCTCCTCCTTCCTCTCTCCCAGGTAATGCCCGGCCCTGGTGCTGCTCCAGCAGGGGCAGTCGCTCGGTGCCTTCACTCTGCTCTGTGGGACCGGGGTTTCCTTGGGATTTGCCAGGCAGAGGGCCTGGCAAGCTTTGGATACAACGGGATAATCGGCTTGGAAGTGGAGGAGGAATTCCCTCCCTCAGTGTTTCCTTTCCCTGGTCAGTGCCCATCCTGCTGACGCCCAGCAGGAGGTGGAAGAGCTGTCTGCTTTTCCAGAGTCACATTCCCACTCCTGTCAGGGATGTGGCTCCTCACAGAACCTTCCAGCAGAGAAAACCACCTGCAGCTTTAGCCCTGATCCTGTGGGATGGCTCTTATTTTTCTTTCCTCTTTCATTATTTTGGGCTTTGCTGCAGTGTCTGGTTGGATTTGCACGAGCTGCAGCAGCATCCCTTCTCTAAGGATATGTAGATCAGGAAGCAGTCTGTGGCATTTCCTCCTTGCTTTAGGGTCTGAAACCAGGAAAAGTCCATTTTCCAGCCCGAACAGGGTGGGCTGAGGAGCTGGTGTGGTGGTACAAACCCCATCAATGCTCACTTTCTAAGGAAAATAAGTACAAACTGGAATATCATCCCGTGCTGCAGCCCATAAAGTGTCTGGGATGACAGGGAATGTGTTCTTCCCTTGGGAGCACGTCTCTGCACAGGGCAGGAGTGTTCCCTGCCAGCCATACACCCGTGCTAAACACAAAAATACACTTTTTTCTCTTTGGAATGACACATTTGTGCCTTTCTGCAGCCGTGTAAACTTCTCAAAACTTCTTTTGTTTTTCCTGTCTTCCTGTTTTCTCCCAGCTTCCCAAACCCCTTCACGGAGTCTGGACAGTTCTGGTTGCTCAGGGCTGGCAGGGAAGAGCACGTCAGGGCTCATTTCTTTTTGGCTGGTGTAGCAGCAATGTTGGAGGTGTTAATTGCAAATAGGAGAGTTGCTGTAAAGAATTCCCAACCTTTTCCTTTAGGAAACCGGTGCTCCAGCACTGGGATACCCTTCAGTGGGAAGGGCACAGTCCTGATCCATGCAGGAATGTAGGGCTGGCTGTGCTGGTGCTGTGGCATAGGAAGAACTCTCGGATTAAAACCCAGCCTTGGTGTTCATTTTCCCTTGAAGAGGAGCTGCCAGCCTCATCCAGGAGGCTCCTGGCAAGAAAATACCCAGCTAAAGGAGCTTTGCAATCACTTCAACTTTTCCTTAAACATCAGGCCAGAGCTCCCAGTTTGCCCACGCTCCCGGTGTTCCAGTCTTGCTCTGCCAGGGCACCATCTCTGCTCTGCTCTGTCTTTGGATCTGATCCACACCTGATCCCATCTCCCCTGTGCTGGGAGGGGCTCGCTGGGCACGTGGCCACGCAGATTGTGGTGGTTTGTGCTGGAGACTCTGCTGGGGCTTGCTGGGGAGGCAGGCTGGAGATAAACCCTGCAAAACCTCTGGAGTCAGGAATGTGGGGCTGTTTGAGCCGGAGGATTTCCTCATGCCTCTCAGGTCTAGCCTCCCCTCGGATTATTGCTGTGTGTGTGAAGTCCTTCCCTAAACATTCCCAGAGTCTGTGCAGCTCTTCTTGACTTTGGATAGGGAGGGACAGGACACAGGGAATGGCTTCCCACTGCCAGAGGGCAGGGCTGGATGGGATATGGGGAAGGAATTGTTCCCTGGGAGGGTGGGCAGCCCCTGGCACAGGGTGCCCAGAGCAGCTGTGGCTGCCCCTGGATCCCTGGCAGTGGCCAAGGCCAGGTTGGGCAGGGCTTGGAGCATCCTGGGCCAGTGGAAGGTGTCCCTGCCCTGGGATGGGGTGGGATAAGATGAGCTCTAATGTCCCTTCCAGCCCAAACCATTCCATGCCTCAGCAGCCCCAGGGTGTTTAAACACACCTGAAAGAACCACAGGCTGCCCCTGCCTCAGGCTGAGTGGGGTTTTTGGCTGTACTTTGAATACAAACAGCATCACTGGTAAAGGGCCACATCCCCACAGACTCTTTGCACGCCACAAGAGTCTCTATGTGGGAATAATGTCCAGAAATTCTCCTGCCACAGCTCGAGAAGACTGACACAAACCCCAGGAGCCTCCAGGGAACACTGTGGGATGCAGTGCTTCCCTTCCCAGTCCTTGTATGTTTGTTTGTGGTCCCTCCTCTTGGGTCTTCCCTTGTGTATCCATGCAGTAGGAAAAGCCTCTTTGCAGCTCTGAGTGGGAAATAAAGGGAAAGCTCCTTGTGCCCATCCCAGCCACCAGGAAGCACCGAGGACCTGTGGAAGACAAATGTGGCTCCAGGAGATGGAGGGAGGCACAGGAAGGCTCTGAATTGTAGAACCACAGAATGTGCTGAGCTGGAAGGGACCCATCAGGATCCTGGAGTGGGTGGGGACACCGCAGGGCTGAGCTCTCACCCACTGCACGGGCAGGGAACCAGCGCAGCCGGAGGCCAGGAGGATCTGCACACACGCCAGGAGCTGCCAGGCTGGCCTGGGGCTTCTCCTCCCCACTTCTCTTCTCATTTTGATTAATGCTGGTGAAATTTGGGTTCCCACCTAGCCCAGGCTGTACCACCTGGGGAGGGAATGCACCCAAGAGCACCCCAAAAAGGGACATCCCTTCCTCCAGGTGCCACACAGCTGCTGTCACCTCTTCCCTGCACAAACCCTGAGCCACCCACCTGTCTGCTGCAGGGAAAGGGTTATCCCGGGGCCAGACCCGCCCTCAGGGGTAGGGGGAATGGTTTGCAATTGAATTTTTTTTTTTTCCAGGAATGGGAAGAGATGATAATTTGGCATTTGCTGGTGTCCAGCCTGTCTGAGGGGGCTGGGAAATACTGTACAGACAGCACAGACCCTGGGCCTGACCCTGGGGTGGGGGCTGAGCCAGGGGACCCTCAGGATGTCCCAAGCTCTGCACATCCCCGGGCCAGGATTTGCTGGTGTGTTTCTGTATCCTGGGATTCACTGCCCCTTCTGGATGCCTGTTGGGTTTATCTTGCTTGTGTTGGCTCACACCTTTACCTGTCTCTCTTATGGAACTGCTTTGGTTTTTCACTATTTAACCTTCCTTTGATTCACACCCGTGGCTTCCAGAAGCACATTTTCCTACAGGAAGGATCTGTGGAGTCTTTTGGCCCCAAATTAACACAAACCAGTTGCTGTTCAGGATCCCCTCTGTCCTGCCCGAATCATGAGGAAGTGTCTCCCAGCTTCCCAAGCTGTGGAAGTCCTATAGACCCCCATGGCCCTTCCCAAATGGCATTCCCTGCAGGAACACAGCACTGCTGCTTGGCTCCTCTGGGCTTTACTTGGGAGGAGAGAGGGCTTAAACTGCACCTGCCCATTTCATCTGAGCTTAAAAGCTGTTTGCAGTGAAAATCTGGCTCTGTGCATTACTAATGGTGGGTCTGCAGCAGCACAGCTGCTCTGCTTTTAAAGCATCCCACTGGAAAATGGGACACTGACCAAAGGACCATGGAATCACACCATGTCCTGAGTGGGAATAGACCCACAGGGATCATCCACTCCAGCCCCTGGCCCTGCACAGACACCCCAACAGCCCCACCCTGGGCATCCCTGGCAGCGCTGTCCAAACGCTCCTGGAGCTCTGGCAGCCTCGGGGCTGTGCCCATTCCCTGGGGAGCCTGGGCAGTGCCCAGCACCCTCTGGGGGAAGAGTCTTCTCCTAAAATCCAGCTTAAACCCCCCTTAGATTCAGCCCTGGCTCACAGCACCCAGTCCTGCAGCGTGCAAGTTCATCCTGCACTTACTGAAGCAAACCAGGAGCCTCCTGAGACAGACTGCCTGGAAAATCCTGTTGGAAAATAAACTTTGCAGTGATGTAGGTTTGTGGGAAGCACTTACCTCACCTGCCCTGGGCTCTTGGGGATTGAGATTGGCTCAGGGGTTTGGAAATGTGGGCCAAGCTCAGCTGCTGGGAGTCTCTGGGAGGATGGTGATGGAAGTGTTGCTAATTATCAGCTATAATAAATTATATTGAGCAATTGTAAATTATCAATTAGCTACACACATTGTTCTAAACTATTCTAAATTCTAAATTACCTATATCTCATTATAGGCAACCCCATATTGGCTTTAATTAAATCACGGTGGGAAGCGACCCAACCTGCCCTGACTTTTTTTAAATCCAAATTCCATCTCTCCCACCAACAATTCCCCCGCCTTGAGGGACCCTGAGCTTGTGGAAGCCAGTGCTGCAGCCACTCCCTGTGCGTTCTGTGCTGTTGACATGACCCTTGTGATCTCTCTAGCACCAATCCGCTCGCTGCGAAACTGCACAGCATTCTCGCAGATGAAGCTTTTGAGTTTTACTGTAGCCAGTGCCACAAACAAATCAACCGCCTCGAGGATCTTTCTGCTCGCCTGAATGATCTTGAAATGAATAGGTAACGGGGCTCGTGTGTGTGGCCATCTCAGCCTGGGGAATGATGTCCTGGCTGGGAACGCTCTCCTTGTCCGGCGCAGCTTTTCCCTCGCTCGGCGCTTGGGGGGGGAAAGGGGATGAGTTTCACCCGGCCACGGGAGCCTCTGTGGCTGCTCCAGGTGGTGGTGACCTCGTGGAGGGTGAGCAGGAGGTGCCTTTAATGCAGGCCCTGGGGGCTGGCAGACAAGGAGAGCGTTCCTGCCCTTTGCATGCTGTGCGTGGTGGGTTCCCCTGGGAGCCGCGAACTGGCCGTGTACAGTATTTCTGTCACCAGGGAAAGACTGGGAATGCTGTGGAAGGGCAGCCTGGAAGGGCAGGGACAGCCCATCCTCCTTCTGAGGGGCAACCTGAGGGCATCAGCCTGCTCCACGTGGCTTGGCAGCAGTAAAATCTTGTCTCACCCAGCTTCACCCACTGCCTGCCCACCCCGGTGTCACCGCGGGCCGGGGAGATGTGACAGACACCAGGAACATCAGGAGAGTTGGAATGGCATTTTGGAAATCTCCCAGCCAGCAGCTGGATGTGCTGTCTGACAAGTGGAGAGGGGTTTCTGCCTCTTGATTTGTTCATTCAGAGCTGGTTGCAGCCCGCTGGGTGGAAGGATGGTGGCATTGGTGATAATCTTTCTTCTCATGGCTGAGGTGCCTCTTCAGACCTGGTTCTTGGTCTCTGAGTGTCCTTTGCAGGGACAGTGTGATCTGGGTGCACTCCTGGGCTATGGGGAGAGAACTGGAAAACAAATAGGAGGTTGAATTTAATCCTTTTAAATGAAAAACATATGTCCCTCCCTTTTTTTTTTCCTTGGGTAAATAGTTGTCTTTGCTGTTGGAGGCCTTGAGGGTCAGTGATGGGTCTCAGGTTACGAGAGTTACTAAGGTCATTAATATCTCAGGTCATTAAGGAGAACACCGGTTTTCCCTGGAAGCCCCACTGCATTTCAGGTTTTCTCCACCAAATTTACCTGCAAAGCTGAACTAACACCTCAGAGCCTCCTGCGATGGGTGAGATTTCCTGTGGAGCTTCTCTGTCCTGTGGGAATTCCTAGGCTTTGATTTGTCCTCTGAGTAGGTGCAATTGCTCCATCTGTGTTGAGGGTTTCCCAAGGACAAATTTACTGGGAATATGTCCCAAGGGCCTTTATGGAAGGGGCAATGCCCTCTTTCTGTGTGCTGTGGTTGGGGGATGTCCTGTGCAGCGTGTGGGACACGCAGGACCTGCTGTTCCTCCCTGCATCACCACTGACGTGAGGCCCTCGGAGCAGGGGACAAGTCCCAGAGCAGCAGGAACTGGACCAAAATCTGGGACAAGCCTGAAGACACCTCCTCCAGGGGATCGTGGCAGCTGGGATGAAGCCCAAAGCACCCCAGAACAGCCTCACCCTTAAAAACTGCGGGCACACAGACGGTGTTTTATCCTTGGAATAAACTGGGGAGCTCTCTCCCAGCGCTGGGGAGCTGCTTCCTGAGCCCACAGCACGGGAAAGCAGGGAAGAATCCTCCAGGAGCTTGGGATGAAGTGGTTTGTGCCTCTGTTTTGTTCCAGTGCCCTTGCTGGTGTCTCAGCCTTTGGACTCTGCAGGTGCCGTCGCTTCCCCAGGAGCTTTTTCCAGAGGAAAACATTTTTCCCTCAGTGCTGGGGGCCGTTCCTTACAATTCCTGGCAAACACCGGGGCTTGACCTCCCCGCCTTGGGCGCCGAGCAGCCTTGAAGCCCAGCCAGCAGCAGCTCTTGTGCTCCCTGGAAATGCGGGATTTGAGGATGCACTTTGACCCGAGAGCTGGTCACCCTGACAACACCCCCAGGCAGGTTTGGGGGTCACTTTACAAAGCAAATTGTCCTGAGCTATTTTTAATCCCTCCTTCGAAGAACTCATGTTGCAGCTCCAGGCAGGAGTGGACTCCCAGATGATTTTATTTGTTATTTTTTCCTAAAACTGAGCTAAGCCTCAGAGAATGCAGTTGCTGCTTCTTGGGTTGGAGCTGTCCCTGCTCAGAGAGGATTTGGTGGCATCTGTGTGACACCGGCATGGGTGGAAGATGAGGAGTGAGACCCAAACCCTGCCCACTTCCCCAGCACCAGTCACCACCAGAAGACTGGAAGGAGCATCTTAGCAAGGAGCTGGTTCTGGAAAAGGCTGGTTTTTCTCAGCAGGGAGAGCCTGCAGCCTGTCCCCAGGGGCTGGGACATGGTGACACAGCCCTTGGCTGCTCGTCCTGTGGTGACACTGAGCCCTGACCGCTGTGGTATGGTGGCAGCTGGCTCAGACATGGATCCAGGCAGTGATCTCCATCGGTTATCTGGGAAAAGGAGATCCCTTTTCATCCCCCTCCCCAGCCACTGCAACAGCGCCATGCTCAAAATCCAATCAGGGACACCACCAACAGCTCCTAAACCTCTGAGCTACGAGCAGGCAGCACTCCCCTGGTGATCGGCAGCCAAACAGTGGGATGGGGGCTGTGGAAGGGCAGAAGGATGGATTGATCCAGCGGGATGATGGTTGTGAGAAGGGCAGAAGGATGGATTGATCCAGCAGGATGATGGTTGTGAGAAGGGCAGAAGGATGGATTGATCCAGCAGGATGATGGTTGTGGCAAGGGCAGAAGGATGGATGTGCCGCTGGCAGGCAGGAGCTGCTCCGTGTCCTCAGTCCGTGGGAGCTCTGGGGCCGGCAGGGGAGGCCCGGGGTGCCGTGGGGTGCAGGACATGTGGCTCCGTCTGCCATCAGCACCGGGCTGAAGCCCCCCCAGCCTCCCTGCTATTCTTAGCTCTTTCCTTGGGGATCGGTTTTCAGGCAGGATCAGCGGGAGAGCGGAGTGTGGCGGGGGGCAGTGAGCTCTTCTCCGGCGTTGCTCCATGTGCTTTGTTATTCCTTGCTGTTCCACACGGGAGTGGCCCCTCTCCTGCCCTTCCCAGGGGTTTGGGGGTGCATGCCAAGGGCGCTCCCTGCCACAGCAAAGGATGTGCCCCGGAGTCCCTGCAGTTTCCTGTTTCCCTGGCTCTCCACTGTCAGCTTTTGTAACTCTTTCCTGTTTTTCCTTCATTTTGCAGCCCAAATAAAAGACTCTCCAGCAAGAAGGTGGCAAGGTAAGCTCATCCTCCTGTTGTTGTTTGCTTGATCCGCGCGAGCTGCCGGCTCCTTTAAAGGAAAACCCAAAAATAAGCTTGGAGAGTTGTATTTCTGGATAGTGCTGGGGAAAAGTGGGTTTAATTCTGGTATCTTTTTCCTGGAATGGGGGTTTCTCTCTCGTGAAGGCTGCTGGCAACCTGATTCCTTCCAGGAAAAAGTTGGGGTGTCTTTCCTCCTGCTCTGACCTGCCAGCGCCATAGCAGGGGGCACATGGAGGAGGGAAGGAGCCTCTAGAAGGACATATCCCTCTGGGGTGTCCCCTTCCCAGTATCACCACGTCTGTAGAGTTCCAAGAGACCAGACCAGTCAGTGCCCTCACCTGGAGGGATTCTCTGGCACCCCAAAACTTCCAGCTGCCTTAGAGAGCTCTTGGTCCTGTTTTACTTCACTCAGTGTCACCCTCAGCACTTGCCTTTGTGGGAGCAGCTCTCCCTGCTCAGTCAGGGGCTCTGGGGCATCTGGGTAGACTGCAGGTAACTTTGGTTTAATGGTTTAACCCTGGTTTAGCCCTGGTTTAAGCCCAGGTTTAATGCTGTGCTGTTTCTGTCCTGCACTACCACTTGGTGTGATGTCAGTCACCTTTTCCCTGTGGGCGCTGTGATCCCTGCAGGGATTTTGGATATATTGGATATATCCAGGCAGTTTGCTGTGGATCTCTGGAGCAGGGGGTCCTTCCCTCCCCTCTCCATGTCCCCTGGTGCTCACCTGTCCTCTCCCAGCTCCCCCATCCCTCCTGTTCCCATGCCATCATGATTTTAAGGATAAGCCATGTCTTACCTCCTGTGTTCTGCCTTTGCCACGCTCAGGAGGGAGATTTCCCTCTGCACTTGTTGGATTTCTCTGTGCTGGTTTCCAGCAGGACAGGGACGCTGTGGAGGAGCAGGGAGCTCAGTTTGGGAGTGTTCCTGTTGCTGGCACTCTGCTCCCTGTGCTGACCCAAGCAGCTTCCCTGCACCTCTTCCTCCCACTGTGCTCTCACACCTTTCCTTTCTCCATTTTTCCTGCACTCAGCGATCTCCCCTGGCGCAATTCCCCCTCCTGGAAAGGAAGCAGATCCTTGATATTACATTTCCTACTTCCACTCACTTTCTAGAGCTTTGTTAAAAACACTGGCAGGAAAGAGGGCTGAGGGGAGCAGCCTGTCCCCAGGTTTCCTGTTTTAGTTTTTGTCCCGTGCCTGGCACAGATAATTTTGGGAGGATTTGCATTAAATTTTTGGGAATGGAGATACCCTGTCTTATGGGAGATTGAGCCCTCCTGGCCCTTTGCTTTTCTGAGGCAGGGACGTGTGGGCTTGGGTAAATATTAGTTAATTCAAGAGCAGTCGGGTTTGGTTTGTGATAGGAGGGAGATAACGGGGTTTTGCCGAGCCAGATCCGTAAGCTCAGCCCAAAGCAAACCCTTTGTTACAGACACTGTAATTAGTGAATAATCCCAAAACATTTGCTTTTAGAAAATTGATTTTATGTCGGTAAGGGCTCTTTCCTCATTTTTGTTATGCGGGTTCTGCTCGTGCCAAGAAATCTCAGCTGCTTAAGCCCTGTTGTGCTTGGCACAATTTAAATGACAAGTGTGCCTGAGACTTTAAAATCTAAATATAAACCGAGGGTGAGGATGCAAAATCAGGCTGTGGTCTCTTGGTAAATGTCAGCTGTGCTTAGTGAGTCCTGGCATGAGCACACTGTGTAGTGGGAGGGATTTGAGAGCCAATGGTACAAATTCCTAGGAAAAACTGAGGTTTAAAGAGACCTCCGTGGTTTTGTCGTCCATCTCCTGCTCAGAACAGGAGAGCAGAGTGTTCTCCTCCTGCCTGGGGTCCCAGGGCTGGAACACACCCCCCTTCCCGTGGCAGTCGCTCTCCAGAGCGGATCCGCAGCCCTGCCGGGGGTGAAGCCCAAACCAGCCCCTCCCAGGGTGTCCTTTAGCTCGTCACAAAGCCGGGGACACCGGTGTCACGAGGCCTCGTTAATGATTAGCTCACTCTGGCCTGGGGGAGTCACAACAGCCTCAGGGGGGTTTGCCCCCCCTCCTTTTCCTTACACCCCCACTTCTTCCCAGCCTTATCAGCACTGGGAGTACTCTGGCCTTTACTGGATAACCCACGGCCTTGGGACCATGCTAGAGAAGGAAAGTAGCAAGAGGGAGCTCTTATCTCTTCCCATTCCAAAGAGCAAGAGCAATGATCCCGGTGTGAAGTCCCAGGAGCGTGTCCACGTCTGTTGTCCGGGCGTTCCGAGGGGCTGGATTTCCCGGGACAGCCCCGTGGTGCGGGGAAGGGCTGCTGTGCTGGGGACACCCAGCATTCCCAGGAGCAGCACGGATAAATCCCTTTGGCAGAGGCTGAGGAGGGCGGGAGGTGGCCAGCGCTGTCCCCTGATGTCCCCATGGTCCTGCTGGCGCTGATGCCAGTGCTGCTGTGGGTCGGGGTGGTTTGGGGCTGTTTCAGGCAGCTGCACCAGACGAGCTCCTTGGCCGTGGGGGTGATGGAGGAATCCTACCGGGAGAACCTGGACTGCACGGACGAGGACATCACGGACAAGGTGAGGGTCTCCTTGCCTTCTTGCTTCGGCCCATGTGGTCTGGATAAAGCTGGTTTTGTGCTGGTGCTGCTGGGGTTTCCTGAGGTTCCTGAGAGGACAGGATTTTACAGCTGCACCAGACGAGCTCCTTGGCCGTGGGGGTGATGGAGGAATCCTACCGGGAGAACCTGGACTGCACGGACGAGGACATCACGGACAAGGTGAGGGTCTCCTTGCCTTCTTGCTTCGGCCCATGTGGTCTGGATAAAGCTGGTTTTGTGCTGGTGCTGCTGGGGTTTCCTGAGGTTCCTGAGAGGACAGGATTTTAGGAGAAGGTGGGAGCAGCGCTGTCCGTGTTACCCTGCAGGATTCAGTGCCTTGCAGTGCTCCCACGTTCCCAGGCAGGATCAGGCTGAAGCTCCTCGAAGATGGGACAGAAGAAGCCCCTTCCCGTGGAGGGAATGGAGGAGGAGACCACTGCAGGTGCTGGGCTGGGTCACGAGGTGACGCTGGATCCTTCTCTGGGGGCAGTGGCTTTCTCCCCAGAG
>NW_008239539.1:1458743-1461266 GCF_000691975.1 Corvus brachyrhynchos
AAGAGGATGTTCTCGAGTTCTGCTTTTCTGAGTCAACCCACCCAGTGTGAAACGGGAGCTTCCTCTCCTTGGCACACTCTGCTCGTGCTGATTTTGTGCTGGTGCTGATGGGGTTTCCTGGGGTGTTACAAGAAAAGAGTTGTAGGAGAAGATGGGAGCACAGGAAAGATTTTGTTTGAGTGTCCCTAGTTAAAAAAAACAGGGAGAAGAAGCTAAGATTGTGTAAATGTCTACTGCAGTCCTGAAACTCCTTGGAAATGGCTTTGTAGCTGTGGAATATGAATGTCCTGAGGAACTGCATGTGAAAGAGAAACGTGTGTGTGTGTGTGTGTGTGTGTGTGTGTGGCTGCACTTGGAAATAATTATCGTGCAGAGAAGACCTTTAAAAAAGAAATAAAAATCAACATTTTTCCAAGTCTGGAAGTTGAATCAAATAGTTGGGTTCCTTAAGGCATTTGCCTTGGGAAACCTTTGATGGAAAAGGCACTGCTGGGAAAGGCCTTGTGTGTCTGCATGGCCTCTTTAATGAGCTGTGTCTCTTGCCCTTCTCCCAGAGCCACGGTTTGGCTTTTCCAGACATGCTCCTCACTTCTGCTCCCCCAGGATTGCTTTATTTGGGATTTGAATGAATAAAATGCAAATACAGCTGGAATAAACCCTCTACAGGTATGAAGAGAAAAGCCTCACCTCTGGTCCTTCCCCACCAGCTGGCATTGATCCTTCCATCTGTAAATCCAGAGTTTCCATCCTGTTCCAGACAGTGGGGAATTATCCAACCCCAGGGCTGCACATGGAGCTCTAGAGATCCACCAGGATCTTTCCCTCCAGCCTCCTTTTAGGATGTCATCAGGAAAGGGTTGAAGAAAAGAAAGAGTGAAATGTTTGACCCCACACTGGTACACAGGAGCCATCAAAACCTGGGAAAGCAGGGTGCGAAAGGATGTTTTAGAGGGATGCTTTCAATCCAGGCACAGCTGCCCGATTCCAGTGGGAACCCTCCGTGTTCAGGGATGGTGTGGGGGCTGCTCTGGGTTTGAGGATGCCCAGAGGCTGATCCATGTCCCTGCTGGCAGGTGGTGTTCCTGGAGAAGCGGGTGACGGAGCTGGAGAAGGACACGGCTGCCAACGGGGAGCAGCACAGCCGCCTCCGGCAGGAGAACCTGCAGCTGGTGCACAGGTAGGAGCCTCACCTGGGGAGCCTTTCCCCCTCCACGTGGCCCAGCCCCCTTCCCAAATCCAAGCAGGAATATTGGCTCTGTCCCAGCTGAGAGCAGGACACAGTGACATGTAGATTTTATATTTTATGTGTTTGAGTTCTCTGGAGCTCCACACTTGGCTTTTGGTGGTTTTTAGACGTGGTTTTTAATTGCTGGAGCTGTGTCAGAGAGGTTTAGGTTGGATATCAGGGAAAGGTTCTTCCCCCAGAGGGTGCTGGGCACTGCCCAGGCTCCCCAGGGAATGGGCACGGCCCCGAGGCTGCCAGAGCTCCAGGAGCGTTTGGACAGCGCTGCCAGGGATGCCCAGGGTGGGGTTGTTGGGGTGTCTGTGCAGGGCCAGGGGTTGGACTGGATGATCCCTGTGGGTCCCTTCCCACTCAAGATGGGCTTTTTGGGGGGCTTTTTGTTTGTTTGTTGGGTTTTTTGGTGGGTTTTTTTGTTGTTGTTTGTTTGTTTTTGTTGTTGTTGTTGTTTTTTAATGTGCTTCCCTGCTCCATGTGTCCCTCCCAAAAGATCTCTGGAACTTTGGGTCTTGGCTTCTACATTTATATTTATATTTATATTTATATTTATATTTATATTTATATTTATATTTGTGATATTTTCCTGCTCCTTTTGCCCCTTCCAAATGATCTCTGGAGCTCCAAGGCTTGCCTCCTGCTGGGTCCCAGCTGTGTGTGCTAATGTGGCAGGCTCCTCTCTCGCAGCATATCCATACCCTGGGCAGATAAACCCGGCAGGGTTTATCTTTAGGGCTGTAATTCTGTTAAGTAACAGCCGTGTCAGGGAACTGAGCCACTCAAACAAAGGTTTCCCTAAGCCCTGATAAACTGAGCAGCGAGGGAAATGTTTTCACTTCAGCAGCTTGGCCCAGAAGTGTCAGCGAGCTCGGAGTGGAGCAAAGCCCTGGGTGAGCTCCGTGCTGGGGAGGGGTGGGAGCAGCTGGGAAAGGCCTTCACCTGGGCAAAGCCATTGCAGGAATTCCAGCTCCCAGCCCCATCCCTGGAAGTGTTCATGGCCAGGTTGGACAGAGCTTGGAGCAACCTGGGATAGTGGAGACAGGCTGGGAGAGCTGGGGGTGCTCACCTGGAGGAGGGAAGGCTCCAGGGAGAATTCAGAGCCCCTTCCAGGGCCTAAAGGGGCTCCAGGAGAGCTGGAGAGGGACTGGGGAGAAGGGCTGGAGGGACAGGACACAGGGAATGGCTTCCCAGTGCCAGAGGGCAGGGCTGGATGGGATATTGGGAAGGAATTGTTCCCTGGGAGGGTGGGCAGGCCCTGGCACAGGGTGCCCAGAGCAGCTGTGGCT
>NW_008239539.1:1461305-1462937 GCF_000691975.1 Corvus brachyrhynchos
CTGGGAGCAGCCTGGGCCAGTGGAAGGTGTCCCTGCCCATGGCAGGGGGTGGGATGGGATGGGATGGGATGGGATGGTCTTTAAGGTCCTTCCCAGCCCAAACCATTGTGGGATTCTGTGATCTGCAGTTCTGCTGACACAGAGAGGGGTGACCTGCAGATCCCTTATTTTTTGTTGGGATCACTAGAGAGTGAAAAGAAGGATTGGGGCTGTTGCCTTTTCTCGGAGCAGTGAGACCACTTCATGCTGGAAACAGCTGAAGGAGGATTTCTCTGCCATGGCCACTGCAGGTGGAACCACAGCCCTGGGAATTATGTTTGGATTAGATGATCTTAAAGGTCTTTTCCAACCTCAGTGACTCTTGAGATTCCCATTAAGAGGTGTGTATGTGTGTGGCTGCACTTGGAAATAATTCTAATGCAGAGAAGACATTGAAAAACAATTAAAAATGAACTTTTTTCCCAGGCTGGAAGTTGAATAAAATGCTTGGGTTCCTTAAGGCATCTGACTTGGGAAACCTTTGATGGAAAAGGTGCTGCTTCTCCCCCTGGGATGCAGCGAAGCTATTTGAGATGTGATTGGTGTATTTGCCCTGGAAGCTTGTTCTGTTTTACCATCTGCCTCTCCCAGCTCACCTGAGGGCTGGGAAAAAGACTGGGAAGAGAGTCTGGTCCCTCCCTTGGGATGGCAGCCTGCTGGCAGTGGGCCTAAGGCAAATTTAATCCCCTCTTCCTCCTCTCCGCAGAGCAAACGCGCTCGAGGAGCAGCTGAAGGAGCAGGAGCTGAGGGCAGATCAGACCCTGCTGGAGGAGATCAAGAAGCAGAGGGAGCTGCTCAGCAAAATGGAGAGGGAGAAGAGCATAGAGATCGAGAACCTGCAGGCCAGGTGGGGCTGGGGGGAGCTCTCCTGGAGCCAGCCTGGAATGTGTGCCCAGGCAGCCCTGGGGACACAGGGGAGGCAGGCAGGGAGCGTGAGTTGGTTCAGGGCGTGACTAAAGTCACCACAAACCCTGTGTTTGGGCTGTTTCCACCTTTGGCCCATGCACCTAATCTTGGATTCTTCATTTGAGTTGCTCTGATGCATTTGAGGTTTAGCTCCCATCCTTCATCCGTGTGCCTGCCCTGCAGCGTGGGAATGAAGAGGGGATTTATTGATGCTTCTTGCCATAAATGACCCCTTCGAGTACTTCTAATGCCCAGATGTTTTCCACCTTGATGGAAACAGGCAAATACCTGGGAAAGAAGAACCTTCCCAAAGGGCAGAGTGTCCCAGCCAGGGTGCTTCAGGCTCCCTGTTGGATCCCAAAGGAAAAAGGGGCTGGGAGAGGTTTCAGTTATCTCACAGGGCTTTTCCAGCCTTCCCAGAATGTTTTGCTGTCCCTTGCAGTCCATGAAAGGTGAAGACAGTGGGGTTTTAGCTGGGAATGCAAAGCCGAAGCCCTGTCTGACCCCCTGTTCTGATGTCTCTGCTGCTGAGGCTTGGCCAGGGACTGATAAAACCCTGGGAATAAGGAACAGCATTGGACCTGATGGAGAAGGGCATGGCAGGACCGTGTGGATGCCCCTCTCTATCCCCTGGCAGCAGAGATAGTGGGAATCTCAGGCTTTGCCCTGAACAGATGAATTCCTGCT
>NW_008239539.1:1462957-1468031 GCF_000691975.1 Corvus brachyrhynchos
GGATGTTTTCTCTGCCACGTGGGATGCTGGGATGAGTCTCACACCCGTTCCCTTTGCAGGCTGCAGCAGCTGGATGACGAGAACAGCGAGCTGAGGTCCTGTGTCCCCTGTCTGAGAGCCAACATCGAGAGGCTTGAGGAGGTGAGGCCAGGGGCTGCCTGGTTTTGGGATGAAATTCTGGCTTCGGGATGAATTTCCATGACCATGAGTTCCATTTAATGTGACAAACCAGTTGCTTCCACTTCCCAGGCGCTGCAGACCCCACTTTGGACAGCACTATCCCACAGTTATCCTTGCAGTTCCCCACTGTTCAGCCCGGAAGCTGGGAATAAAACCCTGATAAATCTCCCTGTGGCAGTGGCTGCTCGGGAGGGGACTCGTGCCCTCTTGTGGAAGCTCGTCCCCATCCCTGTCCCCATCCCTGGGGCCAGTCCAGTGCAGGGGAGGAGGAGAAGGACCAGGGATGCTCCATCCCCGTGTCCTGAGGTTTGCAAGTTGAGTTTTCAAAGATCCGTGTCACCTCCCAGCCCCTGTCCCTGTCACTCTGCTCAGGATCCAAGGCCGTGCAGGGCTGGAGGCTTCCCAAGGCTCCTTGGCATGGGCAAGAGCCTCATCTTTAGAGATGGTGTGGGTTACAGGTGGGACACCTGGAACGGGGGCTGCATTTTGTCTCTGCCAAGCTTGGGGCAGAGTTAAGGTTAAAACTGAAGTGAAATCAAACCTCCTCAGCCAGCTGAAGGGCCTGAGGTATTTTATCCATGTTTAATCCCACGGGAGAGCGCTGTAGATCCATCTCTCCTGATGTCTTCATCTGCCAGGACCTTGTAAGCACAGCTGAGGCTGGGGGCAGGAAAGCCCTGGTGGCTCTGAGGATAAATTCCCTGCCGTGGTGTGTTCAGCCATGAGAGGCTGGGTTTGATCCATGCAGAGCCCTTCTCCTCTTCCCCACAGTTAATGGGATGAAGGAGGAGCAGGAGGGGCAGTCACTGCCCCTGCCTGCCCAGGAGAAGCCTGGCTGGTGAGCTGCTCTCTTGTCCAGTGCCCAAAAATCAGGATTTTGTTGTCGGTGTTGCCTTTCCTGCTGGTGTGGTGCCTTTGGTGCTGCTCCACGGAGCAGGACACCCCCGAGCCAGCAGCTGGAGCTCCCCACGGAGCTGCCCCTCAGCCCTGTGTGCCATGGGCCATCCATCACCAGCACTGGAGGGGGTCCTGTGGCATTTGGGGAGTTCTGAAAGCCAAAACCTTTCCCATGGGACTGGAAGCTGTGAGCCCGGGGAGGGGCTGAGCTGGTCACAGGCAGAAGGTGCTGCTCTAGGGCCTGTTGGCCTCTTCACCTGCATCCCAAACGTTCAGCTGAGGCTTTGGGGATGAGAGGGGAACAGAGCTGGGCTGTGTGTTTGACATCCTGGCTTGAACTGGTCTGTTCCTTCTTGGATCAGCCCTCAATTCAAACCTTTCATATCTGAAACCACGAGGGAAGTAAAGATCTCGGATTCAGGACTTTGCTGAAATCCGGACACAAGGAGCCTTATGATTTAATGTCTCTTCTTGGCCCAGAGCCCCCGTGTCAGCCCCAGTCCCTCCCAGCCCATCCCACAGCAGCATCGTGCTTCCCAGAAAACGGCACAAGCGTGGATATCCACATGGATTTACTCTGGAGCCATCCCTCAGCGCTGCTTTGGTGTGTGGCTGCCAAAGCCTCGGGCCCTGGTGCCCTGAGCAGATGAAACCCCAGCAGGCAGAGCATTCCTGTGCCTCAGGAGAGGAGCATTCCCTGCAGAGCAAGCGGGAATGGCCCCGGCAGCGCTGAGCCGGGCCAGGCCCCCTCACTGGGGCTTCCCATGTCCTTACAGGAGAAGCAGAAGCTGCTGGATGAGATCGAGGACCTCACTGTGCAGCTCACTGAGGAGCAGGAGAAAAAGAGGAAGATGGGGGACAAGCTGAGTCAGGAGAGGCACCAGTTCCAGAAGGAGAAGGAGTCGACGCAGGAGGTGAGCGGAGTCTGGGCCTGCCACAGCCCTGTCCCCAAAATGTGGGAGCCTGGCCTTGGCAGCCTCTCCAGAAATGGGAGTGACCTCAGGAATGGGTGTGACTGGAGCAGTTGGTGCCTCCTGGGCAGAGGAAGGGGGTTCAGCATCTGAGCTGCAGCACCTCAGTCACTTCTGCTGCTCTGAAATTCATCCAGCGTTGTCCCTGCAAGGGCTCTGTGCCACCCTGGCCCCTGCCCTTCCTGCCTGGAAGGAGCAGTGCCAGAGGCACCTGGAGCCAGCGGGCAGGAGGACAGGGGGTGAGATCTGAGTGCTTGGGAGCAGGATCTCCCAGGCCTCCCATCACCTGTGCTTGCTGATTCCAGCTGGAGGCCCAAGCAGGGCTGGCTGGGGTGGCAGAAAGGAGCTCTGAGCCCAGAGGGGAATTTGGTGTCACTGTGGTGTCACTGAGGGCTCTGGGCGAGGTGGGGACCCAGGGAGCTGCCTGAGGAGGGACCCACATTGCTGAGGGGTCTGTGCTGCTGCAGACCCAAAGCCAGCATCTTTGGCCCTCCAGCAAGGTCCTTCCAGGGCTGTGCTCATGGATTTTAGAGCTCCTCATCTCCTGCTTGCCGGAGGTGTGAGGGACGAAGGGGAAACCAAGTGTCCCCAGAAAGGAATTTAATCATGGAATGGGTTGGGTTGGAAGGGACCTCAAAGCCCATCTCCTTCCACCCCCTGCCCTGTGCAGAGACACCTTCCACTGTCCCAGGTTGCTCCAAGCCCCATCCAACCTGGCCTTGGACACGTCCAAGGGATCCAGGGGCAGCCACAGCTTCTCTGGGCAGCAATCCTGCTGCAGCAATCCTTGGAGCTGCTCCCACACCAGCCACATCCAGAGGGTGCTGCCGGATCTCCGGGGTCTGTGGCACTGAGTTGTCCCCTTGCCTTGCTCTGCAGCTCATCGAGGACCTCAGGAAGCAGCTGGAGCACCTGCAGCTGTTCAAGCTGGAGGCGGAGCAGCGCCGGGGCCGGAGCAGCAGCATGGGGCTGCAGGAATACAACAGCAGGACACGGGAGACGGAGCTGGAGCAGGAGATCAAGCAGCTCAAGCAGGTAGGGAGAGCTGGGCTGGCAGGAAAGCGATTCCCTGACACCAAGGGAGGACCAGCAAGGTGCAGGGGTTCTGTCCCAAGGGATGGAGTGGATCCAGGAGTCTTGTCCTGGGAGAGGAAGGCTGGTGCTTTCTCAGGGACAGCAGGAGCCTTTCTCTCTGCTGTGTTCCCTGGATCTCCCCAGGTTATCTCATGCTTCCAGAGGTTCTCCAGGCTCTGCTGAGATGGAGTCAGCAGCCCATGTGCTGTTCCCAGCACTGTGGGAGCTGTGTTAGGGTGAAAGCCCCTGCCTTTCCCCAGCTGGATCAGCTCTGAGAGCACCAGGGGCTCCAGCAGCATGTGGTTTGTGTGTGTGAACAGGATAACAGGAACCTGAAGGAGCAGAACGATGAACTGAACGGGCAGATCATCAACCTGAGCATCCAGGGAGCCAAGAACCTGTTCTCAGCCTCCTTCTCTGAGTCCCTGGCAGCAGAGATCAGCTCTGTCTCCAGAGATGAGGTACGTGCCATGAGGAGCTGCTGGCTCAGGCTGCACCTTCCTGGGTGCCTCCACCTGGGATGGCCTGGAAGGGGCTGATGTGCCCTGTCTGTGGCCCAGCCCATTCCCAAAATTCCCCTGAAAGCTGGCAAGAGCAAAGAAATCCCCACACAATTATCTGTAGAGCTCGCAGGGCTGACCCTGCCTGCCAGCCCTTCTTCCTGGGAACAGGGCAGCTGCTCCCTGCCCGTCTGCTGATTCTGGCAGCTCTGCTTTGCCTGCCCTGGGACAGCCTTCCCCTTCCCAGCACACTGCAGCCACCACAGGCTGTGTCCATCTGGCCAGAGCTGTCTTAAAATGCCTGGGAGCCAGGACATTCCCCCTGGAGATCTCCACTTCCCTGAACGCCAACCACGGGTGGCTGAGCCTGTGCACAAGAACTGGAATTAAATCTTTAACACCCCAGCAAGTGGGAAAACACACCTGCAAATTTTGGGGATCCAGTGGAGATGAGATGCTCTCTGCTCTCTCCATCAGGCTGAGAGGTTGAGGAAGGACAGAAGTGAGCAGAACCAGTTTTCCCTGGCCACTTAAACAGGGTCAGGAATATCCCACTCCAGGGAGACACCCATGGAGGCACAGAGCCACGGGAAGCCCTCGGCAGGGTCAGGCGGTGACCTCTCCCTCCCTTTCCTCCCTCTCCTGCAGCTCATGGAAGCAATCCAGAAGCAGGAGGAGATCAACTTCCGCCTGCAGGATTACATCGACCGGATCATCGTGGCCATCATGGAGACCAATCCCTCCATCCTGGAAGTCAAGTAAGGGCGGCCGGGAGCCGCCGGCTGCGCTCGTCGGGTGGATTTGGTGCTCTGAGAGGATGAAGAGGGACTCCAAACGTCTTTGCTCTTGATGAAGGCACAAGGAAGCCTCAGGTCGGGGGTGACTGAGCCACAGACCAGGGAAAAGGAAAACCAGCAGCCAGGCTTTGCTGTCTGACTCCGTTACGTTGAAGCCCTTCTGGCTGTGGAGGGTGAAAGGGAACGTGGAGAAGGAGCTCAGGCAGCGGACGCTGGGGGAAGTGCCTGTGACGCTGGGGACTGTCCCGACAGGCGAGGCCCATCCCAGGGCTGCTCCGAACCGCGGGAGGACGGGATGGAGATGGAAGCGGCGGCGCTGCCTTTGCCCTGCTGCCCTGCCCAGCCCGAGCGTCTGCTGTGCCAAAGTGTCCCTGACACACTTGCTGGGCAGAGCTGGGAACGAGGGGAGCGCGTCCCGGACTCGCACAGGGTTGGGGTTTGGTTTTGGTTTGGGGTTTTGGTTTTTTTTTTTTAATTAACTTAATGCAAATGTCCTCATCCCGCTGGCTCAGCCCATCCTGGCCCCATCCTCCTGCTGGGGCCGGCTGCGTGCAGAGCCCTCAGGGGCTGCAGGGGCAGCCCGGGGGCGTTGGGGACAGGGCGTGAGCGCAGTTGGTCACCTGCCTCCTTATTTATTTCTGCTGCACTGTCAGCA
>NW_008239539.1:1468686-1472430 GCF_000691975.1 Corvus brachyrhynchos
TGCGGGGGCGGGGGGTCCACGGTGAGCCCCAACCCCCGGGGCAGCTCCTGCATCCCAGCCCTCCCTGCCTCCCTCCCTGCCCCGAGGCCGCGGGAAGAAGCCACGTAATGTACATTTCCAGAGAAGCTTTGGGTGTAAATCAGTGTATACTTGGAGAGGGAAAATTTTTCTATCTTGTAGAGTAGGTATTTTTATAGAATGAAGGTTGATCCATTTTTTTAATACTTCAAAAGAAGAGAGAAATGTATCTGTGTATACACAAAAGCATATATATATATATATGTATAAATATATAAATATTGGAGATCTGCCTTTCTCGACTTGGGATCCCGGATCCCCAGGTCTCAAACAATCGTTTGTTTTTTCCTGTCGCTCTCACAGAGGTACTGTAACTGTAAATAAGCACCGGGGAAAAAAAAAAAAGTTTTAAGCAAACAAAAAGCACTGACTTGCACATTCACCATGCTTTAAAGTCCCTACAGAGAGAGAAGAACAGAAACAAAACAAAAACTGTACATCCCGAAAATGTTCCTCTTTCCTGACCGGTATGTGAAGGAAATCCCCCAAAAAGAGGCAAAAATGGTATTGTCTTAACTGATGTATCAATTCTTGTCGGATTAAAAGCTGTTACTATTCCTGCCCGGAGACTTTTTTTCCACAGAGGTGGATTGGAGCATCCCAAGGATCCGAGTGCTGGATCTCCAGTGGGGCTGGATCGAGTGGGAATGCTCCAGCACCAAGGAGTGCCCTGATTTGGGGAGGATGAGGATGAGGATGAGGATGAGGATGAGGATGAGGATGAGGATGAGGATGAGGGAGGCTGGACCTGGCTGGAATGCCCTGATTTGGGGAGGATGAGGATGAGGATGAGGGAGGCTGGACCCTGCCGATTCCGGAGGAATCAAGGTCAGAGGGAGCCAAAATCTCCCCAGCTGGCCAAGCTGTGTGGGTGGGAATGTGGGAATTCCCCCTTCACCTTCCTGGAGGGTCCCGGTGGGGTGAGGGGCCGTCGGAGCAGATCCTGCTGCCCAAGGACTGGGCAGGCTGGGACAGGGACTCTGGGTCTGCTCCAGGCAGGAACACGGAGCTTTCCCTTCCCTCACACCGGGAGAGCCCCCTGGGAGCACTCGGCTGTTCTGAACTGCTCCAAAAATCCCTTAAACGCCCTCACCTCCCTGCTAAGCTGCTCCCCACCCCTCTAAGCCTCCTCCACCCCTCCCCACCCCTTTAAGCCGCCCCAAAGGGCCTGAACGTGCAAAATCCCCTCCCAGCTCCCGCTGTGCCTCCGGATGGCTCCAGACTGTTCCTCTGAACTGCTCCGAGCAGCCCTGGAGCTGCAGCAGAGCTGGGGAAAGGCTCTGACACACCCTGAGTGCTCTGAAACCTCCCAGATGGCTTCAAACTGCTCCACACTGCTCAGGGCAGCACCGAGGCTCCAAAACAGCCCCAGAGCTGCCCCAAAACGTTCCTGACATGCTCTAAAATGTCCCTGAGCTGCTCCAAAACATCCCAGAGCTGCCCCAAAACATCGCTGACATGGTCCAAAATGTCCCTGACTTGCTCTAAAATGTCCCTGAGCTGCGTAAAACATCCCAGAGCTCCTCCAAAACATCTCTGAACTGCTCTAAAATATCGCTGAACTCCTCTAAAACCATCCCTGAGCTGCCCTGAACTGTCCCTGAGCTGCTCTAAACCATCCCTGAGCTGCCCTGAGCTGTCCCTGAGCTGCTCTAAACCATCCCTGAGCTGCCCTGAAAGTCCCTGAGCACCTCTAAACCATCCCTGATCTGCTCCAAATCACCTCTGAGCTGCCCTAAACTGCCCCCAATATGCTCTAAACCATCCCTGAGCTGCCTTAAAACATCTCTGAGCACCTCCAAAGCATCCCTGAGCATCTGTAAATCACCTCTGTAGCACTCCCAACTGCCCTACACCCTCCAGGCAGCTCCAGAGTGCACCAAAGATTTCCCTAAAAGCCTCTAAAACATCCTTAAAAAAATTCCTCTGGAATCTCGACCTCCAGCGTCTCAAAGGTGTTCTAGAAATGGGGGAAGTAAATAGCTCTGGGGGTGTTTCTGTGGTGCTGGGTGGCTTCAAGGAGCTGTAAATCACCTTTGAGCAGCTCGGGCTCTGGAAGGATGGTGCTCTGGCCGTTACTGAGCCACTTGAACTGCTCAAACAGCTCTCGTGCTCCAACCAGCCCTGAAAGGCACCAAGATGCTCAAACTGCCTCGGAGTAGCACTTGAAGCCCTCCAAACTCTTCTAAAACTCCTCGAAATAGCTCAAAACGGATCACAGAAAGGGTCTCGTGGCAGCTCTGAAGCTCTCCAAGCCTTCTCTGTGCAGCTGTGAAACTCCTCGAGTGCCCCAACAGCCTCCAAAAGGCCCTTGAAACCCCTCTGCACCTTCCTCATGTACCTCTCAACAGGGTTAAAACTTTTTAGTACCATCTCTAAACTCAGTTTGAAACCACCCTAAACCCCCTCGGAATGACATCAGAGGGGCACAAGCAAGCCTAAAACGGCTCCAAAGCTGCTCAAAAACTCATAAAAAATGATCAGAGCTGCTCCAAAGCACTCCAGCTCTTCTGCACCTCCTCTGAAAGGGGCTCTGAACGGCTTAAAATCTCCCCAGCCTTTTCAAAACTGCTCCAGAAAAGTCCTAAAGCTCTGAAGGTCTGTCTCTTCATCCTCTGGAACAGCTCCAGAGCTGGTCCCAGCACAGCTCCAGGTCTTCCACCCAGCTCAGAGGCTCAGCACTGTGACAAACCCCAAATCCTGGGGTCAGGTCTGGGCCACTCATGACAAGACAGACACTGAGGGGCTGGAGCGTGTCCAGAGAAGGGAACAGAGCTGGGGAAGGGGCTGGAGCACCAGGAGAGGCTGAGGGAGCTGGGAAAGGGGCTCAGCCTGGAGCAAAGGAGGCTCAGGGGGAACCTTGTGGCTCTGCACAAGTCCCTGACAGGAGGGGGCAGCCGGGGGGGTCGGGTGGCACTTGGGGACACGGGGCACAGCCTTGGCAGCGCTGGGGGAATGGTTGGATTTGATGATCTCAGAGGCCTTTTCCAACCACGAGAACCCTGTGGTTCTATGAGCCAGAGGGCACTTCTGAATGCCCCCAAAGCCTGGCCACGACCAAGGCCACCACGATCACGTCCCACGTGCCCTGGCCATGTCCTGTGTGCCCACAACAGGGCTGGATCCAGCAGGACTCCATGGCCGTGTCCCGCCTGCCCCATCCGCGGCAGGAATGTGCTCCGAGCTCTGCTGCAGGAGGACCCTGTGTGGAGAAGGCATTTCCAGCTCCTTCCCCTTCCTCATCTGCTGCCGATCCCGGGACGGGGCTGGGATGGGGTTAACCCTTGGCAGCCGGGCTGGGAGGGAGGATGGCCCCAACCCTGGGCTAAGGGGGCAGCCCCAGTGCTGACCCCCACCCCGGGGTGCTGCCTGTGCCACCCTGTGGCACTTGCCGTGGGCAGGAGCACCTGGGATGCTCCCGGCGAGCGCGATCCCCAGGGAGGGTCCAGGAGCTCCGGCGTGGGACACAAACCCTGGCAGGGACACACCGGAGGGTGGTGACACCCCAGCAAAGACCCCACACCCAGCCAAGAGACAGCGACAGCAGCTCTGCCTGTTCAGGCCATTGTCCTCCTCTTGCTCCAAGCTGGAAATTCCTGGGTGATGCAGGACTTGCGGAGGAGAGTGTGCCTGAAACTCCCCGCCACCAGAGCCTGGCAGGGCCCC
>NW_008239539.1:1477050-1478052 GCF_000691975.1 Corvus brachyrhynchos
CGCCGGTGCTCCCTGGTTGGATGCTTGGGGCTCTTTGCCCGTCTCGCTGGGCTGTCGTGGAGCCGCCGTCGCCGGGCCCTAAGTACTGACGCGGCGAAGGCATCCATACATCTGCTCCAGGCCGCGGTGAATCATCCCCCAGCAATGCTCGTGTCCCTGCTGTCCAGCCAGCCCGGCTGCCCCGCTGCCCGCGGCTCCCCGGGCGAGGGATGAGGCTGGGGACGAGCCGGGGTCATGAGGACACGGGGGAACAGAGCCTGAGGCTGAGCCAGAGTGATGGGGACACTGGGGGACAGTGCTTAAGGCTGAGACAGGTGATGGGGACACTGGGGGACAGTGCTCAGGGCTCAGACAGGTGATCGGGACAGGGATATGGTGTTCAGGGCTGAGTCAGGGGTGATGGGGACACAAAGGGACAGCAGTTGGGGCTGCGACAGGGTGACAGGGACATGAGGACATGGTACTTGGGGCCAAGCCGGGGTGATGGGGACACGAAGGGAAGGTGCTCAGGGCTGAGACGAGATGACAGGGACACGGTGCTCAGGACCAAGCTGCGGTGATGCAGCTGTGCTCAGGGCTGAGCTGGGGTCAGCGGGACACGGTGCTTGGGGCCAAGCCAGGGTCACAGGGAGACAAGGGACAGTGCTCAGGGCTGTGACAGGGACACGGTGCTCAAGAGCAAGCCGGGGAGATGGGGGAAATGGGGACACGGCGCTCGGGATGGAGCCAGGGGGATGAGGGGATGGTGCTCAGGACAGAGCCGTGCTGGTGGCCGGCAGCCAAGCGCAGCGTGCCCAGGCTGGGGGGACACATGAGCCAGAGGGCAGCGAGTGCCACCGGCTGCCCTGCAGATGGCCCGGGCCTGGCAGGGGGCTGGCAGACACTGCTCGGGCACAGCGGTTTCTCTGCCAGGAAGAGGTGGGAACGTGCTGTTTCCTCTCCCGGGAGGCCACCCCGGCCCCCAGCCTCTGACAACCGTGGGTGGCCCCCGGGGCGCGAGGC
>NW_008239539.1:1478443-1479028 GCF_000691975.1 Corvus brachyrhynchos
TCCGAGTCCGGCTGCAGATGGGGATTGTCACCACTGTCCCCTTGGGTCGTGTTCGGCACTGGGAGAGGCACTGGTATTTCTGGGTCAGCCCAGCTGGGCGGGTAGAGCTGTGGTGTGGCCGGGGCGGTGGGTGCATCCCCAAAATTCTCCATCCCTTTGCCAGAGGGGTCAGCTCCCTTGTGCTGGATCCGGAGCCACGCTCTCCCCATCCCATGCCCGGTCGCTCGGTCCAGAGCAGTGGTGAGCAGCTGGACAGGGAGCTCCCATCCCAGCTTGTCCTCTCCCAGCACCCTCCACCCTTGAAGCTTTATTACAGGCTTCTCGGGGAACTGGCCAATTAACCCTGCATCAGTAATTAAATCCATGGAGGAGACCACGGACCCGGGATTACTTGTCCCTGTCTGGAAAATAAGAGCATCCGTGATGAGTCCTGGAACAGGTCTGGCTGCAGGAGCCATTTGCCCCGGAGCTCCGTGGGGATGCCAAAGAGTTTCCGCGTGGCCACCCGGCTGCTGGCCATTGCCACCGGGGCTTTTTGGCAGTGAGGACAGGGAGAGGGGGGGCTCTGGACCCGTGGGAGAGGCA
>NW_008239539.1:1479419-1480304 GCF_000691975.1 Corvus brachyrhynchos
CCCGCCCCCCCCCCCCCCCCCCAGCCGGGTGTCACCGCTGTCACCAGGAAATCCGCGGCTGTTTCACCACTTCCGACGAACATCCCGACCCACGGGGACGCAGGGGGAGCTGGGACACGCGACACTGCTGTCCCCAGCCCTGCCACCACTCTGGCACCCAGTGGGCACAGGGTGCTGGGTGGCTCCCACGCCGGGATGCCGTTGCCATGGCAATGGGGGGGTGTTCATCTCCATCGCCTCCTGGTACCCCGGGCTGGCTCAGGCTGGCCCCTGCCCACATGCCCCTTGTCCCCCGGCTGCGTGGCACACGGACATGGTCTCAGCAGGCCCCTCATAGCCTGGGCCATCGCAAGCTGCCGCTCCAGCCTCGCCGGTGCCAAGCGCCGGCTGGCACATACGGGGGAGGCTGCGGCGTGGGGGGACGCAAGCGCCGTGGGGCACTGCGGCAGTGGGGCGAGTGGCAGGGCCACCACCCCTTGTCCCACCCCGCCGTGCCGGGGCTGGGCACAGGTGCTGCTGGGGGACGCAGGAGGGGGGGAGCACAGTGAAGGGTGGTCCCCGGTGCCAGGAAGCCCGTGGGTGCCAGTGGGGAATGTACCCACAGCCAAGCACTCCCACTCCCATTCAGTGCCACCGCAGCCACCCACGGGGGTGATGGGGGCCGAAGTGAGGGTGTCCCTGTGCCGTGGGAGGGGTCCCCATCCGTGCTGGCCTGGCTGGGAGGCCGAGCAGCGCCATGTGCTGGGTGGGCACAGCCGGGTGGGCACAGCCTTCCCCACCCACCAATCAACCGGCAAACCGGGCGCGGGGGCTTGGCTGTGGTGGGGAGGGGGCTGCGGGGGGCGGGATATTGCCATGCTGGTCATGCGTGGGAGCGGCAGCCCC
>NW_008239539.1:1481098-1484296 GCF_000691975.1 Corvus brachyrhynchos
CCGTGCCGGAGGAGGAGGAGGAGGAGGCGGTGCCCCTCTCCGTGGCGCCCGGCCCCGTGGGTTGCCAGCTCTTTGGATACGTGGGAATCGAAGCTGTGCTCGACCAGATGAAAATCAAAACCATGAAGACGGGCTTTGAGTTCAACATCATGGTTGTGGGTGAGCGCCGGGCGTGGGGGTTGCTCCTGGTTGGGGTGGGAATACTGGCTCTGATTCCGCCATGCCTGGGGAAATCATGCTTTTAAGGGATTTTAAGGAAATTTAAGTGATTTTAACTGATTTAAGTAGCAAACAATTGAAAAGGAGCAATATCCCGCACCCCATAACATGGTGATGCTGATGGGTGAGGTCATCCCACCCTCTGGGAGGCTCCCAAATGGATATTGAGGGGCTATCACCTTGGGGAATAAATTTGGGAAATAAACAGGACTAGCCCAATCTCTGGGATGCTCCCAGATGCGTACCAGGAGTTATGGCCTTGGGGAACAAATTTATTCCTGGGATAAAATGGATTATCCCAACCTCTGAGATGCTCCCAAGTGGATACCAAGGGATTGTTGCCTGGGGGAAGACATTTATTTGGGGATAAACCAGAGTTACCCCAAACTCTGGGTTGCTCCCAAGTGGATATCAAGATGTTACTGCCCTGGGGGACAAACCAGAGCTGCCGGTGTTCCCTCAGGGCAGAGCGGGCTGGGGAAGTCCACGATGGTGAACACCCTCTTCAAGTCCAAGGTGAGCCGCAAATCCTCACAGCCTGGCCAGGAGGAACGTATTCCCAAAACAGTGCAGCTCCAGTCCATCACCCATGGTAAGGTCACCACTATGGGGTCGTGTCCTACCAGCCCCTGGGAGAAGCAGGGGGCTGGGATGGGGGTCTGAAGCCACGTTCGCAGCCTTAAAACATCCCCCATGACTGGTCCCTGCTTCTCCCCAATGCTTCATCCCCCCAACCCACCTCTCTGCCCCACAGTCATCGAAGAGAAGGGGGTGAAGATGAAGCTGACAGTGACTGACACACCAGGGTTCGGGGACCAGATCAACAATGAGAACTGGTAGGACAAAAGGGGGTGCAGGAGCCCGGCTCAGTGGGTGGCAGTTTGGGGTAGGGATTGAGCTCAGGTGCTGTCCCTCATCTCCTCATCCTCAGCTGGGACCCCATCATGAAATACATCAACGAGCAGTACGAGAGGTACCTGCGGGAGGAGATCCTCATCACCCGCAAGAGGAAGATCCCGGACACTCGGGTCCACGGATGCGTCTACTTTGTCCCCCCCACAGGTCACTGGTGAGTCCCCACTCACAGCACCCATAGGTGGTGGGCTCATTATGAGGTGGTTTTGCTACCCTGGCATGATGGTGGTGGTGCGGTCACCCTGGGGTGACTCTGGAGTGGTGGTAGTGGTGTGGTCATCCCGTGATGACAGTGGTGGGGTGGTCACTATGGGGTGGTTATGTCACCCTGGGATGATGATGGTGGGGTCACCCCAGGGTGACAGTGATAGGGTGTCACCCTGGGGTGGTAGTGGGGAAGGTCACCTCAGGGTGATAGTGCTGGGGTCACCTCAGAGTGGTGGGGTTACCCCACAGTGACAGAGGTGGGGACACCCTGGGGTGATGTTGGTCCTTGTCAGGCTGCGCCCACTGGACCTGGAGTTCATGCGGCGGCTCAGCAAGATCGTCAACGTGGTGCCGGTGATTGCCAAAGCTGACACGCTCACCCTGGAGGAACGGGCAGAGTTCAAGCAGCGGGTGAGGACAGCTCCCAGGGGGGTCCCCGGGGTGCACCATGTCCCCCCTGGCCCCAGCTCACGCCCTGTATCCCACAGATCCAGGAGGACCTGAAGACCCACGCCATCAGCGTGTACCCGCAGGAGGACTTCGACCAGGACCCCGAAGACAGGGCACTGAACGACAGGATTCGTGTGAGTGCCGGGATGCTGGGATGGAGGGGGCCGGCCCCTGGGGAGCAGGGTGGGGGACAGGGACCCTGGGGACCCTGGGGGAGCATCACCTGGAGCAAGCAGAGCCTCTGTGCCAGCAGGAGAAGATCCCTTTCGCCGTGGTGGGGGCAGACCAGGAGCACCAGGTGAACGGCAAACGGGTGCTGGGCCGCAAGACCAAGTGGGGCATCATTGAAGGTGAGCAGAGCCCCTCACACCCCCGGCCCTCGGCAGGCACGGGGAGCAGCACCCACGGGTGTCCCTGCCTGGGTGGGTGCCGAGCCACAGCACATGGCACGGAGCTGTGCCGGTGCTCCGGTGGTACCCGGAGCGTGCCAGGATGCACTGCCCGAGCATCCCAGTACCACTGAGCCCTCCTGCCCACCCTGCCCCTCTGCCTTGCTTTGCAGTGGAGAACCCGGCACACTGCGAGTTCCCCCTCCTGCGGGACCTGCTGATCCGGTGAGCGGGGGGCAGGGTAGGGAGTGCTGGAACTCCACGGGGTGACAGCAGCGTGAGTGGGACAGTGACATGATGCCCTTCTTCCCCCTGCCACCCCGGGCAGGTCACACCTGCAGGACCTGAAGGACATCACCCACAACGTCCACTACGAGAGTTACCGCGTGCGGCGGCTGAACGAGAGCAACCGGCCGGGGCCGAGCCCCCTCAATGGGCTGCCCGCCAAGGGCGAGGCCAGCAGCCACCTCTGAGCCACCTTGAGCCCCCCAGAACCACCACTGGACCCCGTGGCAGTGCCCACCCCTGCCCACCATGGCTGTGCCAGGAACCTACCTGGGGTGAGGAGCTCCCCCCAAGAGTGCCCAGCTGCCCTGACATGGGTCCCTCATCCCCAAGCTCTGCCATGGGCACAGACCCCTGGACCCTGTGTGACATTAAAGGTTAATCCAGAGCCTTCAACCTTCACCCTCCTGCTGGACTCCCCACTTTTGATGTGCCACCACCCTCCTGTGCTGCTCTGGCTGCTGGGCCCCCCCCAGGAACCCTGGGGAAGTGGAGGTGCTGCCTGTGGGTTTGACCAGGATGCAGATGCCCTTCCCATGGTCACCTCATCCACCATGCCCGGTGACGGCAGCTGGCACAGCTGGACTTTGAGCCGCTTATCAGGTGGTGGAGGTGCTGGGAGGGGAGCAGAGGTGCCGGAGGGGTGTGGAGATGTCGCTTGCAAGGGTGTGAAGGCGCTACACCCAGCTGTGGCACCCTCCTGTCAAGAGCACCCACCACTGTGCGCAGGCCG
>NW_008239539.1:1484624-1487103 GCF_000691975.1 Corvus brachyrhynchos
TGCCCAGCGCGGCGCGGGCACAGAGCGGCCGGACCATGGCCGTGGCCACGGTGAACCTGCGCGCCCTGACCTCCTGGGTGGGCATCGCCCGGCTCTTTGCCGTCGTGCTGTCCTGCCTCGCCTTCAGCTTGGTGGCCTCCACCGGGGACTTTGGGGATCCCTACGGGACGTGGTGCATGTTCACGTGGTGCTTCTGCTTCGTTGTGACGCTGCTGGTGCTGCTGCTGGAGCTGCTGGAGCTCTACCCCCTGCTGCCGCTCTCCTGGGATGACTTCACCTCAGCTTTCTCCATGCTGGCGGCTCTGATGGTCTTCACCTCCTCGGTGATCTTCCCTGCCACCTTCATCATCAGCCCCTGCAGCAGCAACCAGTGTGCCCGGCAGGCCGTGGCCACCACCGCCTCCTGCCTCTGCTTCCTCGCCTACGCCGCCGAGGTGGCGCTGACCCGCGCCAAGCCAGGGGACATCAGCAGCTTCCTCTCCACCGTGCCTGGACTCCTCAAGGTCTTTGAAGCCTACGTGGCTTGCCTGATCTTCTCCTTGCTGGATGAATACAATGGGGAACCTGGCCTGATATGGTGCGTGGCTGTCTACTCCATCTGCTTCATCATCACCCTCCTCATCATCATCTTCACCATCGGCCGCTGCCTCACCTACATTCCCTGCCCTCTGGAGAAGATGCTGGTGGGGTACAACTTCCTGGCCCTGCTGATGTACCTCACCACCACCATCCTCTGGCCCCTCTACAGCTTCAGGGGACGCAGCCGCCCCAACCCCTGCAACAGGAACTGCTCGTGGAACAAGCACCTGGGGGTCACCTTCCTCACCATCTTCAACCTCATCGCCTACTTGGTGGACCTGATCTTCTCCACCAGGATGGTCTTTGTCAGGGCACCTCCCTAAGGGCTCGGGGCGGGGCTCGGGGTGGTGGGACGCGGCTGGGTGCCGGTGTTGGTGCGGGGCTGCTGGCAGAGCTGAGGAAGAGGCCAGATGCCTCGGAAAGCTCCTCGTTCCCGTGCTGGAGCAGAGAGCCAGGGGGTGCTCCCAGGGGTGCGCTCAGCCCGGGGCCCCAGGGGCTGCACTGACAGGGGGGCTGCAGGGGCCACGAGGGGCTCCCGAAACCCCGGAGCTTGAGAGGATTCGGGATTAAATTGGGTCATTTTTCACTTGTTTCTGCCTCCTCTTTCTTCCCCTTCTCAACCTTCTGCAGGATCCTTGCTGGGGAGTGAGAAACTGGGGGCACCATCGGCACTGGGGTGACTTTGGGGGGCACCAGCAGCGCTATGGGGGCACCAGGCTCCAGCAAATCCTTTCTCCTCCTTGTTGACTCGGCACTGGAGTGAAGCAGGGCATGACCAGGAAAAGCCCTACCCGGATGCCTTTTCCTTGGCACCTGCATGGGGCCCCGCCAAACAGGTTCAGGAGGAATGCAGCTGTTGGGGGGGCTGAGAGCCCGCCAGGTACTTGTCACCAGCATGGCCGGGTCCTTGTCACCATCACAGTCACCCCAGTGGGAGCCCTGCTGGGTTTGGTCCCAGCCACGTAGGCCAGAATTCCCGTTTGGGGGCTGCTGTGCTGTCCCCTCCCTGGGGGAAAATGGGGACGGGGGGTGGCTGCTACCCAGAGCCACCAGAGCTGGGGGTGCTGACACACGGCACCGGGGGACAGTGACACCACAGGCTGGTATGTGGGAAGAAGGCAGGGGAAGGTGTGCCTGCGGGCAGAGCTCCTGGCACCGCACTCCCGGATGTGGGATGGGTACCCGTGGGGCACCCTGGCAGGTTTTGGGGCCACTGTCCCCACGCTGCTCCTTAGGCCACTGCTTGTCCTGGCCACAACCTCAGGCCATCCCTGCTGCCTCAGGGCTGCCGGGGCCATGTCAGGGCCCATCACTGCTGCGCTGGGGCTCACAGGGTGACACAAAGAGGGGTCCCCACCACTAGAAGATGGCACAGACTGGCGACCGCAAAAGAGCCCACAGGTGCCCCAGTGCCTGGGCAGGTGGGACTTCCATGGCCAGTGCCAGGACCACTGCAGTGCTGGGTCCCAGCACCGCCAGTGATGGCAACACCACAGGGTGGCCTGGTGGGAGTCCCCTTTGCCCGATCCCTGTCCCCACAGTGGCCATCATGGTGGCACTGATGGGCTACTCCCCTGCACCCCAGGCAGCGGGGCTGGAGGGAATGGCAGAATTTTGGGAGGAAATAACAGGAAAACGGCAGTGGTGAGGCATAGCCCAGTGCAGCACCCGAGCACTGGGTACTGACAGTGCCCAGGGTGATGGAAATGAGTGGAGGAAGGAGGACGGGAGGCACGGGGAGTGACAGAGATGTCACTGGTGATGAGCTGTGCTGGCAATGTATGGCTGTGGATGGCACGTGGGCAGTGCCAGCACGTGGGGTGTGGTGAGGCTGGGGGAACAGGGGCTGGGCTGGCAGTGGGGTGCAGGTGAGTGGCTGGAGGAGGTTTGGGGGGTGCCA
>NW_008239539.1:1487719-1495674 GCF_000691975.1 Corvus brachyrhynchos
GGATGGGGAGGGGAATGCCGTGCCCTGCGGTGCTCCGGTGGGTCCCCGGGGTGTCACCTCCCCTATGCCGGGGCTGCCTCCGCCCCCGCTACTGGGGTCCCTACAACCTGGCACCAGCACCCAGCCCTCTGCCCTGTCAGCAGGGTGTCTCTGTGTCCCCCAAGGGATGCCCCTGTAGCCTCAAATGCTTATGTGGACCCAGGGACACTCCTGTGTCCCCCGGTGCCCCCAAAGATGCCCTTGCCCCGGGGTGTCACCTCCCCTATGCCGGGGCTGCCTCCGCCCCCGCTACTGGGGTCCCTACAACCTGGCACCAGCACCCAGCCCTCTGCCCTGTCAGCAGGGTGTCTCTGTGTCCCCCAAGGGATGCCCCTGTAGCCTCAAATGCTTATGTGGACCCAGGGACACTCCTGTGTCCCCCGGTGCCCCCAAAGATGCCCTTGTGTCCCGCTATGACCCTGTACCCCCAAGGATGTCCCTGTGTCCCCAGCTGGACAAGTTGACTCCAGACAAAACCCCATGTGAGCCCCCGTCTGCCCCTTCCAAGGCCTGATCCCCCATCCAGGGTGACTTTCAGGAGGGCCAACGTCCCCTTCCTTCTCTGTGGGGCTGGGGGCCACGTTCAGGAGCCCCCTGAGCAGTCCTGTTACTCACTCTGAGCATCCCCAGCCCTGGCTGGACGGGGAAGGGAATGTGCCAGCCTGGCAGTGCCATGGCTGGGGTGGGTGCTGGGGGGCAGCCCTAGAGTGCATGCTGGCTGGGACAGGTGTTGGGGGAAGCCTCGGGGAAGGGGGTCCAACTCCTGCCCAGGGAAGGGGTGTCCTACATCAGAGACATGATCCTGTGCTGCCGGGGAGCAGCTCCTCAGCACAGGACAGAGTGTGGGTGCCTAGAGGTGGGTCCCCAGGAGCATCGGGCAGGTCTGACCCCATCCTCACATCTCTGCAACCCTCTTGCCTCACTGGCCACTACAGTTGGGTGGGGATGTGGCACCCCGAAGGGATGGCACCCTATTTTGGGGGGACACGTGTGCTCCAAGACAGCCGCGTAGGGACGTGGTCGTCCGCCTGGCAGGGAAGGGGTTAACGCCGGGAGGGTTTTGGGGTGCCGGGGTGTCCCCAGCTGGGTACACCCAGGCTGCTCCTCGCACGGGTGACCTCACGGCCCTGCCATGGCAACGACTCGTGAAGTCACCGCGAGCGGGGCGGCTGCTTCGAGCGTGGGGTGCTGGGATGGGAGCGTGGGAGGCAGCGCCGCGTCCCCCCCGCTGCCGCTGCCCGCGGCCCCCCAGCATGAGCTGTGCCCCCGCCAGCGCCGACGCCTCCGCCTGACCCCCGTGCTGGCCGCCGTGCCCGTGCCACCCTGCCCGTGTCACCATGCTCGTCAAGGAGTACCGCATCTGCATGCCGCTCACCACCGAGGAGGTGAGCGCGGGGCACGGGGCCGCGGCTGGCACGAACGGGGACGCAGCGAGGGAGGGGCTGTGGGTGGGGGTCTCATACCCGGAGCAGCGCAGCGCCGGGGGATCGGTTCCTGCCCTGAGAGGGACGCGGTGACCCCTTTGCTGTGTCCTCGTGGCACGGCTTGGGACAGGGACCGGGGCGTGCTGGGCTCGGGATGTTCCGTGCGAGGGCTGAGCCGTACTTTGGGGTGCAGGTGGGGGGGCATGCCGTTCCTGGGCACGGCGACCTTGGCGCACAGAGCCCGATGGCAGCACCGGGGCACAGCAGGAGCAGGGGATGAACCAGCAGGGGAAGGGCGGCGGGGGTTTGGATGCCCGTGGTATGACAGGGAGCACAAGCGCCATCCCTGCTCCGGCAGGGAGCCTGAATGCCATCGGCAAACAGCGCTGACAGCTGGCAGCATCCCTGGGCAAAGGTCTCTCGTGAGCACCTGGTGCTGACGGGGCCGTTTTGGCGAGCGGGGACCTGCAGCGGTGCCCACCCCGGGGCAGTGCCATCCCTCCCTGCTGGCACCTGGGGAAGGTTTTAATTTAGGCAGAGTGCGGTGGTAAAATAGTGCTGGCGGGTGGGGTGGTGGATGGGATCTTCAGCAGAACAATCAAACCCTTATTGCACAGCTGCATCGCCAAATCCACAAATACACCTTATCGTTACGTATATGACACGGACACATCCATATGTATCACAGACTCACAGCTTTCCCTGGCTCCCAGGTAGTTTGCCGCGCAGAAAACCTCCAGGCATTCTGCAAGGCACTGGGAAAGCACAGGGAGAGCAGGATCCAGCCCTTGCCTGGGTGTTGGGACAGCCTAAGGACACGGGAGGTCACACTGGGTGCCCCAGGAACCCCCTGCCCGCTGCACGGCTCAGGGTCCGCCACCCCTTGCTCCGTGCCTCAGTTTCCCCTCTCGGCAGCGTGGCTCAGCCCCCGGGCTGTGCCGGGTGGTCACCGGGGCCGGTGGCACTGAGGGCGGGCGCTGTGGTTGCAGTACCGCGTGGGGCAGCTCTACACCATCAGCAAGCACAGCCACCAGGAGAGCGAGAAGGGCGAGGGCGTGGAGGTGGTGAAGAACGAGCCCCACGAGGACCCCGTCCACGGCCCCGGCCAGTTCACTGAGAAGCGTGTCCACCTCTCCAGGTGAGCCTGTGGCTCCGGTGATGGGTGCTGGGTGGGCACTGCGGTGGGGGGCATGGGCAGGCATCAGGGTGGCCCCAGCTCTTCCTCCAAAATTTCTGGGGAAGCTCCTTCCTGGGTCCTGGACACCCTGCAGTGTGACTGCTCTCCCAGGGTTACCCCGTCATTTCCCAGGCTGCCTCCATCATCTCCCGGGGTGCCCCCAAATCCTGGGGTGCACTGATCTTGGGGGGCTGCTCCCAGCTATGGGGGCTGCACCTGTCAGTCAGGGTGTAGCCATCTTTGGGGTGCAGTGATCTTGGGGGGCTGCACCCATCTCCCAGGCACCCACCCATCTTCAAGGGCTGTGTGTGTCTCCCAGTGGGGTCCCCAAGTGCTGGGGTGCACCCATCTTTGGGGCCTGCATCAAGTTTTGGGAGCTGCACTTACCTCTCAGGGTGTACCCATCTCCTGGGGTGTTCTGATTTTGGGGGGCTGCACTGATCTTGGGGGGCTGCACCCATCTCCGGGGCTGCACCCATCACCCAGGGCACACTTGTCTTCAGGGGCTGCACCCATCTTTGGGAGCTATGCACCCATCTTAGGGGTTCACCTCCTCTCTGGGGGGCTGCCCCCTGCTTATGGGGTACACCCATCTCAGGACACTCATCCACCTTGCAGGGGTGCACCCACCTCTCTCTGGTGGGCACCCACCTCCGGGTGCCAGTGGGTGCCTGATCGGGGGGCTCAGCAACGCCCTGGCCCTGGGGGTGTCACTGTGGGGCAGTTGTTGGCCCCCAGCACCACTGTCCCCATGTCCCCTCAGCCGTCTGCGGACACAGGCTGCTCCCCACCAGGAGCTGCTGGTGTGAGACGGGTTATTTTTAGCTGCAGCACTCACGATTCCCCTCTCGCCTGAAATTTATTTATAACGCCTGAAAATTAATCAAAACCTCCCTCCCGACTCCCCAGGGGGCCTGATCCTGCCGGGGTGCTGGGGGGGAATGGGAGCACCCTGGGGCCTCGGCCCTGGGGAGGTGGAAGGGTCCTGGGGAAGGGATGGGGGTCCAGGAAGGAGGGTGGGGGTTTGTTGGGGAGGAGAGGGGGGTAAGGGTGTCTGGAGAGGAGGTGGGGAACCTGAGGAGAGGATGGGGGCACTGGGGTGGAGATGGGGAGCTGGCACAGATCCTGGGGGGGTCCTGACATGCAGATGAAGGTGCTGGGGAGGTGGAAGGGGTCTCTGGTGGGGGAATGTTGGGGCACTGGGGAGGGTCCTGGGGAGGCAACAGGGGTCCCTGAGGGTGTTCTGAGGTGCAGGTGATGATCCAGGGGTGCAGATGAGGGTCCTGGGGAGGTGACAGGGCTCCTTGGGGGTATTCTGAGGTGCAGGTGAGGAGGGTCCCTGGAGGCATCCTGGAGTGGAGGTGAGGGTGCATGGTTGGGAGCTGGGGCAGGGGTGCGAGTCCTGCAGAGGTGACAGGGGTCCCTGGGGGTGTCCTGAGGTGCAGATGACAGTGTTGGAGTGTAGATGTAGGTGCCAGGGAGGTGGCAGTGGTTACTGGGAGAGGTGCTGGGAGGAAGATGAAGATGCTGAGGTGCAGATGAGGATCCCTGGGGGCATCCTGGGGTGGAGGGTCCTAGGTAGCAGGTGGAGTTCCTGGGGTGGGAATGGGGGTCCCAGAGGCAAGCTGTGTTTGGCGGCGCATGGATGGGTGGCACCAGCCATGTCCTGTCCTGAGGGGGTGCCCTGCCGTGGTGCCCACAGCAAACTGCCAAGTTGGGCACGGGCGGTGACCCCCCGCATCTTCTACATCACCGAGAGGGCCTGGAACTACTACCCCTACACCATCACGGGTGAGCCCCGGGCAGGGCGTGGGACGGGCACCCCCGGGCACCCTGTCCCTGCCCAGTGGTGGGGGGGCTGCAGGGAGCTGTCCCCGGTCTCACCACTCCCTCTCTCCCTCCGTGATGCTGCCTGGCTATGCCACCGTGTGATGTGCCCTGGTGTGCCTGCAGAGTACACGGTAAGGAGGTGGCATGGAATGACCTGTCCCCTTGTCGGGAGCTGGGGGGGCATTTTTGGGGGTGCGTGTCCTTTGGGACAGACATCCTTTAGGGGTGGGTGTCCCTCAGGGTGGATATCGCTCAGGGGGGGTGTCACCGTGGCAGGTAGCCCTTGGGTGGGTGTCCTTTGGGCTGGGCATCCCTCAGGGTGGGTGTCCTGTGGGGCTCGGATTCCCTCGGGGATGGGATCCCCTGGAGAGGGTGTCATTGTGGCTGGGTGAGTGGTCCTTGAGGATGACCATCCTTGGAGGTGGGTGTCCCTCAGGGCTGGGTGTCCTTTGGGTGGGTGTCCCTCAGGATCAGTGTCCCTGGACCACACATCTTTTGGGGATGGGCATCCTTGGGGGTGGGGTGTCCCTCGGGGTGGGCATCCTGGGAGTGGTGTCCCTCGGGATGGGCGTCCCTCGGGGACCAGCTGACAGCCACTCCCTGCAGTGCTCCTTCCTGCCCAAGTTCTCCATCTACATCGAGACCAAGTACGAGGACAACTGCGGGGACAGCGAGAATGTGAGTGTGCACCGCAGCTGAGACCTGGCAAACTCATCACTTCACCACCCATGCCCCATGTCACTCACCCTCCCTCCCCTCTCCAGATCTTCCACAGTGACAAAATCCTGGGCGACCACGAGGTCTCTTTCCTGGACATCGCCTTCGACGAGATCCCTGAGCGCTACTACCGCAGCCTGGAGGTACCACGGCTGGGGACGAGGGAGCTCCCTGAGGCCACCCCCTTGTCTCCTGTCTCAGGGGGGTGGGTTCATGATCTCACTCCTCCCCATCCCCCCAGGACCCCCGTTTCTTCAGCTCGGCCAAGACGGGCCGGGGGCCGCTGCGGGAGGGCTGGCGCCAGCACACCAAGCCCATCATGTGCTCCTACAAACTGGTGAGCGTCAAGTTCGAGGTGTGGGGGCTGCAGCCGGGGGTGGAGCAGTTTGTGCACAAGGTGAGAGGGGCCCAAGGGGGTTTGGGGGGCACTGGGGGGGCAGTGACAGGGTGCTGACCCCCGTGGTGTTGCAGGTGATCCGGGACATCCTGCTGATCGGGCACCGGCAGGCTTTTGCCTGGGTGGACGAGTGGTGCGGTGAGTCCGTGGGGTCACCCGGCGCTGTGGGGAGGGGGGCACACGGTGCCCATGGAGGGAGGGGGCCGCAGCTCACCCCTGCCTGCACCCCCGCACGCTGCCCGCTCCCCTGCACCCCTCGGGGAGGACGGGGACAGGGGTCCCAGCACCCTGCCTGTGCTGCCTGCACCCCCATTCTGGCAGGGACACGCGCTGCAGGCGGCTGCCACGTGCGGGCACAGGGACGGGACCCCCGGGTTTGGTGACAGCTGGCGGCGGGTGCCAGACCACCCCGGTGAGCGGCTCTCTGCCTTCCAGACATGTCCCTGGAAGAGGTCCGGGCCTTCGAGACTCAGATGCAAGTGGCCACAAACCAAAAGCTGGGGAACCAGCACCCCTAAGCCCCTCTGCCTGCCGGGGACGGACACCCCGGACCCCGCCTTGCTGCCTGGGGGTGGGTGCAGGCAGGGGGGCTTGTGCCCCCCCTGCACCCCGCGGCGGAGGGTCCCTCCTCCCAGCTGCCCTCCCCGCGTGTCCCCTGCCTGCGCTGCCTGCGCTGCCTATCCATCCCTTCCCCTCTGCTGGCTGGGCTGGTGCTGGAGTTGGGGAGCTGGCTGTGCTGCCCAGCATCCCCTTCCCTGCCCGTCCCCCTGTCCCCAGTCCCTGTCCCCTTCCTGTCCCCCAGCTCGGTGGGGAGCCGGGGCGCGGGGCGCAGGCTGCCCCGGGATGAGGGGGTGCCGGACGCGGCGGTGCCGAGCGGCCCCAAGCCCGGCTGTGCTCGGCAGGGATGACGATGGAGGAGGTGCGGCGCTACGAGCAGGAGACGCAGGAGGCCACCAACGAGCTCATCGGCCTGGTGGCACCGGCCATCTCGGTCAGCGAGGTGGGGCAGCCCACGGCCACGCACTCGGCCCCTGCCAGCGCCCCCTCCACCCCCCTCAGCGACGAGGCCCCCGAGTTCCTGGCTCCCCCCAAGACTCGCCCGCGGAAGAAGACGGCGCCGGAGACCCTGACGCTGCCCGCGCTGCGGGAACGCGCTGGCGCCGAGTGACGCCGGCGGTGCCGCTCCGTGCTGGACTGTGCCAGCTCCGCCGCCCACCCCGGCCCCGCCGACGGGCGCAGAGCCCAGGGAGGGACCCGCACCCGCTGTCAGGGCGCGGGCAGCCCTGGGGTGTGCTGGCCTCCCCGAGCCACTGTGGGTGCCCACACGGGTCGGTGCCACCACTGCCGTGCCAGTCCCGCTGGCTGCACCGGGAGGGGACGCCAGGCCAGCGCGGGTCCCCGGCAGCGTCGGGGGATACCGCAGGAGCTGCTTCCCTCGACTCCCCCTGCCCCGGTGTCCGCAAGGGCCACCGAGGCTGGCGAGCAGTGGGGAGGTGCCAGCTGGTGCCCGCTTGCCGCGGCCAGGCTGGAGCAGTGCCCTGCAGGGTAGGCACCAGCGTGGGGGCACAGTGAGGGTGACAGTGACAGCTGGGCGCGGGGCTGGGGCTCCCCACAGGACCCCCAGGGGCTGCACAGCCCCGTGCACGGCTGGCCCCGCAGTCGGGGTCCCCTTTGCTGTCCCTCCAGAGGCCGTGGCTGCTCGAGGGGGGCTGGGGTGGGCTGAGCCCCTCGTTTTCTTTAGGAAAACAAAGGCCTTTTTGGAAATAAAGCTCGAGACACGGCAGCTGGTTGCTGGTAGTGATTTATTTGGTGCTGTGGAAGGGTGCCATGCCTGTGCTCGGGTGCTGCATCCCCCAGGCCTGCATGTGTGCAGTGAGGGGCGTCTGGATCACTGATCCCAGGATGGGGAAATGGGGTCCTGGATGGGATGGTGAGGCTCTGGGGGTCAGGTGGTCAGTGCAGGCAGGAATCAGCCCAGCCCTGGGGCAATGCCTCCAGCCACAGCAGAAGCACTGGGCTCTCCTCCCTGCCAGCCATCATCATCCTCCAGCTCCTCGGCCCCCAGCCCAGCCTCTGCTCCGAGCAGGGCGATGTAGTGGGAGCTGCAGTAGACAGGTGCCTTGTTGGGGCTGGAGTAGACCTGCTCGGGCCGCAGTGAGGCAAAAGGATTGCTGGCGTAGCCCACAATGTGTGTCTCGAGCTCCACGAGGATCTGCAGGGACGCCTTCAGCTCCTGCTCGCTGCCAGAAGAGAGGAGAAGCACCATCACTGGGTGTCTGTGCCGGCTCACCGGGGTGGTGGGGCCGTGCTCACCTGTACACGGTGAAGAGCACGGGCAGGCCATAGTCCCGCAGCAGCAGCCGGGGGGGGC
>NW_008239539.1:1495709-1497867 GCF_000691975.1 Corvus brachyrhynchos
CACATATGTGAGGGTCCCCCCTCTTCCCCTCCCCCCCCTGGCCCCGGGAAAAGCCAGCTCCAACCGCACCCACTCTGTGCTGGACATCCCAGAGTATGCGGTAAGTTTGGCAGCCCTCAGCAAGGTGGGGTCTGGCTCCCCCCCAGCATGTGGGGCACCCCAAACTCTGGGTCCTGGGCTGAGCCACAGCACCGAGACCTGAGGGGAAGGATCTGTTTCACCTGCAGGTGGGTGACACAGGCAGGACAGAGTGCCTGGTGGGGAGACGAGGCAAGCATGTCCCAGGGGGCCCCCCCAGCTGCCCGCTGTGCCTTGGTGCAAAGCCCTGGGCACGTCCCAAGCCTCCTGCAGGCTCAGCCCCAGGTGCTGCCATGGTGCTCAGGGCAGTCCCTGAGGAGTGCATTGCATGTGCCCTGTAGGGATGTCCCCATCCCGGCAGTGGGGTGTGAGGGTCTAACCCCTCCACGGTGCAGGCACTTACCTGGGTGAAAGCCCACCACCAGGTCAGGACGGGGAGCCAGCTTGGTCTCCACGTGGCTTTCCCAGAAGTCGTGGTAGAGCCCTTTGTAGCTGCTGAGATAGACCCTCCCTCGGGGTGCCAACGTGGTCAGGGGTGGCCTCATGATGGGTCCGTCCACCACGTCCACCCCCACCATCACCATCTCCACGCCCTGGTGCCCCGGGAACATCCGTGTGAGCTCGTCGTAGTCTGTCAGCCGCGTGTTGAGGGTCTCCACGTGGGAAGCCCCCACCACGTGCACGGTCAGGGGCCTGGTGAGAGGGTCGATGCCGAAGAGCCGCAGTCCCAGGCCGATGGTGAGCGGCCGCGAGTGGAAGTCGGTGACCAGCCGCCGGATGGATTCCCGCAGCTCTGCGTCCTCCGGCCGGGGCTTCCCGGCGTTGGCCCAGAGCAGGGTCATGTACCGCCCTGCCACGATGGCACCCAGCTTCTCCTCCAGCTGCTCCTGCATGGAGAACCAGTCCTCCCAGCCCTTCACGTCCCGGGCAGGTTTTGTCCAGGTCTCCGTGGGAAATGGGATGTCTCCTGGGGAGGCAGGAGGAGGTTGGAGGGTGCAGTGGTGGTGCGACAGCCCAGGCTGCTTGTCCCACCTGTGCTGTGGGAGTGGGGCTGGAGAAGGGACACTACATCCCACCACAGGACCTGAGCAGCCTGGGACGGGGGTCAGGCAGGCCTGGGGGGACACATGCCCCACCTGTGAAGACGAGCCACTCCACCAGCCGATCCAGAGCCACCAGCTTCAGCTTCTTGCAGAACTTCTTGTGCAGCGGCCAGTTGGCACGCTGGCATGCCACACCGCAGTAGTACACATTTTGGCACCTGGGCAGACGGGCAGCATGCCCAGCCATGGAGGGGGGGCACAAACCAGCCCACCGAGCCTGGCTCCCTGCCACCCCCTCTCAGGGCTGTGTTACTGTTTTGGAGGCTGGAGCTGCGCACTGGGGTCAGACAACCCTCACTTCACCCCAGCCACCAGGCTGGAAAGGAGGGATGGATCCATCCCTGTGCCATCAGACCATCTCCCCACCATACCTCTTGCAACGCCGGAGGCTTTTGGGGTCCGGCAGGGCATCGGGGAGCTTCTTGCACTCGACACAAAATTTGAAGGTGTCCTCCATCTTCTGGAACATGTCAAAATACGTCCGGATGCCAAAATCGCTGCCTCTCTTCCTGCCGTCCATGGCAGACCTGCAGACATCAAAGGGTGAGCAGAATCCAGCCCACTGCCACAACGGTGGGGCTGATGTCCTGGCTCTGAGGCTGCCAAGATTTTTAGCTGCAGCCAGGAGCATCCTGGCCTGGGTGGGGATGGGGAGCCAGGCACTCTGGAGGGGTCCACCCAGGAGCCCATGGGCTCCCCATGGGCTGAGCCGGGAGGGTGAGAGGAGCCATGGGAGCTGCTCCAGCTGCTAGGAGACACACGGGATGCACTGCCCGGGGGAGGGGGTGGGGAACTGGCACCCATGGGTGCTCACTCACTTGTAGTCCTCGTAGCTCTTCATGTTGAGCTTCTGCAGGATGACGTGGGACAGCCCCGGCACGTTGCGGTCCATGGCCTGGAAGCCCAGCGAGTCCACGTCGGGAGCCCTCGCCGCTGGCTCCTCCGGGGCCTTCTTGGAGCGACCTGTTTTGGGGGCA
>NW_008239539.1:1498729-1508333 GCF_000691975.1 Corvus brachyrhynchos
AGAGCCTCCAGAACTGTCGGTGAGGGGCTGCAGGAGCATTCTGGGGCAGGAGAGCCTCCAGGCCCGTGGGTGAGGGGCTGCAGGAGCCCCCGGGCCAGCAGAGCCCCTAGGCCCGTGGGTCAGGGGCTGTAGGTGCACCCCAGGTCGGCGAGATCCCCGGGACACTCGGTGAAGGGCTACAGGACCATTCTGGGGCAGGAGAACCTCCGGGTCTGTGGGTGAGGGGCTGCTGGATACCCCCGGGACCGTCGGTGAGGGTCTGCAGGAGCACAGCAGGGGCAGAGCACCCCCGGGCCCAGCAGTGCTGCCCTGAGGGGGCTGCCAGGCCTTGGGGGTGTGAGGCGAGGGGGCCGTGGAGTCCCTGGGGCGCCCTGAGGGAATCCGGAGGGATTCACAAACCTGAGGAACAGATGGAGCCAGGTCCCCACGGCATGTGGGAGCCATGAGGGGACGGGCTGGCAGCTGCCGGCCTTGGGCCCACAGGGTCACCATTTACTTAAGCAGGGAGTAAAAGAGAGCCAGGGAGGTACCCGGTGCTGGGAGCTGAGAGCAGCCTGGCATAACAAACCTTTCCTGGGAGCTGCAGCTGAGTGAAGCTTACAGAGATGGATTATTTTCACATTACATTTTTCCCAGTCCTCCCCCTGCACCTCGTGAGAGATTCGTCACTGCCAAAGCCCTGTGCTTTCAATGGTGTTTTGACAGCCAAGCCCTGAATAGCGCTCACAACCAGCACTGCTGTGTCCTGCAGAGGTATCTGGGAGAGGAACGGAGCAGTTTCATGTTTCTTTCCTCATTCTTTCTCCTGCAGAGCCATGGAGGTCCCTGCGGAGCTGGCTGGTGGGAAGGACGCTGCTGCATCTCTTCCCAGTATGTCACAGCCAATACCAGTAGAGATCACAGTCGTGAAGGCTCAGGACCTGGTAAAGTTCTGAAAATATCTGTACTAATTTAATAAACAAGGCCAGAGCAATTCTGTATGCACAGGGATCCCCTGTGAGAGCAGCTGGGGGGTGATAAGGCTAAAGGAAGGAGTGGTGGGGGTATCAGAGGTTCAGCAATGCCACGCTGTGGCTTCCTCCTCCCTGCTGAGGAGTTGACACAGAGGAAAAAGCTTGTGAGGCACATAAATTGGGGAACACACCTCCCTAGCAGCAGGCCAGAGATACTGGGGTGAAATGTACCTCCCTGCCTCCTCTAACTGTATGTAAATGGCAGGTTTTTTAAGCAGAACACAGGGAGAATGTGATCAGTGAGGCAAATACCTGTGAAAGGACCTCACCTTGGGAGTAAAGCCAGATTTTCATCCCAGCTCCAGCTGTTTAAATCATATTGAAAGCAGTAGGGTGGCTCTGGTTTTAGAAAGGCAGTGGATCCAGTGCAAGGCTATGAGCTGGTGCCAATGAAACCACCACTGGTGTGATTTCCATGTGATGCACTCAGCTGTCCTTAAAGTATTCCAGAGGCACTGGCATTTGGGAGGGAATGTGGAGGAGAAGCTCAGCTCCTGCTGCAAGCAGAAAAAATGCAAATCCCTGCTTCTGCTCCAGCAGCAGACAGAAAAAGCAATCCAAAAGCACCTGCTTGAGGCTTTTACATTGTAGTATTGAAGTACCTCTTACACTGATAGATTCAGCAAACAGCAGCTTAGGTGAGGTATGAGGTGAGAGGAGGATAAACAATGCTGGGAAGAAAAGACTCATGGATTGATTGCATCTGGAATGTTGCTTTGTGGTTCTGATTGCTCCACCGTGAGAAAGGGCTGTACAGAAGGGAGGGGGGGTTACAAAAGGGCAATAATCACAGCAACTATATGAAAAAAAATCTGGCTGTAAGAATGTGGAATCCACTTCTGGCTATAAGTGTGGAATCTGCTTAATTAGAGGCAATGTAGAGAAGGATGAGAGAGGAGCCTTGGATAATTAATGGTACAGGGAAAGGTTAATTGGATTCTTCTGTTTAGCCATTCATAGGATGTATGCTCAAGGAGACAGTGAGAAGGGCCGAAAATTAAAACCAAGTGAAAGAGATCTCTTTTTGTGTAAGAACCAGCAGGCAACTAATTACCCCAGTGACAGGGAGAGAGGGAGCTGAGGGCGGGTTAGGCATCCCTGTGGCTCAGCACTAAGGAAAAGCTGGGTTTGGGTACAATGGTCCTTGTGTTCAGCCACTTCTCTGTGCATTGAGAACTAAACCGTGTTTCTGCTGCAGGGAGCCCTTTGGTACCTGCTGCCCAGCACTTCCTTTGCTGTGCAGGTGCCAGATGCTGCCCATGTGGGACCCCAGTGCCACATGCTGTACCCTCACTGTCCCTCTCCAGCCCTGTTTAAGCCCCTCTGTTTAGACATTTGAAATTCAAAGTAAAATCTGAATCTCCTCATCTCTGATTAAAGCAAAGTGGTATGAAGGTGGTGTAACAACAAATTGCAGAGCTCCCAAAGAGCTTGCTGGAGCCCTTCCTTTGATTTCATAGAATCATGGAATTGTTTAGGTTGGAAAAGGCTTCTAAGAGCATCAAATCCAACCTTTAACCCAGCACTGCCAAGGCCACCACTAAACCATATTCCCAAGTGCCACATGCACATGTCTTTTGAACACTTGCAGGGATGGGGACTCCCCCACTTCCCTGGGGGGCTTGTTCCAGTGCTTGACCACCCTTACAGTGAAAAAAATTTTCTCTAATATCCAACCTAAACCTCCCCTGGCACAACTCAAGGCTGTTTTCTCTTGTCCATTTCAGGACATTCTGCACTATGTGACATGCACAGGTGTCCTGTGAGCTCATCCCTCTAGCTCAGGAGCTGCTTTCTTAGGAGACAGCAAAGGTCTCAAGCTTCCTGGAAGTACAGAAATATCAGTGGAGTATTTTGGGATTTGTTTTAGATGTGTCTTTCCTGAGGTGAAGCCTGGACCTCTCTATCTCCCCCTGCCACAGCTCCTGATAATCCTTGGGGCATCATGGAGCAGGAAATTTCCCTCCTAAAGATGGGAGGGTGAGGTCCGAGCTCTGCTTCTCTTCCCCATTCCTGTGGTAGAACAGACCCCCACAAGCGAGCCCTATCCTGGTCACTGACCTGAGCTGCTGCCAGAGGAACTCTGATCCTGGGATGCTGCTGCAGACCCAGCTGCTCACTGAGCTCTTTTTTTGACAGAAAACTCTCAAAAGCAACGTGCTGGTTACATTGGTACGTGTGGAGTACAATGGAGAAGTCCTGGGAGACTCCCCCAAGACTGATGTCCTGCCAAGTGGGACAGCAGAATACAACTTCAGCACCAGCTTTGAGTGCAGCCCCGAGGGGCCCAACTCCTTGGATGTCATTGTGCAGAAACCACTGCTCTGTAAGTACCTGGTGCCAGATCTCCCACCCTGGAGCCGGGTGCTGTCGCTGCAGGAGTCACTGCTTCAGGAATAGCACTAAAGCAGCAGCAGTGGGAGGCTCTCAGCACTTCTTGCCCATCTCTGCCAGCTGGAAGAATCCCCTTTCATGTTGGCCGGTGCTCCTTTGGCTTTGCTGTGCTTGTCAGCCTTGGGAGGTGAAGAGGAGCATGTGCCCGAGCTGACACAGACCCTCCCCAGTGCCTGACCTGCTGGTCCAAGGAACTCTGCCAGCTCCTCTCTTTTTATCTCCCTAGTGACTGTGCTAGAAGTGGGGCCAAGGGAGAAGAAAAAACCGGAGAAAATCACTCCTCTTGGCCAAGCTGTGGTGGACCTTCTACCTCTGCTGCAAGGTACAGCATCAAATTCCACAGCCTACATGACCACTCCTTGCTCCCTGGCACTTTTTGATCTCTGCTTATGGACCCCTGACTACAACTTACTTCCTTTTGACAAAGTGACCTTCAGAGCTCTACAAAATCTGACTCGGGGGGGAGAGAGGGTAGCTCAGCATTCAGAGTTAGACCATGATTTTGCCTCATGTAAGGTGTCCCTGCCCATGATAGGGGGCTGGAACAAGATGATCTTTAAGGTCCCTGCCAGCCCAAATCATTCCATGACTATGATTCTTTGCAGAGGGTCTCACTTTAGGCTGCTCTCATTCCTGTTTCTTCCCAGGAGTGCGCTCACTGAAGGTCTTTGCTCCTTTGTATGCAGTGCCTGCCTCCTCATCAGAGAAGCTTCACCCCAAGGCCACGGTATGTGGAATTTGGAACTGTTCCTTTCCTCATTCAGCTCTCTGCTGCTTTTTAATGGGAGGGAGAACATGACTCAGCTGCCTGGCTCATCACGGATGTGGTACAGCCCTATATGTTACAGGCTTGGAGGCCTTTCCCGCTCCCTCTGACGTCTGTCCCTACTTCTCTCTGATAGGTGAAGTCGTGCTGGGAAATGTTAATGTGTGCAGCTACCCAATTGCTCTGCAAAAAATAATAAAGATGGAAAGCACAGTGCTGAAAACCCCCAAAAAGGCAACGGCAGGGTCACCTGCCCAGCTTTATTAGCCTTCCTTTCTGCAGATAAAATGTCTGAGTCCATTATTGTACAAACTGACTGCCTTTCCTGCGAGGCCCTTATTCATTCAGCAGGTTGCAAAGTACCCAGTGACTAAAACAGGGAATGAAGTATGAGGCTGGGAAAATGTGTCCAATTTTGCTCCTGAGCCTGCCTGCAGTGAGCACCGGGAGCGAAGTGGAAGGGTGGGTATCCCATTACCAGCTCTGTGTTTAAGAGGAGTTCACAGTGAGCAAGGTGGGGGGGCACTCATTAGGGAGGACAGGTAATAAATGCTGACCAGCTGGTTTTCCCTCACACACCATCCATCTGGGGCTGGGACAGGTAATTAAAGGCTCTCCACACAGAGCATGGAGATAGGGCAGAGGCAAAGCTGTGGCTGTCTGAATCACCAGGGGAAAAGCATCATTTTCCACCCTTGATGTTCTTTCTCTGTGATTCCTTTCATGAGACCCTGCCTCTTTCTCCACAGCTCATTTTAAGAGACCCCTGGGGCATGTGCCATACCTCAGCTAGGCTGTGCTTTAAACAAACAAATACCACAATTGAGCCAAATTGGTCCTGAAATTCCTTTCCTGTGCTGGGCTGTTTTCTTTTACATCGGAGATGAGGCACAAGATAACATCATACATTCTGGCCTTGGGTTTCTGCTTGTTTCTCCCTAAGTGCAGGCAAGTTATAATTGTCTATTTACTGGCTCTGCTTTATCCTTGTCTCGCAGGGTGGCCTTGAAGTGACAGTGAGCACCAAAGAGCTCCTGCTCTCTGCCACCCAGTTCTCAAGTGGGAACCTCCTGAGCATCACAATGGAGGCAGCTTATTCTGTCCCTGGAGTCTTTACCGTCGAAGGCCAGCAAAACTACATGGCTTGCTTGCAAATACCAGCAGCTGGTGAGGTGAGAATGGTCCAGGCACAGTGACAGGGGGTTTGGCTGGGTTTGGGTTGTTCTCCCACCCCATGGAACAAGTGTCCAGGCACGTGGGGTGCACAGCTCCCGTGCCTGTGCACCAGCAGCCTTTGTTGGCAGGGCTCAGAGTCTCTGTGGCGTGACGTGTTTCTTTAACACAAACAAAGGTCTGTTTGGAAAGATTTGGATTCAAACTGGCAGGGTTTTTTCCACGTGGCTCTTTATTTTTATTCCATTCTTTGCATGCGTGTGGTGGAGTGCATTTTCCAAGCCAGGCACCCTGTACTGTTGCTTTGCTTTGTTATCCCAGCTTGGAGCAGCTGGCTCTTGCTCCTGCTCCTGTTAGAAAGGCAAATCTTTTGTTTCTTGTGTCTCTCTAGAAGGAATTGCTATTGCTCTTCCAGAACGGCATCCTGAAGGCTGATGGTGAAAAAGAACCATTGCCCCGGCCCAAAAACTGGCCCCTTGGTACCATCCTGGCCCCTGGTGCTCTGGCCATACCCAACTCCTTCATTGTTGGTGGGCCCTATGAGGATGAGGATGGAGACCTCACCAGAAGCAAGGTGAGAAAGGACTGGCAGGTTTGGAAGAGAACCAGAAGGGACTGAGAGACTTGATATGAAAGGGAGATGGGTGGTCACTGTGCAGTGTCCAGCACAGAGATGGTTCCCCTGGGACAGCAGGCATGCTGACTCACTGCAGGAGGTATCCCAAGGGAGAATATGGCAGGTCTGGTCCCAGAAAACACCCACACTGGGCTGCTGGGCTGGGAGTTGTGTTATCTCCTGTGAGCCAGGCACTTAACGCTGATGATGTCTGCAGGAAAGGCTGTCAGCCTCTCAGCAGGGCTGGCCTGGCTATGGGCACTTGGACACCTCTGTCTGACTCACATTCCCTCCTGGGGACATTTTTGAGGATGATGCAGGCTGTGGAGTTTGCTGTCCTGGCTTTGACTGCACACTGTTTCTCACAGGACAGGGAATTCAGGAGGCAGGCAGAGAGCACAAAGAGAATCGTGTGGGACACGGAAAGGCGCTGTTACCTGGACGCTGCTGCAGTGGCTGTGTAAGGGACCTGAGGGACCCACCCCAGAACATGCTCAGATGAATGATCTGAGACAGGGAGCAGCAACGTGCAGGTGCTCTTGGACCTCTCTGGGGTCAAACTGTGGCTCTGCCTCACCTCTCATGGCTGCTGGGGCTGTCTCATGGCCACAAGTGTTCACCTGAGCAAGGGAACAGCTCTTGAACTGCCTTGAACTGCTGGCAGCAGCTTTGTTCTGCTGTGCTGAGAGAATATGAATTGGCTGGAGCTGCTGTCTCCAGGCCACAAATGCTCACTCCTGCTGCCAGCAGCTGGGGCTGGGGGCTGGTCCGTCCATGGTTTGAAGGAAGGGGCAGCAGTTATGGTGAGCAGACATGGAGTAGAGTGGTCTCCACAGCTCTCCTCTGAGCTGCTAATTAAGTTTTCACTGAATCCCAAACACATACAAACCTTTCACTCCACGTAGGCACTCTTCATTTGCTTTTTTATTGGGTAAGTGTTGCCTGTAGCAGCTCCCGATCCGCTCAAGATCAGGATGAGTGTTCCATTTATCTTTGAATCCTGCTATTTTCTGGCCTCAGCTGAATCATGCCTGTGCATTTCACAGCCAAATTACTCCTTGTGGGGAAATACTCCCTTCAATCTTGTTTGATTTTTAAAATTCTTTTCCCTACGCATCCATCCACCTGCCTGCTGGTGTCAGAGTCACCAGCCACACTGAATGCAAGCTCAGGATCCACTTGCTCCGTACAATTCAGGATTTATACCAAAGTTAATCACATTCCTTCTTACTCATTTCTGAAGTAACTGAGGGAGAGAAAAAACCTGGTGTGTTGCTCCCACAGTTGTTTTAAAGCTGGCTGTGCCATAAATGCACACAGCAGTGGATAGAGGAGGAAATGTACCCATCCTGCCCCAAATCAGTGTACCCATGGCCAGAGGGTGTTTGCTGAGGGAATAGGGTGAAGCAGACCCAAGAGGGGGCTGCTGGAGCACAAAGGAGGGTGGTGGGGGTCTCCAGCTGGGTTTCTGCATCTCCTCAGTGCATCCTGCATCTGCTTTGTGCCCAGCCTGCAGAAGCGCATTGCCGAGTGCCACTATTGGCCCGTGGAGCTCTGCAAGATGTCCATGGCCTCAGGTGGCAAAGGGAAAACCAGCAAAGCTGACAAGGTAAAAACCAGCAAAGCTGTCAAGGTAAAAGTGGGGTCTGGCCCGTGGAGTAGCATTGCATTATCAGGCATTTTCCTTTTGAGGCCTTTGTGATACCAAAATCATCCCTGAAGCAGCCAAAGTGAGTCAGAGAGCAGGAGGCTTTGTGAAAAATCAGCTTTATAGGGCTGTTAAATGGATGCAGCGTCATATTTTTTCCTTATAGCTCTCACTGATGGACTGTGGTAGCTCAGTGGAAAGGGGACAGGGAGAGGGTACCTTTTAAAATCACAGAATAGTTTGGGTTGGAAGGGACCCCAGACTCCATCTCCTTCCGACTCCATCTCCTTCCAACTCCCTGTGTCGGGCAGGGACAGTTTCCACTAGACCTGTCCAGCCTGGCTTTGAAGAGAATTAGAAGTAATTCACTGAGCTGATCTTTAGCCAATGGGGTTTTGGAAAACCTTGAAGAAGTTCATGCATTCTTTCTCGGGCTGTAGGTAAGTTATGCTTTTGCATCTAAACCAGGGGGGTTGAGCAGAGAAACAGCCCCTTAGAGAATGGTTCTGCTCCTGGCAGCTGGTTGTGTGAGAGCTCCTAATCTATTCCAGGGCAAAGTCATATAAGTTGGTGTAAATCCCTTTCAGCACTCACCAGTGCCAGGATTTTGCAGCTCTGATGATGATTCTTCTCACCAGGCCTCCCACACCTCCTAAGCCATTTGGTTTCTGTCCAACCTGAGATGCACAACTCTGGGAGGATTACCTGGATTTCTAACCACACAGCTGATAATCTTCCAGCTGTATCTCAACAAGACCATCCTGAGGAATAGCAGAGTGCAGGAATTAGAGAGAAAAGCTGCCCCATGGGGATTGGGATAAAATTAATATTCTACATATGGAATGACTCCAGTGTGTTCATCCAGGTTGTCTCGGCTGCGTGCCAGTGACAGAACCACTGGCTCATCAGGTGCATCAGTTTGCTGTGTGGCCTCCTCTTAATGAGATTGGTGACCTTGTTCCCTTAAGGAGAATAACAGTCTGTTCAGGATCTCAGTCCCTTGCTCTGTGTTTCCAGGGAGATGAGGACAAGCAGATTGCCTTCCATGGCGTGGCATATGTCAACATGATGCATTTGCTGTGCCCTGGGGTGAAGCAGATCCGAGGGGCCTTCCGTGTCTTTAGCTACCAGGACAGCGAGGTGTTTGAGAAGGTGAGAGCAGCAGGCTCTGCTCCAGCTCTGCAGCTGGCTTTGCACTGAGGGGTTGGGAGCAGGCAGTGTGGGCAGGGGGGTGTTTGGGAGCAGGCAGTGTGGGCAGAGGGTTATTTGGGAGCAGGCAGCAGGGACAGAGGGTGTTTGGGAGCGGGCAGTGTGGTACTTGGAGCTGGATCTGAACCGTCAGTGCCCTTCTGTTGATGGAGAAAAATAATGATACAAGCTTTTAGGTGCAGATTTCTCCAAGGCAGGGGATTTCTGGGGGGCTGTGAGCAGGTTTGGGGGCTGAGAGAGGCTTTGAATCTCACTTCACTCCCTCCTATGCCAGCATGCTCCACTTTCCCCAGTCTGGAAGATAGGCAAGGGAGCTGTGTTGCTGGGAAGAGCAAACAGTGGCTTTAAAAGGATCGCGTTACCCCCGGCAACCACCAAAAAAGCTGTCACTGGAGCTCTTTCAGCTCTAGCTCACCGAGGTTTATTTGTCTTCTCATTTTTCCCTCTCTGTTACTAAGAGTGACACTTACATCTCCATTTTCCCTCAGTCTATCCCTCCTGGAACAGACCTGAGCTTGTTTCAGGAGGGCAGATGCACAGCCTGGTTTTGCCACCCACGTTCCCTGTGGGGCTGCGGTCCAGGTGCCGGAGCCGGGTGAATTCCAGCCCTTCTCCTGATCCCTGCTCCCACTGGCTGCTGCAGAGCTGGGGTGGACACAAGTGTGTCTGCTGGGTTCTGCTTCCCTGCCATGAATAATGACCCTTTGGCTGCACGGTGCTGCTTGTCCTGTGCCACTTATCTGTCACGAGATACTTTGGGTTGCTTCTTGCTCTAAGGAGTTTCC
>NW_008239539.1:1508768-1519882 GCF_000691975.1 Corvus brachyrhynchos
TCCCTCCAGCCACTCCATCCTCTCCCCAGGATCCCCATAACTCTTGCTAGCCCAATTCCTGTAACCAGGATGTGTGGGAGGGAACAGCCTGTCTAGGTGGTCAAACACGGTGTAAACACACAGTCTGACAAACCCTTTCCTTGCATTCCTTGGTGTGTGTCAGGGAGGCTGCTCCACACCAGAGAAGGAGCTGGAAGCCAAGAGATGCTATCAGGCAGGTGGGGACCCCAAAAATGTGTAGAGCAGGCATGGTGAGAGTATCCAGATTCATCCAGCAGTCCCCATCACCAGGCAAGTCCATAGCTGTGGGGCAGGTCTAGGATCCCACCAGGATCTCAGATCTGGATTCCAGCATGTTCTCCGCATATCTCAGGCAAGGGTCAAGGGCCAGTCCTCAGTGATAACACAGCTCTTTGAGGGAAGATGGAGAGACCTCACTGAGTCTCAAAGCCTAACCTGAGGCTTCATGGCTACACAGGATCAGAGCTGGCCTGGAGCACCTGCAGCTGAACTTTAGGAGGAGAGAATGAGGTTACAAAACTTCTTAATGCATTTAAGACCCTGACAGTGTGCTCTGTGATGTGAGAGGTTAAGGCAAAGGAGTGAGGAAGCCTGCTTTGTCCCTTGATTCTCTCTGTTCCTCTATTTTTCAGACCAGAATTCAGCACAGTATTTTCCGGGATCTCAGGTCACAGCTCAGTCTGGCCAAGGAAGGGTTGGGGACCTCTCCTGTTTCCAGAGCTGCTCCCACTAAGGCTCAGAAGGAAGACAAAGATTCCAGTGGAACGGTGAGGTCTAGGGAGGCACATGGCACCATGGTTGCTCTGTTTCCATGTCACAGGCAGTTGGGACATGCAGGGACCAGTGATGGATGCTGTGTTGCCTCAGCCAGCTGAGAGATACTCATTATTCTAGAATCATAGAATCTCCTCAACATGAAGGGATCCACAAGGATCATGAGTCCAACTCCTGGCTATGCACAGACACCCCAGCAATCCCACCCTGTGCCTGTCAGTGTTGTCCAAACACTCCTGGAGCTCTGATAGCCTTGGGGTCATGACAGTGCCCAACGACCCTCTGGGGGAAGAATCTTTCCCTGATATCCAGCCTAATCCACCCTTGGCACAGCTCCAGCCATTCCCTCAGGTCCTGTCACTGGTCACAGAGAGCAGAGATTGGAGCTGCTCTTTGTGAGGAAGCTGCAGCTTTCCCTTTCCCTGAAATCGTAGGACATGCTGCCTGAACAAATGCACCATCTCACACCCTGAACTTGCAAAGATACGAGATTTATTGAGTCGGAAACAAGAGACATCTTTTCTTTTTCCTAATAGTTACTCAACCCATCCAAAATCCAGTTGTCAGATGGCACTGGAGGATCTGAAAATGTCACAAATCTCCTTGAAGGACAGGTAATTATGTCTCTCCAAAGAGAAGGAAAGACTGTAGAGCATCACTATGCTGGTGTCTCACACCTTTCACACAAATTCCTCAAGAGTGAGTTGGACAAGGGATGTTTTATGTAGATGCTGTCCCAGAGTTCTTCCAGTGACGTCCACCCGGAGAGCAGACTGGCATTGGGCTAGAAGGTCTCTGTAAATTGTCAGGCATTTATTTAAAATATCCCTTCATATTTTGGCTTCTTCCTCTGGAATGCACATTCTTTCTGCAGGCAGATTGATTATCTGGGCTCTCTCCTTTTCCCTAGCCTGGTTTCTTGAGCTGGATTTTGCTGCTGTAACTCATGCCGAGGGCGGGTTATAAAACAAGCTGGATCTCTGCAGTTTGGAGCTCTGTGGCTGTGTGCTCAGTATTTCATTGTGCCAGCACTGGCTGCAGACAGCACGACCCAGAGAGCAATGTTTATCTCCACAGTACAGCGAGGCAGGAACGTTCCTGGTGATGGAGATAAAGCTGGACAGGCCCTTGGTCCCAAAGCGGCTGCGGGAGGAGCTCGTCAGACGGTGCGTGAGGATGGGCTGTGGGGCTGACAGCTCCTCTCTGCAGGGTGGAGAGAGGCTTGTACAGCAAACCCCCCTTGGAACACTCCATAAAGAGGGCCTGAGACAAAGCCCACAGGAATCAGGGGGAGGATTTGGCCAGACTGCTTTAGACGTGGCATCTGGTGTGTTGGGAAAACACTTGTTCATCCCAGCTGGCATCTCCCTGCCATCCCTCTCAAAACAAGAGACACCAGAGCAGCACAGCAGTGTCTGTGTTCCTGTCTGGGCTTTGTTTCCCACTAATCCCCATGTCCTTGCCTCTTGCATGTGATGTTCAGTGGCTTGGTCAGTCCTGGCCACCAGCATGGACTGTCCTGGGTAGTGCTGCTGTTGCTTCACCAGAGCATTCTCTCATTTTTAGCTTTCCAGAAGTTTTCTCACAATATTTTACCCATTCCTCAGCTTTTGTGTTAGTTTTCATGTTGTTCTGCTGCAGAGCTGCTCTTTCATCTCTGCTGCTTTTCTGGACTTCCAGTTCCTGTCCAGTGGCAGCCCTGCTGTGTTATGGGTTAGAAAGGCATAACACGTCTAATTTATGGAATAAAAAAATAGAAAATGCAGCAGATTAATAAAGTATAAGAGGTGCAGGTTTGTGTCTCTCAAACAGAAATATCATCCATTCGTTGGAGGTATGTGTGTTGTCCTCACGGCTGCCTGCTGTCTTCCAGGAGGATCAGGCTGAGCTCCTCTTAGAAGAGACCTTTTCCTGGCCTATTTTATACATTTCTACTCTTCTGCAGTGTGTGTGGATTCAGCATAACTCCTCCTTGTTCACCTGCTTGTGTGCATCTTGGCTTGGTGGGCTGGATTGTGTTCTGAGGACTGAGGGTGTTCTGGTGTCCAGCAAGCAGGAAATGTTGAAAAAAATTTTAATGAATTAAGGTTGGTTTGGCACCAAGGATTTTAAGTCCAGAATCCCAGAATGATTCAGTTTGCAAGGGACCACTGAAGGTCATCTAGTCCAACGTTCATGTTCAAGCGGGGTTCCCCAGAGCACGTTACTCTGTGTCCAGATGGTTTTTGGATATATCCAGGGAAGGTGACTCCACAGAGAATCCTGCTGCAGTGCTCAGCCATCCTCACCTTAATAAAATCTTAGTTAAAGAGTGGCCTGGGCTGTTTAGTGACCAAATTCTACAGAGCTTTCCTCAAGCTGGTTCCTTCCTTACACCTGTTCTACAGAACCAGCAGCTCCAAGAGTCAGATCTGCCACTCCAGGAGAGCAGTTTGGGTCAGCAGTAAATGTTAGCCCTGTCATGATGAGCCACAACCATCAGCTGTAGGGACCTGGTCACTCTTGGTCTGAGACTTCAGTTTTCCTCCCAGGTCCCTGTGAGGTGTCTCAGGGACACGATGGCAGGTTGGAGTCCTCCCACTCCACAAGCCAACATCCTGGGCAGTGGATCTGCTGATCTCTCCTCTGCTCTCATTGACAGGGTCAAGGAGATGATTCATCCCAAACCTGAGCTGCGCCCCTGGACAGGAGGAGCCAAGAAGGTACGTGTGAGAGCCTTGCCACCATTCTGCCACTCCATCCTGCCCTCATCCCTCTCACACAACAGAGACTTCATTCTCAGCCCACAGTAACAAGGAGATGAGGTTTGATGAGGACAAGGGTACAGGGCCACAAAGGTGGTGAAGGGTCTAGAAGGGAGTAGGGCCATATGAGGAGTGGTGAGGTCACTTGGAATGTTCAGCCTGGAGAGCAGAGACTGAGGGCAGAGCTCATTGGGGTCTGCAGCTTCCTCACAAGGGACAGCTTCAATCTCTGCTCTCTGTGACCCGTGACAGGACCCGAGGGAACAGCTGGAGCTGTGCCAGGGGAGGTTTTAATGGATATTAGAAAAAGAGTGCCCAGGCACTGCCCAGGCTCCCCAGGGAATGGGCACAGCCCCAAGGCTGCCAGAGCTCCAGGAGCATTTGGACAATGCTCTCAGGCACACGGTGGGATTGCTGGCGTGTCTGTGCAGGGCCAGGAGCTGGACTTGATCCTTGTGGATCCTTTCCAATTCAACATATTCTATGATCCTAGGAAATACACAGAAAAGGAAATGCCTGTATGTGTTATCTCCACAGCAGTGTGCCTTGGGAACCCATTCATCACTTGTGTTCACATCCCATTCAAAGGGAAGAGATGGAGAGATGGAGCAAAGGGAGGGAAGGCAGCCATGGGGAAGGAAGGAAATGGGATGCTGGGAAAAGAGGCTACCAGAACCTTACATTTATCCTATAAACAGTCCCAACAATTTCTTGTCTCAGACCAGCCCCTGTGCTTCATCAGACTCAGACAAACCTGAACAGAATCAGCCCTGACCTTTCTTGGGTCACCAAGAATTTCTGAGGATCAAGATTACGGAGGTTACAGATTCTGCTGAAGAGGGCTGGCCATGGGTTTCAGGGCTCCCAGTAAATGAGATATATTTTACTCACAGCCAATTATATTGCTATAGGAGAGGTAGCAGTGACTGGAATACTGGGTTGTGATGGAAAATCCTAGCAGGAAGGATTTTGTGTTTACCTGTAGATATTTTCTCAGCCCTCAGGCGTGGACAGGAAAGGATGTGTGACAGACTAATTGAGTCAGGTGGAGTTAATGGGAGGCGTGGGCTGTGGCAAATCAAATACATATCAAGGTTGATTGCATAAGTGGCTTGTGAAATTTATTTATGTCTTTCCTAGGCAGTGGAAGCTTATGAAAAATGTGTCACCAGTGTTGCTGCTGCCATCCTGAGGGAATACCATGAGCTTTTTGGGAAGCAGCTGCCTGGCCAGGGAATGATAGACCACGGAACCCTGGAGGAACAGAGGCGTCAGCTCAACTACGAGCTCAATACCTCTGGGAAATATTTTGCTTTTAAGGAACAGCTAAAGGTGAAGACTCCTTTGTGCTTTTTGCTTCCTTGCTTGTTTTGCCCTGACAGTTTCTCAGGGAGGCACTGCTTTCCCATGGTGGTAACTCAGGATGATGTGGTGCTCCAGAATCCTTTCCTGCCACCTGGAGCTGTTGCAGTGGGCACTGAGGGGACAGGATTCCCCCCTAATGGAGCAGGCACCGAGCTGCTTTGGTCCCACACCACGAGAACACTTCCTTTCAATGGGAGCTAGTCACATCCTTTTGCCCCATGCTCATAACCTGAGAAAGGCAAAGCTGGCTGCTCTCACATTCCCAGTCTGCCTTGGCAGGGAAAGGAGGTTCCACTCTCTCAGCTGCTCAGCCTCAGCCTCGCTCTTCCTGGAGACCCCCTCTCTGTCTTGAGGAGATGAGCCATCCACATGCTGTCCCCTAAAGGGTGTGTCAGGGAGGTGGGAAAGGAAATCCCCCTTGCTTGCTTTTTTTACTTTTATCAGTGGTGGGCTGGATTTATTTCTCAAAACTAAGTTGGAGCTTCAGGCAAAATGAATATGTTCTGTCTCTGTCTGATTACAGAGCTGGTGGGGGGCACGGGGGAGAACCTGCCTTGTTCAATGTCCTTTGTCTCCACAGCATTCTGTGGTGAAGATTGTGAGGGAGAAATACCTGAAGACCGAGGCATTTGAGAACCAGGGGCAGCTCCAGGAATTCCTCAGTGAGCTCTACGTGTTCCTCGTAGGCCACATGCACATTGCCCTCAACAAGGTAGGGGGAAATCTGGGTGACTCGGACCATGGCTTCACCGTGGATCCAGGGCACGTGAAGGACTTTTGCCTTCAAGACAGAGGCAGGCTCATGCTTTCATCTGCTGGAGTTTTCACATGTGGACCATGAGCCACACTCGAGGCAAGGTCCAGTGCATTTGAATCCCACTGCTCAAAATCCTGATGGTGGGATATGTGTGAGATGCCCCTGGTAGAGCTGCTGTAGCTGGCACGTGGGGAGGGTGGCTGGCAGAGTGTGAGCTGGGGTCACCAGTGAGAAGTTTGTCATCACCTTGATCTAGGAAATGCTGTGAATAATCACAGAATCACAGACAGGTTTGGGTTGGAAGGGAGCTTAAAGGTTATCTCATTCTACCACCTGCCATGGGCAGGGACACTTTCCACTGTCCCAGGTTGCTCCAAGCCCCAATGTCCAGCCTGGCCTTGGACACTGCCAGGGATCCAGGGGCAGCCACAGCTGCTCTGGGCACCCTGTGCCAGGGCCTGCCCACCCTCCCAGGGAACAATTCCTTCCCAATATCCCATCTAACCCTGCCCTCTGGCAGTGGGAAGCCATTTCCCTTTGTTCTGTCCCTCCATGTCCTTGTAAAAATTGATATTGCCCTGTCCCTGTGTGGCAGAGGTACCTGGGAATGATGGGAATGTGTCCCACCACAGAGCAGCTTGCCTTTCCCAGTGCCCAGCCCCAGCCGTACTGGTCTGTACTGTGTGTGGTGCTGATGTGGGACCTGCTGCCATACTGGGATCACACGAACCACTCTTCCCTTCCCCAGGGCTAACTCTGTCTCCTTCCCTGCCAGCTCCTGTCTGGGGAAAATGTTTCTTCTACCCCTACACCCTGCACAACCGATAAGCAGCTCTGGCTCTTTGCTCGTGAAGCTGAAGCCAACAGGGACTTGAAACTGGCCTCTCTCTTCTACAGGCAGGTAAGGGAGCCCCAGTTCTCTCCTGCCCATCACCTGTGTGGGCTGGCACAGTGGGGCTGCTGCTCACAGCTCAGCCAGCCCTGGCTGTGGCAGAGGAAGGAAGGAGCTGAGCATCGCCAGGATACTCAGGCTGAATGGGAGGGATTTTCCAGGGAGATGCTGCTCTCTGCAGGATGTGAGACTGTCCCTGGACTCCAGCCTTGAGGCCAGGGGAAATGGGATGTACTGGGTCAGTTCTGGGGACACTGGGCCCTGGGAGACGTCAGCTGGAGCTGGAGGACACGTGTTAGGTGGAGGAGGCTTAGAGGAAGTGGGCTTCCAGCATGATCCCATTTAGGGGACACCCTTGCATGTGATAAACAAGGGCTTGATTCCTGCTAAACAGGGCTGGGGTGGCCAGGGAAGCCATGGTCATTCCAGAATTGTCTCCCCAGTCCATGGCATGTGCTGAGCCTGACTCCAGTGATAATCTCTGTTGTCTAGAGAATAGCTCAGGACCAGTGCAGCATCCAGTCCTGGCTGGACTATGGAGCCTTCTGCCTGCTGCACGAGGATGCCACCAAAGCCCAGGAATGCTTCAAGAAGGCCCTTTGTCTGGACCCCCAGCACACCCAAAGGTGCTGAGTGCTCCTGGAGGGTGGGTGGGGAGGGTGGGGAGGGTGTCCCCCCCACCACTGCTGGGGCTGCAGGGCTGACTGCTCTGCCCCTGCCCCAGCTTGCTGCTCTGTGGGATTGTGGCTGTCAAGCTGCAGCACTATGAAGAGGCAGAGATTTTCTTTGAGGATGCCTGCTGCTTGGAGCCATCCAGCATCATAGCCTGGACCCTCTCAGGTACAAAACCAAGCCAGTCTGGTGCTCAAGGTATTCCTGTAGAGCCATGCATTGTTCCTGCTCCCAATCCTCTTCTCCCTGCTCCGAGGTGAGGGCTACAGGAAGGATTTTGCTTCCTTTGGGTGTCTTCTGATGCTGCTCTATCTCTCCCACAGGTTTGTTTTATGAGCTGCAGAATAATTATATTCGGGCAGAAAGGAACTTCCGTGAGGCTAAGAAGCTCCTGCAAGCACAGCTTGAGGAGGAGAGGAGAATCCTTGAGGCTGCTGAGGCAGAAGGGAAAAAGCCCAGCACAGCCCCAGGTAACAGGCAAACCCAGGAGGTGTCCTGACATCAGGGGCTTGGAGCTGTGTGGGCAACGGTGGAAGGAGAGGAGAATTTTTAAGAGGAGAAGTACAAAGGGTAACGGTAGAAGATGTGGACTGTGAGCTAGAACAGAATTCCATGGAAGCTGTCACTGTGAGTTCCCAGCACAGCTCACAAAGCTCTGCCTCACCACTCCGAAGGGCAACCCAGCAGCTTGGCAGTGACCCTGAGGCCAAGGCTTCCTTTGGAGCCTCTCTGAGTCCAGCCTGAGCTGAGACTGTCTGTCCTGAGTCCCAAATATTTGGCCAGGCTGCAGGAAATGCTGACTGGCTTTATTTTTAACGTTATCACCACTCATGCAGTGCCTCAGGCATGTGGGTTTTTGTCCCTTCTGATAATGAGGAAAAGGATATTCATAGAATCGTGGCATGTCTAAGGTTGGAAAGGACCTCCAAGATCATCAAGTCCAACTGTTAACCCAGCACTGCTGTGTTCACCTCTAACCCTTGTCCCCAGGTGTCACATCCACAGGGCTTTTGAACACTTCCAGGGATGGGGACTCCACCACTGCCGTGGCCAGCCTGTTCCAATGCCTGGCCACCCTTTCTGTGAATAATTTTTTTTCTATTATCCAACCTAGACCTCCCTGGTGCAACTTGAGGCCATTTCCTCTCATCCTGCCTCATCCTATATCTGTTTCTGGTTTCACATGGTAACCTTGTGCTCAAAACCCCAGCCCCAGGTATTGCCTCCTGCAAAGAAATTTCTTCCCAGCTTTTAAAACCTGATAGATCTTTTATATTTTCTCTCTTCTCTATTTTTTTGTTGTTGTTGTTGTTGAATCATGTTCTAAACTGGGCAGTTTATGGCTTTCCACCAAATGGTTGTTGGGGGTTTTATTCCAGAGGAGATTCCAGATGGCTCAGCTGACAAACTGCCAGAGGTGGTGGAGGGTGTGACATCCAAGGAAGAGGCTACAGCACTGCAGGAAGCCCTGGAAGGTTTGGGAATGGGGATGTGGAGAGCTGGGAGATGGTCCTGTGGGAATGGTGGGGAGTAATGTGGGAGCAGTGAGCCATGGCCCCCATGATGCCAAGGCCTGTTGTCTCTCCTGAGCCAGGGAATCTGCAGGCAAAGCAGATTCACCCTGCCTTTCAGAGCAGCACATCTCAGGATGGACAGCCCGCAGGTGAATGCAGCTCTCTCCCTCACGTCACTGCACCCTGCACCTTCCTTTTCTTCCTCCTGAGATGCCAGCTCTGAAAGTGTCCCTAGGGATCCCCTCAGGTTCTGTGGTGTGTGATCTGCCTCCTCCACAGCCCCAGTGGTGGTGGAGATGGCAGTGCTGGGTGCCTCAGGGCCCCCTGGTTGGTTTGGGGAGGCAGGAGCCTCACAGTAGTTGTCTCTGATGAGCATCATTCATGAATTCCCACCTTTTTTCCTCTGGGTTTGGACTGGAAAATTAGTGGGTGAAGAGCGTAATTTCTTTTCAGATCTTCTACAAAACTTAAGCCCTTCAGAAAGAAATGCTGAGTTAATCTCTGCTTCAGCCTCCCCTGCCACCTCCTGGGTTTTGCTCCATGTTGCAGGGATTTTTCTGTCCCCACTGGGATGTCAGGCCCTGCTTTGGCTCCAGAAATAAAAACCCCACTTTGGGACTGACAGAGACACATTTTCTTGCAGCACCATGTCCTGCTCCAGGACCTCAGCCACCTCCTTGCACCATCTTCATGAAGACAGTGGAATTCCTGATGAAAGTCAATGCTGTCCGGGTCAGTTTAACAGGGAGTGGAGGAGTGGGAAGGGAGGTTGGTTGATTCCCAAAGAGCTCCAGCCAGCCCCTTTCTTGGGCTCAGGGAATGAGCCATGGCCACTCCAGAGGCCGAGCACAAGAGGGAGCAAAGCCACCATTGCCCAGAGATATAAAAGTGTGGCCAGGCAGAGTATTGAGCCCACAATGCTGGCTGTGGACACACAGCCCAGCACTGCCTGCTGCACAGGGAACAGCCAGCTCAGGAACGGTGCAGGGTGCTCTTCTCTGTGCATTCAGAGATGGGATCCATTACTGTGATGCTTCCAAGATGCCTGAGCTCCTTTGATGCAGACACTTGTGTATGTTTGAGTGATTTTTGTATCAGCTGTGGAATGTGCCTGTCCCACCGAGTCATCTCTGGGATCTCTCTGGTTGCCACATTGTGCTGCCTGCCTAAATTTGACATGGCAGAAAGAGTTGCTTAAAGCAAAACACAACTAGATGGAATCATGGAATGGTTTGGGTTGGAAGGGAACTGGAAGTTCATCTAATTTCAACCCCCTGCTATGGGCAGGGACACCTTCCACTAGACCAACATTCAAAAGAGGGGAAAAAGAAATTTCCTTTGTGTTTTCTGTTCGTGGAAGTCAGACGGGTGTCAGTCAGCCCTCCTGCCCCGTCCTGCTGGGGTGTCCATGGTGTCCCTGCTCCCCTAACCACCACCTGTGTCATTCCTCCCCAGTTTGTTCACAAGGCACTGGCCCACGAGCTGCTGAGCCTTCAAGGAGGCCCCACCTGTGCCTACTACCTGGCACTGGCCTGGACCTACTCGCTGCAGGAAGACCTCCCCAGATGTGAGGAATGTGTGTGTGAGGCCATTCGGATCGACCCCACGGTAATTCCCGTGCAGCCCTGGTGTGTGTGAACCCAGAGCTCCTGCTTCATTTCCACTTTACCATTCCTAGTCCAGAGCATTTCAGCAGCCAGGGCTGTGGCTGCTGCACTGCTCTCTTTGTTATCCCATCCTCACAGCCTCCTGTCACTCCCTGCACAGGCAGACAGCATCTCAGAGCCTGTCTCTGCCTTTCCCTCTGCAGCATCTCCCTTTCTTTTCTCTTTGAATAGATACATCCTGATCCTCTCTCCCTGCGTGGGCGAGTCAGGTTCTGTTTCATGAGAAACAAGGTTGCTATTGAGCTCTCTGCAGGGAAGGTGGCTTTGGGGAGGCAGGTTGAAAGGAAGGCAGGGGGAAGGTGATACCTGGGAATGCTGTGTGTAGGCAGGGCACTGGGCAGGGAGCTGGAGGGGGATCCCATTGCTGGTGTCCTGCAGGCAGCCCACTGACCTTGACTCTCTGCATAAACCCTGTGCCGATATCACAGAATCATGGAATTGTTTAGGTTGGAAAAGCCCTCTAAGATCATCAAGACCAACCATTCCCCAGCACCACCATGTTCACAATTAAACCATGTCCCCAAGTGCTGCATCCACACGGCTTTTAATTCCCTCCACGGATGGTGACCCCAGCACTGCCCTGGGCAGCTGTGCCAGTGCCTGACCACCCTTCCCATGAAGGAATTTCCCCAATATCCAACCTAAACCTCCCCTGGCCCAGCCTGAGGCCGTTCCCTCTCCTCCTGTCCCTGTTCCCTGGCAGCACAG
>NW_008239539.1:1520323-1522561 GCF_000691975.1 Corvus brachyrhynchos
CCCCTGCCGGCCATGCCACTGCTGACACAGGCCAGGGGCCATTGGCCTTCTTGCCCACCTGGGCACACCTGACTCTGCTTCAGCCACTGCCAACCAGCACCCCCAGGTCCTTCCTTTCCCACCAGGCAGCTTCCAGCCGCTCTATCCCCAGCCTGGAGCACTGCACAGGGAGTTGTGATAATACAATTGAACACTGCTCAGCTCCTCCTGTCTGCTACTTGCAGGTGTCCCAGCCCCCCTTCCAGGTGTTTCTCCCATCCATGTCTCACTCCTGGTTTTTGGTGCACAGAATCCAAATGTCTGGGCTCAGAAAGGGCACCTGTGCTACCTGAAGAAGGACTTTGACAAGGCAAAGAATTGCTATGAGCGAGTCATCAGCTTTGTGGAGGATGCTGTGGATATGCACATTGTCTACCTGCGCCTGGGCTCCATCTACCTGGAAGAAAAAGAGGTGAGGAGCCAGCGAGGCTGCGGAGGGGAAGTTACCACAAAACAAATCACTCCCCCAGCAGCAGTGGGGACAGTGGGTGTCTGAGTCCCATGGAAACAGGGTGTTTTGGCAAATCCCTGTGTGTGGAGTGATGTGATGATGCAGAGGGAATGTGTCTGTCTCTCTCCTGGCAGTACGGCCGGGCCAAGCAGATCTACCTGCTCGCCTGTGACAACTCTGCCTCCTGTCTCACCTGGCTGGGTGTGGCCATCGCTTGCTACAGGGTGAGTGCAGCTGCCTTCGTGTCCTCTGGGCTTCTGTTGGTGGCACAGAACACAGGGTCAATTTTTTGAAGGATTGCCTGGTTTAAAGCAACTCTGGCTGCCTGTGAGCCATCGTGTCCTGTGTGCTGTGACAGCCCCAGCGTGGCACCCAGACGGTGTCACCTTCAGCCCCTGCTCTGGGAACACTTGGATGATGTCACCTTCAGCCCCTGCTCTGGGAGCAACCATCCTTCCCCCTCATCCCAACTCCTGCCAGCACCTCCTTCCCCAGGGTGTCATGGCAAACAATCAGGGCTCTGCTCCAAGTTCCTGCCTGCACATGACCTGCACGTCACCACCAAGGCACTGAGTGGGATGTCAGCAGGGAGGAACCTCGGTGCTTTCCCTGTCCAAGGGAATCCAGCGCCTCTGAAGGGCTGCCAAGGACACCTAGCCACCAGCAGTGCAGCATCTCCCCAAGGGACACCTTGCCAGGTTCCTTCAAGGGAGTTTGCCTGAGGAAGCAGTCAGGGAAGGAATTTGAACTTCTGTTTCCCCCTTGGCCAAATGTTTACCTCCTGGGAGGCTGTGGAATCAGGTCAGGGAGGTGAGTGGTGGCCTGGGCACCCCCTACCCCTGCCTGCCCAGAGCTGCTGCAGAGCGGGCATAGGGAGCAGGAATACAGCTGTGTTTCCTCATGGAGCTGGATCACTCAGTTCCTGGAGGAACAGGGGTTTGTGCTGCTTTCCTTACAGCTGGAGGCTAATTTAGAAATAGTGAGTGATCCCACAGGGATCAGCAGTGGGAAGCTCCTGCTCCAGACTGGGGATCCGGATGCTGGCACTGAGGGTAACTCCTTGTCTGTGCCCTAAATCCTTTCCCCTGCATTTCTATCAGGGAAGCCCTGCTAGGAGCTTCTGTTGCACTGATTTCTTCTGCTGTTAGAGCAATGCCTGTTCCATTGGGAAGTGCTTTCTGCCTGCTCTTTGTCCTTTGTCCATGCCTCTCCTTCTCTCCCTCAAGATGAAAGAGATGGAGGAAGCAGAAGATGCTCTCTCTGAAGCCAATGCCCTAAATAACACCAACGCTGATGTGTGGGGATATCTCACCCTCATCTGCCTGCACGTGAGTGCCCAACCCCTGCCAGCCTGATGGAGGGGGGGTTTATCGGGCTGGGGGGGGAAGAGGGGTTGGCATCTGCTCATGAACCTGAAGAGCTGGTGTAGAGCTCAGTGATAAAACGTTTGGGGGCTGTGCTTGGGAAATCGAGTTTGGATGGAAAGAGCATCACCCTGAGGCACTGACTGCCCTGGGGCACGTGCTCCCTGCTGAGCTTCTTACAAATATCATTTCACTGAGATCCCATGTCTTTCCTGAGGGGCTGGAGTGTGTCCAGGGAAGGGAAGGGAGCTGGGGAAGGGGCTGGAGCCCCAGGAGCGGCTGAGGGAGCTGAGAAAGGGGCTCAGCCTGGAGCAAAGGAGGCTCAGGGGGAACCTTGTGGCTCTGCACAAGTCCCTGACAGGAGGGGGCAGCCGGGGGGGGTCG
>NW_008239539.1:1524083-1534693 GCF_000691975.1 Corvus brachyrhynchos
GGGGGCGTCAGCGGAAGGGGGGGTGGGCTCTGGGAATGGGGGAGCACGGGGGTACCGGGCCTGGGGGCCTTGTGGGTGTGGAGCGTGGTGGTAAAAGGGATGTCAGTCGTGCTGGGGTTGGTTGGAGTTTGGGCTCAGAGCGTGGGAGTAACAGGAGTGTCACTGGGGCCGAGGGGCTCGGGGCACTGTCACCAGGCATGGAGGGTTCGGAGTATGGGGGTAATGAGGGTGTCACCGGGCACAGGGGCATCTCTGGATCTGGGGGGCTTCATACACAGAGATTCCAGGGTGTCACTGGGCATGGGGGGCTCAAGGCATGGGGGCTCTGGACGTGGAGTTAATGGGGTGCCACCAGGGCTGGGGAGGCTTCGAACATGGAGTTACCAGGTCTGTCACCATGCTCGGGGCACGGAGACAACACCGGGGCTGCAGGGTCACAGTGTGGAGGTGGTGGGGATGTCACTGGGACTGGAGGAGCTCGGGGCTTGCAGGTACCAGGGGCGTTTCTGGGGCTGGAGGAGGTGAGGAATGGGATTCTCAGCAGGACACTGGGGCTTGGGGTTGTCACCAGGGCTGGGGGGAATTGGGGTACAGAGATAATGGGGGCGTCACCAGGCTTGCATCACGAGGTTGTCACTGAGGCTGGGGAGACTCAGGACATGCAGACAGTGGGGTGCTAACGGGGCAGGGGACCTCGGGCCATACAGGGGGCAGTGGGGGGGCGTCCAGGCTGGGGTTCCGTCCCCCCGATGATCCCGGTGCCGGCAGCCTGGCAGCGTCCATACCTGAACATCTTCAAGCACTTCCGTGTGGAGGAGTGGAAGCGCTCTGCCAAGGAGGGGGATGTGGCTGCCCTCACGGTAACGGGGGCACCGGCACCACGGGGCGGGGGGCACTGGCCGAGGGTGGGCGGTGCTGACCCATCCCCCATCTTTCCCTGGTTTCCAAAGGACACAAGGCTGAAGGGAACAATCTACCGGATCAGAGGCTCCAACCCAGCCAGCAGCTACCTGCAGCTGCCACGGGCAGGGACACAGTCCCTGGGGCTGACCGGGCGCTACCTCTACCTGCTCTTCAGGCCCCTGCCCCGCAAGCACTTCCTCGTGCACCTGGATGTCACCACCGAGGTCCGTGACACAGGGTGGCCTCTTAAACTGCCATCGTGGCTGATGGAAGGACTGGGGATGGCACTGGTGGGCTCGGGGGCTGCAGGACTTGGCTGCTCTTTGCTGCTGGTGGGTCACCCCCGGCTGGAGATGGTTTCCATCCTGGTGCCATCTCCACTGGGGACAGGGGACGTGGAGGGGACAGGAGGCAGGGCCACATACCTTCTCCTCTGCAGCACTTCCCTGCCGAAGCCACCAGGGTGACTAAAGCTCCATGTGTGTGTCTCTTCCCAGGATAACCAGGTGGTTCGCATCTCCTTCTCCAACCTCTTCAAGGAATTCAAGTCCACGGCCACCTGGCTGCAGTTCCCCTTCGTCTGCGGAGCAGCCAACGGGGGCACGGCCCGGCGGGGTGAGGAGCTGTGTGCTGGGGCTGGGCGGGCACATCACCACCAAAATAAACTGTTAGAAAGCAAGCTGAGTTCTCAGGTTGACTCAGTGCGTTTGAAGAGAAGCTGTGGCTGCTCCTGGATCCCTGGGAGTGTCCAAGGCCGGGAGGGATGGGGCATGGAGCAACCTGGGCTAGTGGAAGATGTCCCTGCCCGTAGCAGGGGGATGGAATGAGATGGGTTTTAAGGTTGTCCCTCCCAACCCAAACCATTCCAGGATTTTATGGTAACAGTGGTGGGCCTGAGCAGGAGCCCCTCTGCAGCCAGGTCAGAGCTGTAGCTCCTGGTTGGGCTGTCCCCTATCCCTGTTCTCCCTAACAGTGGGGTGCAGTGTCAGGCCAGGCATGAGCCCATGGAGGTGGTGGGATGCCTGTCTGTCCTTCCCCACCCCTGAGCCTACAAGACATGTTCTCCCATCTCCCACTTGGCAAAGGCCTGGTGGGAATCTTGCCTGGTAAATACTTTACACGGAACACTGTGGATCTTGTGTCTCCCATCCAGCAAGGTCCATGTCTGTAGCCTCTTTCCCAGCCTCCCTTTTCCCACCTGTCCTCTCCTCCCCAGGTGCCACCGGAGCAGCCCCGGCTGACGTGCGCTGGACGTGCCTGGTGCTGGACCTGCCCTCCATCCTGGGCCTGTACCTGAACCGCAGGTACAGCCACCTCAGGGGGGTCAAACTCTGCTCCAACCTGCTCGTGAAAAACCTCTGCACCAGCGACCTGCTCTTTGAGCCAGGTGAGGAGCCCAGAGCTCAGGGTGGTCTCTGCTTTCTCCTGAGGCTCCAGCCCAGCCTGGGGGAGCCCGTGGGTTTTCAAAGCTGAGTTTGCAGCCCTGGCAGAGCACTGGGCTGCTGGTGCTCTATGATAGGAATAAGAAAGGGCAAAATACTTGTACAATGTTCAGTTTCCACCCAGGCAGGGACACCTTCCACTGTCCCAGGGTGCTCCAAGCCCTGTCCAGCCTAGCCTTGGATACTTCCAGGGATCCCGGGGCAGCCACAGCTGCTCTGGGCACCCTGTGCCAGGGCCTCCCCACCCTTGCAGGGAACAATTCCTTCCCAATATCCCATCCATCCCTGCCCTCTGGCAGTGGGAAGCCATTCCCTGTGTCCTGTCACTCCAGGGTGTTGTCCAAAATCCCTCCCTACCTCTCTTGGAGCCCCTTTAGGCACTGGAAGGAAATCTGGAATGGAGTACAGTCTCCCAAACTCTGGAAGAAAGTATCCTCTCATTTTCCAGCTGTAAAAGCGAACAAAAAGAGCAAAGTTAAATATCTTTCTAAGGTTAGAAATTTTTTTCAGGGGTAAAAGTGAAAGGTGCCATCAAGCCTCACTTCTGCAAGACTTGTGCTTTTATCTGCTGCAAGAGCCTGTGCTTTTTTTGTGTCAAAAATCTTCCAACCTGCTTTTTTTATCCACCTGCTCAGTGTGGCAGAGGTACTTTGGTCAAACCCTTTGTTTTCTGTCTTTCCTTTTTCATGCTGGAATTCTGTCTGAACTGCCTGGCCTGCTGGGAAGCATCAGTGAGGAAGAAGTTACAGGGGCTGCTTTGAAATTCCTGAGAATTTATTGTATCTTTCCTGAAACCTTTCTTGTTTCACTTTCCTAAATTTAAAAATACACAGAGGAAATAAGAAAACGGCCTATGAGCCTTAAGAGAAATCATGTGCAACTGCTGAGTCAGTGAAGAGAAATTACATGAATCTTGAGCCTGGGGGTTTATTACTGAAATCCAAGGGTTTATGCTCTGGGCTCTTCTTTGGAGGTTGAGAGTTACAGGAATACACCTGAGCACGGTGTGTTTGTTGCAAACCTCAGGCTTGTGATCTTTGTTTCTCAGGTGGGAAGTGGTTTGTGCCGGTATCCCACAGGGAATGGGATTTCAGGCAGCTGCCTGGGCCTGCAGAGCTCACTGTGTGTGTGTGTGTCCCTGTGCTGCCAGGTGTGACATTCTCCGAGGCCCGGCTCCGTGACCTGTCCAGCCGCGGGGTCGCTCCCATGCCCCGGGAATTGGCCTTCCCTGTGCCCAAGGGGGAGAATTGGCACGACCTCTATGACTACATCAGGTACGGCTGCTCCCCATGCCACTGCAGCTCCCAGAGCTCCCCACGCCCCAGGGAAGGGCAGGATGGGTAGTGCCACTTAAGGAATGACAGATCCAGGTGAACCTGGGGCTCCAGGGGGCATTTTGGTGTTGTTAACAAACACACCCTTAGTGTCTTCTGCCTTTGGTACCCCTTTATTTGGGGCACCATGGGGCAAAAGGGGGGATCTTATAGGAGACAGTGAAGAGGCTCTGTGCCAGGCTGAGGTACCAAGTGATGTTCTCAGGTGCCACTGCAGTATCCCAATTACACAGTGCCCTCCTCTGGTTCTGCTCAGGTTCCCATCTGAGGGGTCTAAGGTGCCGTGCAACTGCATCCGGAAGAGCTTCCCAAGTCCTGTGGCAGGTGGGAGTGCCAGGGACAGCAGCCAAGGCTGTGCCACTCCAGGGTGGTGCCCTGGGTTTCCAAAAGAGCTCGACCTGCTCCTTGTGTTGCCCAGGTGACCAGGTCCTGGAGGAGCCCGGCCGCCCGCTGACCCAGCCGGTGACGCTCTCCAGAGCAGTCTGTGACCGCCTGTCCCTCGTCCATCACATAACCAGTCCCAAAGCTGTAAGTGCTCCTTCCTTCCTGCTTCCCATGCAGCTTTTCCCTGCATCTGTGTCTTAATTTAAGGTGTAGAAACTGCTCGTTGTCATTGGCAGCTTCTCCGGGCACGGTCTGGTGACCACAGCCCTGCAGTTCCTGCCTGGGGGTTCAGTGTGGTGCAGCACAGAGACAGGAGATGTGCCAAGTACCTCGAAATCTCCAGACATCCATCCTCCCTGTCTCTGTGGAGGCAGCAGATCGGTGTGGCTTCAAATTACAGATAGGAAGAGGTCTGGAGACTAAGGAATGTGATCAGTGCCGTCAGGGAGCAGAACAGTGCCTGGAGCTGGGATTGCTGGGACTGCAGCCAGCTGTCCTCATCCTGGTTTCCCCTTCCCCACTGGGGGTGATGTGGGGGCTGGGGTCCATATTGGCTTACCAGTGTGGGTGTTTGGAGAGGGACTGGGGGAAGCCATCCTCATGCTGTGCAGAGGGAGGAAGTGAGGTGCACGACCTCCCTTATTAGAGGGTGCCCAAAGGATGGCCATGAAGATGGTGAAGGATCTGGAGGGGAAGAGTACGAGGTGCAGCAGTCACTTGGTTTGATCAGATGGACAAAAGTAGACTGAGGTCAGATCTCATCAGGGGCTGCAGCTCCTCCCAAGGGGCAGCTCCCATCTCTGCTCTCTGTGACACAGACAGGACCCAGGGAACAGCTGGAGCTGTGCCAGGGCAGGTTTTAATGGATATTAGGTAAAGGTTCTTCCCCCAGAGGGTGGCCAGGCACTGAACAGGCTCCCCAGGGCAGTGGTCCCAAACCTGCCTGAGCTCCAGGAGCGTTTGGACGAGGCTCTGGTTTGCTGTCTGGAGGAGATGAACTGTGCACAGACAATACTGGGAGCGTAAGGAGAGCAGCTGCTTAGCAGCCTGGCCAAAGCCAGGTACCCACAGGGAGACCTCCACATTTTTTTCTCCTCATTTGTGTTGCTGTGAAGAGCCCTCAGGACAGACGTGGGTGTCTCCCTGTCTCTGCCCCTGGGCAGGTGGAGGGCACTGGGAGGAGAACTGAGCTCTGTCTGAGGCTTTCCTCATTCTCAGGTGCCACATCGGTGTCCTGTAATCACGGAAAGCATCCCTGAGGTTCACCTGGCAGTCCCAGGGCCTCTGAGAGCTGTGCCTGCTGGAGACCCCGTGCTGGAGGAGAAGCAGAGGCTGCACAGTGCGGGGGACACGAGCCAGCCACTGCCACTCAGCGATGGTGGCATCCATGTCTATGCTCGTCAGAGGAGGGGACAGACAACCCGAGCTGTCCCTGGCTCAGAGGAGGTGTGTGACGTTTTGGAAGGTCACAAGGTGGCTTTGGGGTGTTTATTTCTAATGAAGTGAGAGAGGGAATGTAAGGTTCGCACTGGGAGTTTCAGTTAAACTTAGGGAGTCCAAAAGATGCCTCTTTCTGACTAGCAGCTCTTCCCCCACCAGCCCCTACTTGCCTTGAAAGAGGGACTCTGTGTTCAGATGTGCTGACCTTAAGCCCCAGGTTTGCCCAGGTGCATACAGGAAGGGCTCTGGCCCTTATGCCATCCCACAGGTGAGCCCTGGCCTGCAGGACAGCCCTGGAAGTGTCCAAGGCCAGGTTGGACAGAGCTTGGAGCAAGCTGGGACAGTGGAAGGTGTCCCTGTCCATGGCAGGGGGGTGGAAGTGGATGAGCTTTAAGGTCCCTTCTAACCTGGGATTCCCACAGTGGCCCTGGGTCTCTGGGCATCGCTGGGGCTGAATGGGCTTAACTCAGAAACCCCAGCTCCTGCCTGCCTGCCAGGCTTGACTCTGCTGGGTTCAGTGCTTTAAAGCTTTCCCCTCTGACAGGAGAAACCCAAAGCTGCCTCTGTGCTTCAGAGAGAGCTGAGCACTGGGGCTGGGGTGCCCCATGGAGGAGGACCCCAGCCTGGCTCTAAGCATGATGGTGCTGTCTTGTTTTCTTTTCCAGGGGCTTGTACCGGATCCCATCCTGAAGCTGAAAACAATTATTGGCTTTGGAGGCTGCAGCACCAAATGGGTCAGTGGCTTGGATGATCTGGGGAGTTGATGTGTCATTGTATGGCCAGGATACGGATGTTTTGGAGGTGTGAAATGCAGCTGAGCGTGGCACTGCTTGATGTGGAAAATGATCCCAAAGTGGATGGGCCTGAGCATCTGTGCACAACTCCTCTGCTGTTAGGATGGTCAATTAAAAATTATGGTGCCCTTTAGATAGAATCATAGGATGGAAAAGCCCCCTGAGGTCATCAATTCCAGCTGTTTCCCCAGGATTCCCGGGTCCACCACTGACCCCTGTCCCCAAGTGCCACATCCACACAGCTTTTGAATCCCCCCAGGGGTGGTGACCCCAGCACTGCCCTGGGCAGCTGTGCCAGTGCCTGACCACCCTTCCCATGAAGGAATTTCCCCAATATCCAACCTAAACCTCCCCTGGCCCAGCCTGAGGCCGTTCCCTCTCCTCCTGTCCCTGTTCCCTGGCAGCAGGGCCGGACCCCACCCCTGGCTGCCCCCCTCCTGTCAGGGAGCTGTGCAGACCCAGAAGGTCCAGGCTGAGCCCCCCCAGCTGCTTCTCATCAGACTTGTGCTCCAGACCCTTCACTAAATTTCTCATCTTTTTAACACATTAAAACTGGTGCTGCTTTGTTGGAGGCTGGAAAGGAAGGGCTGTGTTTTGGATTGTTTCCATGGCACACTGGGCCTTGCTTGTGGTCTGTTTTAGGGTAAAGGAAGGGTTGGTTTGGTTCAGTCAGCTCAAAGCTCTGCCAGCAATGTCATTTTCCTTGGATCTGCTGTTTGATAGTAGGGAAGGGACCTTAAAGCCCATCCACGTCCACCCCTGCCATGGGCCAGGCCACCTCCCACTAGCCCAGGCTGTTCCACACCCCATCCAACCTGGCCTTGAACACTTCCAGGACTGGGGAAGAACTCTGTGCCAGGGCTGTGGGGCGGTTCTGGAGCCATGTCCCCCCTGTCTCGGTGCTGCAGGCGCTGTGGACGCGGGACAGCACGGCCGTGGTGTACCCCTGCCACGCCGTCATCGTTGCCCTGCTCCTCAAGACTGGCGAGCAGAGGTTCTTCCTTGGCCACACAGACAAGGTGAGAGTGTAACCCTTGCAAGCCCTGATGGCAGCCCCGTCCTTGCAGCCTGGTGCCAGCTCTGCTGGGATCCTCTGTGCCGCTGCTCCCCGCAGGTGTCGGTGCTGGCGTTCAGCGGGAGCAGCACCTTGCTGGCCTCGGCACAGGCCGGGCCCCGTGGCGTGGGGCGCCTCTGGGACTTCCCCACAGGAACCTGCCTCTGCCTCTTCAAAACCTACCTGCAGTCCCTCGTGTCCCTCAGGTGGGTGTTGGTGGGGGCAGGGGTGTGTTCAGCGTTGCGGCACGGCAGCTTTTCTGCGCTATTCCTGCATGATAAACCAGGGATGAGTTACAGCTGCCTGTGTTTGTCACCAAGACCTGCTGGCAGCTGGCCTGGATATGCTGCCGGCTCTCTCCTGAGCTTCTCCCTTCAGGTCTTGCTGTCTCCCTATCCCCACAACTTGTCCCCTTTTATGCCCCGTGGGGATGAACTCAGGGTACAAGGAGCTGTTCTTCACCAGGTCTCTCTTCTTACAGCTTTTCCCACAGCGGAGCTGTTCTGTGTGGCGTCGGGAAGGACGTGCACAGCAAAACGGTGAGAGCTGACCCTGGGACTGGGAGGTTTCCCTGAGAGAGCTGTTCTTCCAGATTCTGTAGGTATTTTCCAGGCAAACCTCTGCTCTGGGCTCTCCTAGACATGTTCTTGGGGCACATCCCTTTCTTGTTAGCTGCCTAGAGAATGCTTTCCCTCTCCCTGATGCTTGTGGGTGTTCCTCAGCTGCAAGCGAACAAATCCTTTTGGCAGCAGCCAGAGAGACCTGGTGGGGTTGTGCTTTGGGGCTGTTCTGTCCCTGGAGTGGTCCCAGCTAGGACCCAGGCAGGGTGATGGGATTATATCTTTATTTTAATAGAGTTCGGGGCAAGATGTGAGGTGAAATCTTCAGCTCCAGGCATCACTGTGGGAAGGGATGCTGGGCACTGGAGCTGCCGCCCACCTTTGTAGCTGGGGATGACGCAGATCCCACGTGTAGCAGTCAAAAATAAACTTGTTCCATGGGACTGGGGGTTTGGTTTTGTCAGTGGAACTGTTTTTCATCCACTGTTTTCATCCTTTAGTGACGACCATCAGCAATTAGCTGTGCCGTCACTAAGTGAAGGAAAAACCACACAGTGCTCCGTGCTTTTCCCAGCATGTGGCAGCGTTCTGTGATCCGTGGGGGAGCTGGGGAGGTGGGATCAGTGGGGTGAAAGCGCAGTGGGAGAATGGGGGTGCTGGGGAAGCACCTCTCCCGGGGTGCTGCCACAGCCCATCCCAGTCTCTGAGGTGATGCTGGGTTTGGTTTTAACACTGTTCTGGAATGCAGAGCATCCTCCTGCATTTCCTCAGGCATCCTGTGCTTTAGGCAGAGGGTTTGACTCTTGCCCCTGGTGATGGGCACTGAGGGCACACAGACCTGCGCTGGAGCAGTGGGCACGTGCTGCCCTCCCGCTCCCTCAGCCCTGGGACAGCTCCTCTATCCCAGCAGGCAGAGTTCCCACTGCTCTGTGGATTTTCTTTCCAAGTCTGACTCCTGTTGCCAGGCAGCCCTGGGATTTAGAACCTCTAATTATGGATTGCAGACAAGGATATTGCCATGAAGCTTTGCAAAGCTGTTGGACTGTCCTAAACCCTCTGTGCGATGGGTTTTATTTCCCTGCTCCAGCTCTGTTATCAGTACTTTGTGCCCAGCTCTGGAGCAGCTGTGGGATGAAAACCTCTTCTGCTGCCAAGGTTCTGAGCAGCTCTCCCATTGTATTTTCTTGCTTCAGATGGTGGTGGTGTGGAACACTGCTCAGGCGACCCGTGGTGGAGGTGTGACTGTGCTGGCCAAAGCACACACAGATGTGGACATCCAGGCCATGAAGATTGCTTTCTTTGATGATACCAGGTAGTGTGCCAAGAAAAGAAATCAAAGGTATTGAATCTTAGACACTGGGAAGGAATTGTTCCCTGGGAGGGTGGGGAGGCCCTGGCACAGGGTGCCCAGAGCAGCTGTGGCTGCCCCTGGATCCCTGGCAGTGCCCAAGGCCAGGTTGGACGGGGCTTGGAGCAGCCTGGGACAGTGGAAGGTGTCCCTGCCCATGGCAGGGGGTGGAACAAGATGAGCTTTAAGGTCCCTTCACCCCAAACCACTTTTATTCCGTAACTGTGGCATGGCTGGGGGGGAATTGTGGTGCTGCAGCTATCGGGTTGCCATTCCTGTTCTCAGTCCTCACTGTCAGTGGCCCTTGGGACGCTGCCCTTCCCCCAGGGGCCTGGGGAGCCCTGCCCTGGTGCTCAGGCTGTGTCTCCCGGGACAGGATGGTGTCGTGTGGCCGGGACAACATCAGGCTGTGGCGCGTGCGGAGCGGAGCCCTGCGCTCGTGTCCCGTCAGCCTGGGCGAGTACCACTCCCTGGACTTCACCGACCTGGCCTTCGAGGAGGGGCCCGAGCGGGAGCCGGAGGAGCGCGCGCTGTAAGGGACTGGCGCTGTCACCTGGCCTGGGCAGCCTGGCAGGAGGGAGCTCTGCAGCTCTCCCTGCTTAGCATTCACCTTCCCTCTCTACCACGGCACTTTGCTGGGGTTCTCCCTCAAAATACAGCTGCCTTCTGGAGCTGGGAGAGCCTCTCCCCACTCAGCACATGGCATCTCCCAAGAGGGATTTGGCTGTTTGCAGAACAGTTTCTTTCCTCTTGCCGTGCTGCTGTTCTGCCGTATTTAGTGACTGTCTCCTCACCTGAAGCTCTCTGTCGGATTCCTGGGGCAGTGGGAGGAGCCTGATACACATCCTCTTGCATACAGTCACACACTTTGTTGTTTTATTTTAATCATCAAAGCCAGACCTTTGTTGCCACCATATATAGTCTCACAAAGACAGAGCTGTCAGCTCAGCCAGCCTGTGGCAGAGGGAGGCTCCTTCCTGGAGTTTATGGGAAGCTTTTAGCTCTTCTGCTAATTTCTGTTCCAAAGGGTCAGGAAACCAAATTGGGAACTCTGACTTCCTTGGGTATGTGTGGGGTAGCACATGGAGCACTTGGACACCTTGTTGACCTCTTTTATTACTGTGAGCCAGGATTGCTTTACACAAACCAGTTGAACAGGTAAACCAGGCTGTTTTTTTACTAAAAGCAAGTTCCTCTCCTGTTCTGTTTTGTTTTTTTACAGCTTTGTGTGCAGCAGGAGTGGCCATGTGCTGGAGGTGGACTACAAGAACGTCTGTGTGCAGAGTGCACGGCGCCTGCTGCCTGCACAGCCCCAGGGGAATGGGCAGGAGCAGCCAGGGAGCAGCTCAGG
>NW_008239539.1:1534709-1537585 GCF_000691975.1 Corvus brachyrhynchos
GCGCGGGCGGGGAGCGGCTCAGGTGGGAGCGGGAGCAGGAGCAGGCAGGGAACAGCTGAGGTGGGAGTAGGAGCAGGGAACAGCTGAGGTGGGAGTAGGAGCAGGCAGGGAATGGCTCAGGTGGAGCAGGAGCAGGCAGGGAATGGCTCAGGTGGAGCAGGAGCAGGGAGCAGCTCAGGTAGGAGCAGGGAACAGGTTGGAGCAGGAGCAGGCAGGGACCAGCTGAGGTTGGGAGCAGGAGCAGGGAGCAGGCAGGGAATGGCTCAGGTGGGAGCAGGAGCAGGCAGGGAATGGCTCAGGTGGGAGCAGGAGCAGGGAACAGCTCAGGTGAGAGCACCTGCAGGCAGGGACAGGGGGAAAACCAAGCAGGGACCACCTCCACCACCATCAGGGTCAGAAATCAGCTCTGCTCAAACCAACCAGCTCTTTACCTACTGCTGAAGGATTATTTTGGGGTTGATTAGATCATTGCTATTTGCCTCTTAAGGACTGCAAATAATCTTCCTTAGTACAGCAAAGTATCATTTTAAGAAAGATTTGAGCATTTTAAATGCTGATTGCACTTTCAGAGAAAAACTACTTTTAGAAACATGAAACAAGGTCTTCATTTGCTGATGGGAGGCTTAATGGAGAGATGGAAAAAGAACTAAGACCAAGGAAAAAGATGAATTTGGGGATTTTTTCATTATTCAGCTGGTGTGCAGAGTGTTTGGGGAATCTTTGTTGCTGTACATTAGACCAACTTTCAGCTCTTCCATTAACTTGAACAGCGGGAAGAATTCACTTTCAAGTGTGATTGCTCTGATATCTTAAAACTTAGTGCATAGTTCGCTTTGGCAAATTGAGCTAATTAATCTATAACGTGGCCTATGAGAGGTGTGTTATTGCAGTTCTCACTTCAAGGGCAAGAAAGGGACTGGAGGGGAGAGGAAACAAAGTCCTTGGTGCCTCCTGGCTCTGACTTATGGTGTTTATACCTGAATTTAGGTTGGATATTGGGGGAAATTTCTTCACTGAAAGTGTGCTGAGGCATTGGAGCAAGCTGCCCATTTCATCCCTGTAAAACATTCAAAGAACGTGTGGATGTGGCACTTGGGGACATGGGCTGGTGGTGGGATCGTGGTTGGACTCAATGAGGTTTTCCAACCTTAATGATTCTACGAACCAAAACCTGCCAGTTTGTGGATCTGTATCTCCCTCCTGCAGAGAGGATTTGGGATATGGAAATGAAAGGGTTTGTATCTTGGGCAGTTAATCTGGGATATCCTTTGCTACAGGATCCTGTCTGAGGCAAAAATATGGCAGGGGTAGGAATTTTCTGTGCCTGGCAAGAGTTTCACAGTGGTAAAGAGGAGTTTTGAGCCCTGAGAAGGGCTGGCTGAGACCCTTCAGCCTGTTCTGTCAGTCACTCTGGGATTCCTGCCTCCTCCTCAGGCTCCAGCTGGGTGTGGGTGGACTACCAGACTCAGCTCTGGGATGGGCCCCCTCTTAGGTTGAGTTTTCTTGTTCCATCTGTATAAGGAGGTGTTGTTTTTTGGGTTTCCAGGCCCTGGGATCGCTATAAACAGTATCAGCATGTCCTTGACCTTCTGTGCCACGGGATCAGAGGATGGCTACGTGAGGCTGTGGCCACTGGACTTCTCAGCTGCTGTCTTAGAGGCAGGTGCGTAGAGGTGGGGGTGTGTCTCCTGCTGCAGATCCAGAGCTCCACTGCCACAGCTCCCACAGCAATCCTCATCAGTGAGGGCATGTGTTATGTGTGCCTTGGAAGTCTCCAGTGGCAATTATTCATGTTTTTTATTGTAACTCATGGGAGAAAGGCAGGATCTCCTGGGAGAGAACAGACTTTCCATCTTGATTTCTGTGCCCTTGTAGCCACAGCTCATCTGTCTGTGAAAAATTAGGGGAGAAGTCAAGCAGTTCTTGATTGTTTTCATTGTTTTTGAAACAATCACCATTACAGCAGAGCCCAGGGACGTTAGGAAGGGCAGAGACTAATCTCTCTAACCTGTCACTACACTCACACCTGCAAGTGTTCAGTCTCCAAGTCATGGGCTGCTCATTCCTGTGGGCATTTCTTTCCTAAATGTGGATCTGTAGCTGTATTCCAAGAGGATTTGTTGACTCCTGTGTCTTTCCCCAGAGCATGAGGCTCCAGTGAGTTCTGTCTGCATCAGCCCAGATGGCCACAAAGTCCTGTCCACGACAGCTACTGGGAATCTGGGCTACCTGGATATCCAGGCCCGGGACTACAACACCCTGATGCGCTCTCACAAGGACTCTGTGCTGGGATTCTCGGTGGAGGGGAGGTGGAAGCTGATAGCAACAGTGTCCCAGGACAACACCATCCGAGTGTGGGACCTCACCTCCATGCAGCAGGTGGGTGAGACAAGAGGCAGGAGGTGTCTGCTGTTTATTAAGAGTCTCCCTGGTCTCTGTTTGGTCCAATTATCAAAGCCCCACAGTTCAAGAGCCCTCCCTGAAGCATGAGAGGTACCGTGGGCAAGAGACCCTTTGGAAGTACAGAGTTCTGAGGCGTTGTTAGACAAAACTATTTTCTTCTCCTCCATCTTTTGAATATTTCTTTTTAGCACAAACCATAGCACCCAAGGGCTTTACCTAAATGCCCAAAGACCCAGGATTTCACTGGGCTTTGGATCCATGCAGGCAGGAGCAGCAACATGCTCATGGTGGAGATGTGAGGCTGCCCAGTTGTTGGGCCCAGCTGCAGCTCCAGTTCTCTCCAGCTTCATGCCCGTGCTGTCTCTTCCCTGCAGCTCTATGACTTTTCAGCTGCAGAGGAAACTCCGTGTACCGTGGCCTTCCACCCCTCCTGGAAGATCCTGGCCTGTGGCTTCGACAGCGGGGTGGTGCGG
>NW_008239539.1:1538506-1555682 GCF_000691975.1 Corvus brachyrhynchos
GGGGCTCAGCCTGGAGCAAAGGAGGCTCAGGGGGGACCTTGTGGCTCTGCACAAGTCCCTGACAGGAGGGGGCAGCCGGGGGGGTCGGGCTGTGCTGCCAGGGAACAGGGACAGGAAGGAGAGGGACGGCCTCAGGCTGGGCCAGGGGAGGGTTAGGTTGGATATTGGGGAAATTCCTTCATGGGAAGGGTGGTCAGGCACTGGCACAGCTGCCCAGGGCAGTGGTGGAGTCACCATCCCTGCAGGGATTTAAGAGAGAAGTTCATGTGGCACTTGGGGACATGTTTTAGCGGGCTTGATGATCTTAGAGGGCTTTTCCAACCTTAATGATTCTGTGATTTCTGTTTGTACCTTCTGTGTGAGCAAAACCCAGTGACTGCCAGCACTTCCCTACCTGTCCTGCTTCAAACCTCTCATCCTGCTGGTGTGATGCTTTCATGAATGTGCTGGAGTCACAGAGATTTATTCATGCCCAAGCCCTGACTCTTTCCATTCTGTGCATGTGCAACTTAATTTGTTTAAAGTGGATTGTTGCCCTAATCCTGCCTGCAGCAGAGCTGCTCCATGCTGGTGAATGGAGCTGGTAGAGAGCTGGAGGCAGAGCACAGGCAAGGCAGTTTGGAAAAAATTAGTGTCACATTTAATGTACATTTTGGGAATGAGTTGTGACAACACAAGCTTGGGCAGGGAAAGGGAACTCAGTTTTTTATACAGTGCAATATTGCACGAAGAGGAGGAACCTGCCCCAGGAAGTGTGCAGGAGAAAGAACAGGGCCTTGGAGAGATCAGGAAATTTGTCCAAAATCACCCAAATTTGGTGTCAGTGCTGCAGCTGGACCTTCACATGGTGACTCTGCTCTGAAACTGTGTTTGCTGCCTGGTCACGTTCCAGGGACAGGACAGTGGAATTATGGTTGTGGAATAAATACCGAGAATTGCTGTAATTTCTGTGATTTTTAGACCTCTGGGTCTCTCTGCCCTCTGGACTGACATCAGTGTGGTGGTGTTCAGCACCAACCTCCTTCTGCTCCGGGTTCAGACAGCCAGGCTGCAGCCGAGATCTCACAGAGCTCCTCATCACAGCCTCTTGTAACGTTAAAAAATAAGCCCTAAAATCGATTTTATTCCTCTGACTTTGTTCTGCTCTCCTTGAAAACGCTGCATGTTCACTCAGGCAACAAGCTGTGCATCTCAACCTTGGTTTTGAGGTGGTTCACTGCACGCTCTGAGTGTGTAAGTAAAATTTGTAGCATCTCCCACAGTACAGGCTGCTTTTTTCTCAGGCTCAGAGGCAGGAGAAGCTGCAGCTGCTGCTCAGCAGCACCATCAGAGTGGGCTTTGCTCCTCCTCACTCTCTTACTGTGTCCCCCAGGCAATGTGGTGGCCCGGGATGCCGGGATCGGCGTGGACACTCTGGTGGTCAGTGGGGACAGTCGCCTGCTGGCCTTCGTGGGGCCCTCCAAGTACGTCGTGACAGTGATGGAGGCCTGCTCACTCGATGAGGTACCCAGCAGACTCCCCTCGCTCCTGGGAACAGGGGTGTCCCTTGGAAATTCCACAGGCTGCATCCGGGGAGGTGGATCAGGGAGTGGGGCACCAGCCCCACGTGAGCTCCCCGTGTTCCCTTCCATGAGACAGAAATAACAGACTCAAGGTTTCTTCTCCTCTGGCTTTGTTCCCCTCTAGAAGGAGAATTTGGAGAGGTGCTGTGGACACTGTCAGCTTTCACCTCTGTCTATGAGCTGCTCTCCTGGGCATTGCCTGGACCTGCAGGCCCTCGTTAAGTGGGAAGGGAAGGGTCCAGGGGACTCCATAGCCTCGTGTTAGGAGCACAGGAACAATCCTGAGGCTCCTGCAGTGTTTGCTCAGTGGCTCCTTGTTCCACAGCTGCTGAGGGTGGACATCAGCACCTTTGACTTGCACAGTGCCATCTTGGACTCTGCAGTGAAGGTCTGCTTTGGTCCTGTGCCTCAAGGCGAGCTCCTGGTAGCCACTTCTTCCAATAAAATCCTTGTGCTTGATGCAAAAACCGGACGATTGGTGCGAGAGGTAGGACACTGATACTCATCCACGAGGTCTCCTGTGGGGGCTGGGCACTTCATGTCTCTGTGGGAGGTTAAATGAGAGAAAAACTCCTCCTGGAGCTCACAGGCTTCAAAGAAACACAAGTGGGAAGCCTGCAGCTATCCCAGTGTGCTCGTGCTTGGGGTGAGCCTGAGCTTGTCCTTGTTTTCCACGCTATAACACTGCTGTTCTCTTGCTGAAGTGTAAATAAGGACATGAACCAGCTCAGCTAAGTCTGCTGGTGCCATTTCTTGTCCTCAGGTGTCCCCTGTGCACAAGCTGACCTGTTCCTCCCTGGCGCTGAGCAGGGATGGCCAGTACCTGCTCACTGCTGGTGACAAGGTCATCAAAGTGTGGGACTATCGGATGCGCCTCACCATCAACTTCCAGGTACTGCCCACACAGGGAGGGGAGGGGAGGGGGTGCTGTTCATTGCTGAATCCCTGGAGAAGAGAGCAGTAAATGGGCTCTGTGTGACTTGGCCCAGTGTCCCCAGTCCCAGTTTGCCCAGCAGAGAAACGCAGCCCTGTTCCCACATTGTAACAACGCCTGGCAGTGGGCACAGGCTGGGGCTGCCAGAGCACCCCAGTGAGACCCTCTGCAAAGGACAGAAGTAGGTGATAGCTCTGTGTTAGGGACAGGGCCACATGGAGAGGAAAATGGTTCACCCAGGGCTTCAGAAGCAGGATAAGACTTTGGACTCCTGAGCTTTTGCTTCCTTCCCCGAATGAGTGTGTTGGAGGTCGGCCCTGGGTTGATCAGCCCTTAGGTGTGAGCACTGTAGGTGTGATAGATCCTCTTCTGGACCTCCTGCTGACCCTGGCTGTGCAGGGCAGGGAGTGGACTAACCCCATCCTGAGAGGACAGGTGGTGGTGGTGATGCCATGAAGATTTTTTGCCTTTTCTTTTATAGCCCTGTTACACCTTTTTTACAGCTTCTGTATTCTTAGTGCTTTTTGCCTACATTCTTGGACTCGTTTGTCAAGCTGAGAGACTCAACATTTTAGAAGCTTCGTAGCTGGGGATCAGTGTGGCCCAGACCCCAAGGTCCTCTCCAGAACACATTCTGGAAACCAAGATAGAACCATCCAGGGGAAGGTTCCTTGGGGAGGGGGGCTCACTCGAGCCTCTCATTGGGGAATCTTTGAGAGATCTGCTAATTAGTAACACCCATAATGATATACCAGATCTTTTGGGGTGGGCATTTTGCGGGGTGCATTTCGGTGCATATGACCTGGACGTGTGCACCTAAGGATCCTTAAAATAAATCCCAAGGTAAAATCCCTTTTTCCCTTCTAACTGTTTATGACTCTTGATTTTAAGACCACGAAAAGGCATCAGTGGGGGATTCAAGGCGTGCTCTCTCCCAGGTGTTCATCGGCCACTCGGAGCCCGTGCGCCAGGTCGCCTTCACCCCAGACCAACAGCACGTCATCAGCGTTGGGGATGCCATCTTCCTCTGGGATTTCCTAGCTCCACCTCCGGTCAGGTCATCCCCAGCCAGGTAATGGTGCTGGGCAGTGCCTTCCCTGTGTCCCCTTCCCCTGCCCCATCCCTGTGTGACTCCAATCTCCTCCACTTCCCAGGGCTCGTTCCCCCGCGTCCACTCTGCTGCTGAGGTCAGGTGAGTTTGCCTCTTCCCACGAGTTGTGCTGGCAGCTTTTCCAGAGTGTAAGGATTTGGGGGGATGGTTCCTTCCTTGAGGGAGTCATGTAGTGGGGGGCAAACCAGCTGATTAGCCCGGAAGGACAATCTCAAATTAATTGGCACCTCTCAGTCTGCCTAGGTGTGGGGATGTTCTGAGCAGAGCCACTCTGGGCTTTCTGGTAGGTTTTCAACTTTTGCCTTCTGTCTTTCTGTGCCTCCATCTCCTCTGTCTTCTTTCTCCCTCATTGTCCCTCTCCCTCTGTCCCTCTCTTTCTTAAAAGACAGAGAAGTGGCTTCTATGGAAGCTGGAAAAACTGAGCTCGGAGGTGTTACCATCCAAGAGGATGAGAGGAGCATGGGGTGAAGGAAGTGACACCAAGCCTTTTCCTATTCCTTTCCCAGACAGCAGCTCGGAGAAGCCCAGGGATGTCTCTGAGACCCCTCGGCAGACAGTGCCTCTTCCACTGCTGTCCACCCCGCCGTGTTTGGATATCAGCTCTGTCCACCAAGCAGGATTTCAAAGTAAGAGGAACTGCTTGCAGGAAAGGGGAAAATGGACCTTGTTTTAGGAAAAGCTTGCCTAGTTCAGCAGCATCCTTGGAGCCATCCCTACTGTGATCCCTTCTGGCAGACTGACAGACCAGTCTGCAGTTCCTTCCCCTAAGCTGGGCAAGGCCCAGAGGTGCTGGGGTTCAGCACCCCTTTGTGCTCTGCTCTCCTCCACATACTGAGCTGCTGGCACAGCTTCTCTGACTGAGCTAAACACCTCGTTGGTCATTCCTAATAGGAATTGTCTGCTCTGCCCTCTACCCTAACAGCTGGACTGTTCCACAGAGCAGGGGAATGATGCTGCCAGAAGTCAAGGGGGCAGGAACACATGAAGTGGTCCTGAAGGACATGGATGGCTCCATCTTCCCACTGATTTTTCTCTCCAGGTATTTTCTCCGAGTCAGACAAGGAGGAGGAAGAAGATCTGCCAGGCAGCAGCAGGGTGGTGGCAAACAGGCACAAAGATGCCTCAGTCCTTGTGGTGGGATCAGATGGGAGTGAGGAGGAGCCTGTTGTGAGGCCCAAAGTGAGGCAGGAGAGCCTGAGGTCTCCTGAAAATCCAGCAAACGGTAAATCAGGGGTATTGCCAGCTTGTACAGAGCTGCAGGCCTGCATGGCAGCTTGGTCTATCCCCCAAAAACAAAGATTATTATTATTATGGTGCAGAGAGACCCAGACATGTGCTCTGAACTGTGATGTGAAAGGCTGCAACATGTTCCTCAGGAGTTTTCCCCTGGGCATGACCATCCAAGGGAAGTCAGGATTGAGGGAAGCTCACACTGATCCCTAAAACTGCTCGTTTTTCTGGTTCTTTCCCTGCTGCTGCTTCTGGGCACACCAGAAGCCTGTCTTCAGCCTGGAGCCAGTATCATGTCAGAGTGGCACGTCCCATTAAATCCAGCTGCAATTAAAGCTCCCAATGCCTCTATTAATAGCTGCACAGCCTCGGAGCTGCAGCGGTGTGTGGCGACCTGCCAGGAGCAGGCAGCTGCCAGTGCTCAGCCCGGCAGGACTTGTTGGAAAGCCTCAGGATAAAACTGCCTCTGATGCTCCTGTTACAGCCCTGGAGCTGTGGGGCTTGGGGTTTCACAGGGATGCCCAGAGCACAAGGTGTGGGTGTCCTTAGGCTGTTTGCAGTGTGGTGTGGCTGAGTGGGAAAGGAACTGACCCAGGGAATGGCTGGAGCTGGGCCAGGGCAGGGTCAGGTTGGATATCAGGGAAAGGTTCTTCCCCCAGAGGGTGCTGGGCACTGCCCAGGCTCCCCAGGGAATGGGCACGGCCCCGAGGCTGCCAGCGCTCCCGGAGCGGTTGGCGGGCGCTGCCAGGGATGCCCAGGGTGGGGTTGTTGGGGTGTCTGTGCAGGGCCAGGGTTGGACTGGATGATCCCTGTGGGTCCCTTCCCACTCAGGATATTCCACGTGTGACACTGCAGTCTGACTTTTACCTTGTGTGTGTTCACACATGCACAGCACCTGAATGTCAGCAAGACACAGCCTGGGTGCTGCTCTCAAATCTTTCCGAAGAGCAGCATCCCGTAGGTACCGTTTTCTCCTTTGTGTGGCAGAACCCAGGAAGGGCACCAAAACTCCCAAGTCCCCATGTTCCATCCGCCCGGACTCCTACCGGCATTTCACTCCTCGCTTCAAGGCATCAGTGCTCCCCCAGGTGAGAGTTGTGCTGGTTACCAGGTGGAGAGGAGGCATTTTGGGGCTGGGGTAGGTGGATTTTCCAAATGGTTTCCATTTTGTTCTCTGTTGGAAAGCAATTTGGGAAATATACCCCTGGGCTGATGTTCAGTGAGAAATCCTAACGTTAATTCCCTGTTCTCCCCTACATGTAACTCTTCCCAGACTAGTAAAAAGTGAGTTGTGCTCAACTCTTTTTGTGTTGCCCAAATCTGCATACATTTTTATTCAAAAGGAGTGGAAATGGCATGTGCTATTGAGAGTGAAAGACGAGTGAGCAATGGAGTGATTCATTGTGCTCCCATATTTGCGAGCAGCTGCGTTGGCAGAGCAGGCTGGGGAAGGCAAATCCATGGAGCGTAGTGAGGAGAGACACGGCACAGCTCCTGCTCTGTTAACAAAAAAGCAGGAATAAAACAGAAACTTCACTTGGCCTTTCCCTAAGCTCTGCTGCTAGTGCTGGGAGAACAGCTACATCCAGATTTCACCCCCAGTCCTCTGCTCTGTCCCTCCACCTGGCAGCATTTTCCCCCCAGTTCTCTTCTTACTGAAATATCTGCATCCCAAGTCAGCCAAGCCCATGGGAACTCTTTCCCAGCGGGATTAGCAGCTGCTCCTTAGCTGGGCACTTGCTGCCAGCCTGTTTTGTGCCCTATCTGAAAGCATCTGTGCCTGGCTATGCTGGGGCAGTGTCTCTTTTGTTATGGAATATTGTTAGTCCCTTCCGTTATGGAATTGTGTGAGTATTGGCATGGATCTGTGTGGGATGTGTGTTTGAGGACACTCACTTTTTCCTCTGTGGGTGTTGATGCACCTGACCAGACCATTCTTCCAGAGCTTATTTTAAGCCAGCATCTGTTTCTCTTGCAGAGTTTCTCATCTCCTCCAGCAGGCAGTGAGGCCCTGAAGCTGAAAGCAGTGATCGGCTACAATGGGAATGGCAGAGGGAATATGGTGTGGAACCCAGATACAGGTACACTGGGAATGCTCTGGAGTGGTGGGATGTGCTGCCAGAGAAGCTGTGGCTGCCCCTGGATCCCTGGAAGTGTCCAAGGCCGGGTTGGATGAGGCTTGGAACCCCCTGGGACAGTGGAAGGTGTCCCTGCCCATGGCAGGGGGTGGGATGAGATGAGCTTTAAGGTCCCTTCAACCCAACCCGTGTGTGATTCTATTCTGTGATTCTAGGGGTGTGTACTGAGTGAAGTTATGATCTTGGGTTGGGATCTTTGCGTGAACACAGGGGTTCTTTGTGTTGGTGAAATCCAGTAGCTCTTTGCTGTTGGCAATCTTTAGTTGGTGGGGCAGACTTGGGCTCCAGGTGTTGAGAGGACAGAGCAGGAGGGAAGCTCACAAAGCCCATCCTGCCTCCTTTCTCCAGCTGGAATGATGCCCAGCAGCCCTGCTTTACTCAGGTTAGGGAAAGTGAGATTTCACCCCGCTCCCAACCTGCTGCTGCTGAGCTGCGTCAAAGAGTCAGCTTTTACGTATTAATGAATCATAGAACTTTCCACGTGGGCTGTGGTGGGGGCTGTATGTGCAGCCTTTCCATGAAAACATCCCCTCTCCTCCCCCTCTTCTGCCAGGCTTCTTCGCCTACTCCTGTGGCTGCGTCATCGTGGTTGAAGACCTGCACTCGGGGTCCCAGAACCACTGGCTGGGCCATGCCGAGGAGATCTCCACACTCGCCCTCAGCCACGATGCCCAGGTAGGAGAGGCTGCTGCTGCCCCAGGCCAGGGCTTGTCCCTGTCACTTTGGAATGCCACAGCCTAAAATCCCATTTGTCTGTTCCTCCTTCTGCCTGGAGGCTATGGAAATTGTTTTGGAGTCAGCTATCTGTTGTGCTGGCTCGGTGTGCGCTGGAGAATGTCCAGAGAAGAGAGTGGAGCCAGGGAAGGGGCTGGAGCACAAGTCTAATGAGGAGCTGGGAAAGGGGCTCAGCCTGGAGCAAAGGAGGCTCAGGGGGGACCTTGTGGCTCTGCACAAGTCCCTGACAGGAGGGGGCAGCTGGGGGGGGTCGGGCTCTGCTCCCAGGGAACAGGGACAGGAGGAGAGGGAACGGCCTCAGGCTGGGCCAGGGGAGGCTCAGGTTGGACATCAGGAAGAATTTCTCCATGGGAAGGGTGGTCAGGCTTTGGAAGGGGCTGTCCAGGAGTGGTGAAGTCCCTATCCCTGAAGGTGTCCGAGGAGGGACTGGATGTGGCACTCAGTGCTCTGGGCTGGGTGACAAGGTGGGGGTCAGTCACAGGTTGGACTGGATGATCTTGGAGATCTTTTCCAGCCTCCACGAGTCTGTGATTCTGTAAAGGCCACTCTCCTCCTCTGGGTGATGCTGCCTTTCCCTCCTGCCATCGGCTGAATGGTTGTTTCTCACAGCATTCTCCATTTGCCAACCACATCGCTTTAATGTGGGACTGAAAAACCCATTAAGACTAATGAGTGTTCTCTAATTACTTACACATTGTTCTGTTAGGTTCTTGCCTCTGCCTCAGGGAAGAAGGATGGAGACTCCCACTGTCAGATCTGCATCTGGAGCACCCAGGATGGGGCCTGCACAGCAGAGCTCTTCCACCATGAGACACAAGTCCAAGCAATGGCCTTCTCCTGGGATGACAGATTCCTTGTCACCATAGGTGAGCATGCCTGTACCAGCAGCTGTGGGTGCAGGGGTGCACCCCAGAGCAGACAGCTGATGGCAGGAGGGTGCTGTGAGCACCAAACACCTGCCAGATGTGCAGCAGGCTCGTGGGTAGGAAGCTGTTCCATGGTATCCTTGGGACAGCAGGGAATGCAGCAGTTACAGCTTTCTCCTCCTGACTCACTGGTGTTTCTTAAACCCCCTGGAAATGGTTTATGGTTACTATGCAAAGGGAAAAGCCTTCTTCTGGACTTGTTATTGCTGCCTAGATGGACTTGGACAGAAGTAGCCAGGCTCCCAACTGTGAGCCTCCTGCCAGGCAGCCATGCCAGCGCAGGATGGATGCTCAAGCTGTCTGTTTTGTCCAGGCAGGGGACATTTAAAGGACAACATGCAATTAGGAAGCTCTTGTTTTGCATGAGAGGGGACCTGTGGGGCAGGCAATATGCTCGCTCCAGGCTGGTGAGGCTGCCTGTGGAAAGGAAAGCAGGCTTTGCTGGAGAGAAAGGCAGCAGTGTGCTCTTCAGGGAGCAGTGTGGGAGAGGAGCTCTCCTCCTCCAGCTCCGGTCTGGGCTGCAGGGGAGGGAAAAGCTGAAAGTCTCCACAGAGCTTGTGGAGCCTGGGAAAGGCAGCAGGAGAGCACTGTCCTCCTGAGCTCTCTGGAAGCTTGGGAATCACCGGGAGCTTGTGCCATCACTGAGGCCAATGCCTTCTGCTCCCACCCAGCTGTGGTGGCTTCCATTGAGGTCAGCTCCCACCTCAGCTGGGACCTTGACAAAGGTGCCATCCTGTTCTTTGTTAAGACAGTGTCAGCCCTGAGTGCCCAGTGCCACTGGAAGGTTTGTGTGGGGCATTCCCCAAGGTGTGCAGCAACTCCTGAGGATGGAGAAACAGCAGGAAAACTGCTCTGCCTGTTGCAATCCCAGCCCTGGCTGCTCCAAATGACTCTGCTGCCAGGACAGGTTTGCTACAACCTCCAGTGTGAAGTACTGGGCCAGTTCTGTCTGTCCTTAACTTGGACAAGCATCTGTCATGTCATGCAGCTTGTGCTGAGCACCAAAGGAGTTGTGCCCATGCCTGGAATGGTGTTTGGGACAGTCATCTCCCAAAAGCTGGATGAGGGAGTGACACAGCTGGTGTGTGTGTGCTGTGTGGATGCTTGTGAGCATCCTGAGGCAGCAGAATTCTTCCTCCTGTCTTTCCCATTCTCCCTAGGGGACTACAGTGACCAGACCATGGCTCTGTGGAGCACCCACACCTATGAGCTCATGCTGTCCACTCGTGTCTTGGAGCCTCTCCACGACGTGGCTTTTAGCCCAGTCTCTCACCAAGACCTGGCCTGTGTGGGGAGGGGAGCTGTGATGTTCTGGCTGTTGGAGCAGCAGGGAGCTGCTGTCAGACTCAAGGTAAACCTTCCTTTTACATTTTGAGATTTATTTTCAGCATCTCTGACTTATTTTCTAAGCTCCTGGTGAGGGCTCTGTGAGAGCTGATGATTTCTCTCAGTGAGGTGATGTTGACTGTGCACAAGCAGCTTTTGGTTGTATTTGAGGCATTAACTGCAGGAATTGAGGGGAGGAGGATGGTTTTTTTTCTCCTGATGCATCTAAGCACGTTCATTCCCTTTGGCATTCCTAAAAAAAAATTTGGCATTCCGGTTTTTTGTGTTTTGGCAGGTTCATCGAGCCCCTGCCCCGGACGTGCTGGGGCTGGTGGAGTTGACGTCTCTCTGTTACGGTGCTGACGCTCTCCTTTACAGTGGGACCAACTCAGGCCAGATCTGTGTGTGGGACACAGAGACCAATTCCTGCTTCATGACGTGGGAGGCTGATGAGGGCGAGATCGGTGGGTGCAGCATCACGGCTGTAATGGGGAACCAATTGGGAAAGAAGCCATGAGCTTGCAGACTTCCCATTTCAGCTGTGCTTGGAAAACCAGTTTGCTGTGTGGGATGCAAGATCTGTGGGGTGGCAATGGATCTGTGACCTGGTTTTCCTCAGGGTCCTGCATTTCCTGGGGGGTTCATTGAATCATAGAATCATTAAGGTTGGAAAAGGTCTCTAAGATTATCAGGACCACCATTAAACCATGTTGCTGAGCACCACATCCACAAGCCTCTTGAATCTTTCAGGGATGGTGACTCCACCACTGCTCTGGACAGCCTGTGCCAAAGCACCTCCAGACCTCTAGTCTGTCAAACAGTGTTGGGCTGTAGAACCCTCCCACTTTCCTGCCCAAATGGCTGCCAGGAGCACCCTTGGAATGATGGCTGGGAGAAATGGACACTGACAGGTGCCCTTCATCCCCAGGTGTGCTGGTATGTCGGCACAAGCGGCTAGTGAGTGGCAGCAACACGAAGCGCATCCGCCTGTGGTCCGTGGCCACCGTGCAGGAGCTGAGGCTGAAAGGGCCCGATACCAGGTAGGAGCTCGTGGCCCCTCACCTGGGAGCCCCCAGGACCTGTCTGAGAGGTGGTTTTCACAGACAGACACCACGTGCAACCACGCTGCTCCTGCTGCTCCTCATCCTTAGCTTTTCCTCTCCATCCAGTGACTGCTGGTTCTTTCTGTCTGGATCTTTTGACTGAATTTTTGCCACAGGTAGCTGAATCCTCTTAATAGTGGAAGTGGGTGTTGATCGTGCCTGAAGTTTGTGTCAGGGGTTTGTAGGAATTCCTGTAGGAGATTTAGGGAAAATACATTGCCTTTGTTTCTTCTCTCATGCTATTGCATCCCCTATTTTCTTTCTTTCTTGTAAAAAGATGGCTGAAGTGCAAATCACAGAATCATGGAGTGGTTTGGGTGGGAAGGAAGCTTCGAGCCCATCCCATTCCAACCCTCCCTGCCATGGCAGAGACACCCTCCACTGTCCCAGGCTGCTCCAAGCCCTGTCCCGCCTGACCTTGGACAATGCACAGGGGGCCACCCGCAGCGGCTCTGGGCACCCTGTGCCAGGGCCTGCCCACCCTCCCAGGAAACAATTCCTTCCCAATATCCCATCCAGCCCTGCCCTCTGGCATTGGGAAGCCATTCCCTGTGTCCTGTCCCTCCATGCCTTGTCCCCAGTCCCTCTGCAGCTCTCCTGGAGCCCCTTTAGGCTCTGGAAGGGGCTCTGAGGTCTCCCAGGATCAACACTCCCAGCTCTCCCAGTCACTGTTCCATGGACAGGAGCCCCTCATTGAACTGGGTTCACTAGAAAGTTGGATTTAAAGCAGGCAGAGTGGCTGTTCCAATGTCTGAGCCAGTCCTTCTCCCACCCTGCCTTCCTCAAGGTCTGGCTCGGTCCTGCTGGAGCACGAGATCACCCTGGATGGGACGATTGTGAGCGCAGCCTTTGACGACTCCCTGGAGATGGGCATTGTGGGCACCACGGCAGGGACCCTGTGGTACATCAACTGGGTGGAGAGCACCAGCATCCGGCTCATCAGCGGCCACAAGAACAAGGTCAGAAGGGCTGGGCCCGCTTGGAATGTTGCTGTTGCTTCAGGGTATCGTTCTGCTACAGAAAAAAAGGTTCACATGGTAGGAGAGAAGGTGTTTTATGGCAACTCGCAGTGCACCTTGCCTGGTCCTACCTTTGGGGTTAGGTTTACTGTGCACAGTGCCTGGTCCTGCTGTTGGGATTGGGTTTATTGTTTCCCATGATTGGTAAGGTTGGAAAAGACCTTTAAGATCATCAAGTCCAAGTGCCAACCCAGCACCACCACCACGTTCACCATTAAACCATGTCCCCAAGTGCCACATCCACACATTTTTTTGATCACTCTTGGGTATGCTGATTCCACTGCTGCCCTGGGCAGCCTGTGCCAGTGCTTTACAACCTATTCTGTGAAGAAATTCTTCCTAATATTCAATCTAAATCTTCCCTGGTGCAACTTGAGGCTATTTTGTCTCATCTTGTTAGCCCAAAACAAAAGCACTGCACCTTCCTTTATGCTCCATCTCATCTGGAGTCTCCCATGAGCAGAATCCTGGGAGATGAAGGGGCAGGGGAGCTGGTGTGCTCTGGGCTGTGGCACCCACAGAGCCCTGGTTTTCTGCCTTTTCCCTGGAGCAGGTGACTGAGGTGTGCTTTAGTCCCGATGAGAGTCACTGTGCCACATGCGGGGAGGACGGCAGCGTGAGGATCTGGGCTCTGGGCAGCACGGAGCTGGTGGTGCAGTTCCAGGTGCTCAACCAGGTAAGTGTTTGTGGCACATCAATCCCTTCCTCTTGGCACAGGCAAGTGTCCCCTGTGTCACCAGCTCTCTGCCAATTTCCTTGCAGAGCTGCCAATGCCTGGCCTGGAAGCCTCGTCCCGTTGGGCTGTGGCCTTGTGCCGTCGAGAGCCAGCACGTGGTGGCAGGGTACAGCGATGGCACTGTCCGTGTGTTCAGCGTTTCCAGGACAGAGATGGAGCTGAAAATGCACCCCCACACTGCTGCACTGACAGCAATTGCCTACTCCACCGATGGTGAGGCTGCCTGAGGTGGCACTGGGGACATGTGGCCTCGGGGAATGTGGCTTGGTGCTGCCTGAGTTTACCCTGACCTCCAGCTGCTCTGTGTCCTGGCCACCTGCCCAAAACCCCGGGGCCAGGGAGAGCAACAGAACTTGTCTCAGTGATCTCTGGTGCCTCTGCCAGCTGAGCATGTGGCGGGTGGGACACGGGAGTGCATTGGCTCTGGGATAGCCAAGGGCTTTGGGTACAACAAACACCTTTGGTTTATGATCTGCTGTGGCTCTTCTTCAGTGTGGAGCTTTAATGGGTGTCTCTGAGACATCTCATCATACCCAGCCCTTGACTGGGATGTTGCCAGCCTTTCACATTGTTTCAGGACACTGGTATCCCATAATCTTGGACCTTTCTCCTCCAGCCTTTTTCTCCTCCTACAAGAAGTGTCCCATTCTTTTCTCTCCCCTGCCAACAGGGGAAATGATCTTATCAGGGGGCAAGGATGGCATAGTGGCTGTCAGCAGCCCTCGCACTGGAATGACCATCCATGTCCTGGCTGACCACAAGGGCTCCCCCATCACCGTTCTCCAGTGCACCAGGAAGCAGGTGAGACCTCAGGAGCAGCACAGTCCCCATGTGTCACTGCACAGCTCTGGCAGGCAGCATGGTCAGCAAGTGTGCTTTGGTGTCCCTTGCTTTGCCTCTTTGGAAATCTTCCTCCTCCCCTCCAGCAACTTCTGATCAGTTTTTCCAGGGGTATATTCAGTGGAATAAAGCTCCATGTGTTGCAGGTGCAGCCCGAGTGAGGCTGTGCCTGCAGGGGGACCTTTGGTGGCAGTTGTTGACACCCTGTTGTACACAGGTGGCACATGAACTGGTGCCACAGGCTCTTGGAGAGCAGCACCCCTCGGGAGCAACCCAGGCTGTGAGCTTACAGCCCCTGTGCCCCCCAGAAAGGCTCTTTGGCAGCCTATACCATTCCTCTGTGGAGCTGGGAAGACTTGGCTGTGCAGCAGTGGGAGGGTTTGTTTCAGGACCTCCTTTGTCCTCCTCTTTGTGGAGAGGTTTTTTCCTTTGCACAGCAGAAATGAGAATTATTTTCCCTAAGATCTCAGGCTTTAAGATCATCCACACTGCAAGGATGTGTTTCCTGGTAATTTAAGACTGAGGAAATCCTTCTTGATTCTAGGTGGAGGACGTTTTTAGGGGGCACATGGTATTGGAAACAACTCCCCCAGGAGATGTGCAGATCCAGAGAGGTTCCCAGGGAAGGGAACTGTGTCATTCAGAGCAGGGTTTGGGTTGGAAGTGACCTTAAAAATCATCAATTTCCAGCCCCCTGCAATGGGCAGGGACACCTCCCACTATCCTAGGTTGCTCCAAGCCCCATCCAGCCTGGCTTTGGACACTTCCAGGGATCCAGGGGCAGCCACAAACAGAGGTTAATCGTGGCTTTGATCCCCTAAGCACAAGCCCCATGTTCCCATGAGCTCCTGTCCCACTCTTCACTGTCCCCTTCCTTCAAAGCCTCTGTGCCCCCAGAGTGACAGGGTTGTGTTTGTGCTCCACAGTACCACGACTTCGGGGTGGAAGGAGGGGAGCTCTGGCTGGCCACCAGCTCCGACCGCCGGGTCAGCGTCTGGGGCTCCGACTGGCTCCAGGACAAGTGTGAGCTCCTCGACTGGCTCAGCTTCCCAGCTCCTGCTGGCCCCGAGGTGAGCGTGGCACCTGCCAGGCCCTGCCTGCTCCTGGTATGAGGCTGGACACGAGCAGAGATGGAGGAGGGAGGCACAGGGCTCGGAGAGAGTGAGGGTGTGCTTAGGAAAGGCATCTCTGCTAGTCCTGTTCACAGAGTACCTTGTCAATGCACCTTCTTGGGTGTGCAAAGAGACTGTAGCAGTGCCAGACTGCCCTGGAGCACTGACTTTTAAGCATGAGGAGCCCTAAACTGCACCTGCAAAGAGCTGACAGCCCTGTGCCAGCAAAGCAGAGCCCAGGAAGCAGTGAGCACGGTGTGCAGGAGGGGAGAGCTAATTATGAGCGTGCTGCTAATTCTGACACTCCTGAGGAGCGTGAATATTCCGAGCCAGGAGAGTGGTGGAGGCTTCCCAGAGCCAAGTACTCAGCCCTGTGTGTCCCTGCTGCTTGGCAGAAGCCTCTGGCTCCAGCCCAGGGGTAAGGTTTGGGCAGCAGAACACCTGCTAGAAAAGCAGGAGGATCTGTGTTGGAGAGGATGGAGATGGTCCCTGGTCCTGGTGACATTGGCAGGCAGAAGGGAGCTGGGTGTTTTTGCAGGGCAAGAGGCAGTGCCTCAGCCTGCCTCCATACAGCAGCTGGGTTCTGTCAATATTTCTTCTGTTTATTTCCAAAAAGATGGATTTCTTCTGGAAAGAAATTCACCACAGCTCTCCCTACAGCGTGAAGGTTTGATCTTGCATGCACTACTCAAGATCTGCCTTCTGGGCCCTGTTTTCTTGTGCTAAACTGATCCATAACCAATTCCCAGCTTCAAGCCCATGCAGCAATAGTATCTCAGTGGGAATTCAACCCGTTAGACCCACATGTGACCTGCTCCTACAACACTAAACCATTTGCTTCAGGTTTCCATGGCAGGATGTGGTTGTTCCTTGCTTTCCCTGAGCCTGTCTGAGATGGGAATGCAAGAGGGAGGAAGCAGCCTCCACCATGCTAATGTCACACTGGTCAAACACTCACAGCCCTGGTATCTCCCTCTGCTCTCCTTTTAGCTCTCATTGGTTGAAATAAGAGAATCCAGCCTCAGTTTTGTTGCCTTTGGTTTCCCCCACCAGGGTCTCGACAGCCTCCCACCCAGCCTGGCTGCGTTCTGCCCCTGGGAACACGGTGTCCTGGTCTACGTTGGCTTTGGGATGCAGGAGGAAGCTTTGTTCTACAGCCTCAGGAAGAAACAGGTACCTGTCCCCTGCCACAGGCAGTGGGGGCTGGCAGTGCTGCCCTGTGTGTTACCCTCAGTCAGGGCGGTGGGGTGGGCTCAGGCAGCTGCTCAGGGAACAGATTTTCATCTTGGAAACTCTGGAGTCTGGCCCAGGTGAGCAGCAGAGTCCTGCCCCTGCCTCAGGCTGCATCCAGGCAGGCAGCCAGTCCCTGATCCCACTGGAGGGGAAGGCGGCTGCTTCCAGGAGCATTAACACTCTCCCCATTGTCTCCTGGATGCCTGGGGCAGCTCTCTGAGCTGAGCACCCTCAGCCTCCCCATTACCTTCCTTAGGGCTGCGGCTGCCCAGCTCTGGGCGCTGCCTTCCCCCTCTGAGCTGTCGGTGTTTCTCTTGCTGGGCTGCAGGTGCTCAGGAAGATCTCGCTGCCAGCCTTTGCCACGTCCCTCAGCCTGTCCCCAGCCGCACCTTTCATGGCCATCGGCTTCGGTGGTGAGTGCTGGGGGTGCCTGGGCCCCTCCTTCTTCTGCCAGAGGGGAAACAAATGTCCTTATTCCTCGAAACAAGAGACATGTCCTTAAACCTGGGAGCTACAGTCCAGGGCAAGGAGAAACCTCCAGGAGACTGCTGGGTCAGAAATGAGATGTGTGAGCTCAATCCTGCTTGTCCATGGGCAGGGTTTGTCACTGGAATGACTTCCCGGGGTTCTGGGCTGTCTCCATCTCTGTGGCTGTGTGAGCTGCAGCCTCTGAGGCAGCACGGACCTTCCCACAGCGTGGGGACAGGCAGGACCCTGCTCGGGCAAGGGCACCTCACTCCTGCAGCAGTGTGGATCTGCCTGTCCTGTGTCACTCAGCTCAGTGACACAACTTGCAGCTCAGCAGCGGGGAGAGAGCCTGGGGAGTGACTGGGAATGGTGCTTCTGGCAGGGAAAAGACATGGAGAGGGGCTGGGGTGACTGGAAACAGGGCTTCTGGCTGGGAAAAGACATGGAGAGAGTCTGAGGGTGAGGGGGGAATGGTGGTTCTGGCAGGGACAAAACAGGGATTGGGCTTGGAGGTGACTGGGAATGGTGCTCCTGCCTGGGAAATGACATGGAGATGGTCGGAGGGTGACTGGGAATGGTGTTTCTGGCTAGAACAAGACATGAAAAGGGGGCAGGGGGTGACCAGGAGCGGTGCTTCTGGCAGGGACTAGAGATGGAGAAGGGCTGTGAGTGACAGGGACGGGTGGTTGTGTTAGGGACAAGC
>NW_008239539.1:1556376-1558598 GCF_000691975.1 Corvus brachyrhynchos
ACCAGGCCCGCCCGTGGCCCCGAGCCCCGTGGGTGTCATTGTCACCAGCCCCGGCTCCGGTCGTGACTCCCGCCTGCCGCTGTCCCCCTCAAGCTCTGCCGTGCCTGTGCCATTGTCAACGTCCTCCCTTTATTTCCTAGCCCAGGTGGGGAAGACGTCCCTGATCATGGCTCTGGTGGGAGAGGAGTTTCCTGAAGAGGTGAGTGGGGAGGGGGCGCGCACACCCCGACCGCGGGCCCCCTCGCTGGGTGGGACAGCTCTGTCCCCAGTGTCCCCGGCTGGAGATGGGGGTGTCTGGGAGGTGCTCACAGCTCCTGGGGCTGTGACAGCCGCACAGCTGGTTCAGGTGAGGTCAGTGAGGACCACACGGAGCTCCAGCTGAGGTGGTGTTTTCCTCAGTTTGTGCTCTGGTCCCGACTTGGGAGCTGATGCTGACTTGCGGCTCTCTCTGCCCTGAGGAGGGTGTTGGTACCTCCCAGGGCCCCACTTGCTGCTGCTGGGGGTCTCTGTCACCGGCACAGCAGGGCTGGCACCACCACAGAGCCCTTGGAAGGGGCTGGGCCACATTCCCTGATGGATTTGGTGCTCTGAGCCAGGCCAGCTGTGAGCAGCAGCCTCCAGCCTGCCTGTGCCCCTTGACAGCCTGCTGTCCCAGCGGTTTGGATAGGGAAATGAGATCAGTCTGTCCAGGCACATTTTCCCTGTGCCATCAGATGTTTGTCCCACTGCCCATGGTGTGCTGGGCAGCATCAGCTCAGGGGTTCAGGGAGACCTGCCCTGCATCCCTTCCCTGCTTCCAGCCCAGACAATCAGCTCGGTGTTGCTCCCAGAGGAGCCCAGGGAACCAGGGAGTGCCCAGGGCTTATCTCCAGCGGGATCAGGAGCTTTGGTTGAGGGAGGCAGGTGGAAGTTTCACCTCGGGGACACTGCCTATGCGAGGGCTGGAGTGCAGGGCGTGCTGCAGCCTGGTGGGCCAAGAGTGATCCGTGATCCACAGCTCATCCCGCCCTGGCAGTGGCCACGTTGGGATCTGAAGTCCCTTGTCACCTGTCCTGGCTGCCTGTGGCTGGATGGGCTGTGCTGGCTTTGCAGGTGCCCCCCCGGGCAGAGGAGATCACGATCCCGGCCGATGTCACCCCTGAGAAGGTCCCCACGCACATAGTGGACTACTCAGGTAGGGCCCTGTCCTGTCTGGCTTCTCCCCTTCCCTGCCTGCCTGAGGGGATTGGGAAGGGGTGCCCCTGCCTGGGCAGGTGGTGATGCCTTCATTCCCCTTCTAGAGTCGGAGCAGACGGAGGAGGAGCTGCAGGAGGAGATTGCCAAGGTGAGCAGGGCTGGCCGGGATGGGGACAGGAGGTTGCAGTCCCCGAGGGACACGTGGCTGCTCCCCTCCCCTCCCCGTTAGCCACCCCGAGAGGCACAGACAGTTGGTTATCCACGGATTAATGCTCTTGGTTTGTTTAGAGGCTTGTTTAATCCTGCTCTGTCTTGTAAGCTGTTGTGTGTGGCTTGTCCAAGCCCTCCGGGGAGCCTCCAGAAGGAGAGCGGCGGGGGGCAGCTCGCTGCCCACGGGAGGCGGAGGAGGCTGCGGAGCAGATGATGTGCTCTCAGCCTTGGGATGGTCCCCGTGGACTCAGAAGAGGGAGAAGCAGTTGCTGGGTTTGGGCAAGAGCCCTGCTCCCTGCATTAGATCCCTCTGGCTGCCTGATGAAGCAGTGGCATAGAGGAGTTAATTTGGGAGCTGGAGCCCCTGGCGAGCGCTGGGCAGGGAGGGATGAGGGAGCCCTCGGAGCAGCCGTGGAGGAATAATTAAGTTGTCTGGCTGGGGTGGACCCAGCTGCTCTTTGCCCTGGGATTAGCTTTGACTCTGCACACATGAGGACCTTTTAATTATAGATAATAAAACCATCTCTCTCACGTGAGCAAAGCTATTTAATCTCCCAACCCTGGTGGCTAACGGCCGAGGAGGTGGGCACGGGGGTCCTGCTCCCTCCACCCAGACAGCAGGCGTACACAGAGGCTTTAAATGGCTCCAGGAAATCCTGCCTAAACCCTTGTGTGTCCTCGGGATTAGCATTAAACTCTCTCCTGAAAGGACCAGTGATCCCTCCTGTCTGCTTCCTATAAAGCCTCAGTGCCGGCCCTGTCTGCACGGGGTCAGGAGGGGAGGAGGGCCGGGACACGGGTGGTGTGGGGGGGGATCTGGGCTGGTGGGAGTGGGA
>NW_008239539.1:1558796-1563996 GCF_000691975.1 Corvus brachyrhynchos
TCACCACCCCCTCGTGCTTCTCTTGCAGGCCAACGTGGTCTGCGTGGTGTACGATGTCACCAAGGAGGCCACGATTGACAAGGTAATGGGTCCCCACCGTGGCCCCGCTCCGGCAGCAGGGCCACAGAGGGTTCCCAGTGCTGGGGTTTCTGTGCTGCCCTGTGGTGCAGGCACGTACTGATGGCCCCCAGCCCTGTGAGGGATTTTGGGTCTGAGAGCCCTGCAAGCAGAGGCTGAGCCGTGCCCAAGCTTGCTCCCTCACAACAGGACAACAGGCTTGTTGCATCCTGGTGCTGGCATCCAGCGCCCCTGGGCCTGCTCTGCCTGCTGGTGTGAGGGAATGGCAGGGAGCAGATGGCTGCAGGGCCCTGTTCCTGCCTGCCTTGGGGCTGCCTGTCCCTCCCCAGGCTGTGCTGACAGCCCTTTCCCTCTGCTCACCTTCCAGATTCGCACAAAGTGGATCCCCATGGTGAACGGGGGACTTGAAAAGGGATCCAGGTACCATGTGGAGTGTGATCTGTGGGTGCAGAATTGGGGGATTCTGGGGGCTGGGGGGTGCCCACCACCCTCACCTCCTTCTGAGGGTACTGAGAGCAAACCAGCTTTGTGTGTTGATCCAGGCTGGGTTGGATGGGACTTGGAGCCCTGGTGTGATGGAGGTGTCCCTGCCCATGGCAGGGGGTGGGACAAGATGAACTTTAAGGTTCCTCCCAACCCAAACCATTCCAGGATAGTGGTTTGTGGCCAGATCACCTAGAGCAGAAGGACATGGGGACTTTTCTCTGCCAGAGATCCAGCTGAGGGAGGGGGTCACTGAGGGAAGATCCTTCTCCCCCCCTTGATCTCTTCTCAGATAGACAGGGAGGGCAGGCTGCCAGGGGAATCTGGGAGCACAGGAGCTTCAGGCTGTGTGTGGATCACTTGGGCAGAAGGCTGCTGTGCTGGATTAAAGGCTCCTGAACATATTGTTGCTGGGTGAAAGCATAAGCAGGATCGGGCAGTCTGCTTCTCCAGATGGATGCTCCCAGCTGTGGGAAGCAGGAAAGCTGCTCTGGACCTTGCAGAAGACGGTTGGGGCCTCCCTGGCCTGCCCATGGGAGCACCAAAGGCTGGGACAGTGCTGGGACCAAGAGAGGGGTGACCTCACTTGAGCTCTGTGTCTTTCCTAGAATCCCCATTATTTTAGTGGGAAACAAGTCTGACCTGCAGGTGGGCAGCTCCATGGAGGTCATCCTGCCCATCATGAACCAGTTCTCGGAGATTGAGACCTGCGTGGAGGTGAGGGAGCTGGAGGGGGCGTGCAGAGCCTCCCTGAGGGGTTGGAATACTGGTCTGGAGGGAGTCAGGGAGCCTCTGTGCTCATGGAGAGCTGCCCTGATGATGTTGCTCTGCACAAGTCCCTGTGCCCAGGGCTTGAGGGCCTGTGCTTCGGGCTTTCTGTCCTGTGCCCCTTGCAGGGAGCAGCTTTCTGTGTCTGCCCTCTGTGGCTCTCTAGCTGGAACTGCTGTTGGAGCTCCACACACGCCCTGTTGGCTCTGGGGCTGCGGAATGGGCGCAGCAAAGCCAGAGCAAAACCCGGGAGATTTTCCCTTTTGATTTTTCCTCATGGTGGACAAAAGTTGCTCTGTGCTTTGAGGCACAGCTAGTCTGGCTCAGGGAGATTGTATCATCCTCCTCCTGCCCTTGTTATCGGGGCTGTCTCTTCCTCTGACTCCCCAGTGCTCTGCCAAGAACCTTAAGAACATCTCCGAGCTCTTCTACTACGCCCAGAAAGCTGTGCTGCACCCCACTGCCCCACTCTACGACCCGGAGGAGAAGCAGGTGGGCTCCTGGAGGAGTTTCCCTCCTGTCACACTGCTCTGGGTGGAGCTTTTGGAATGAGGGTGAAGAGTTTGGGCTGACACAGACCGGCCAGGGGACAGTGCCCATCTTCTGTGCTCAGTACAGCCAGCTGGGCACACAGAGACCTGCAAGGAGCTGGGTGTGTTGGAGCAGAAGCCCTCATGCTCCAGGCTCTGTGCTGGTTGTGGAGGGAGGGGTCTGGGAGAAAAATTCCCCATGGATTGTCCTTTCTGACTTCAGATCGGATGTTAGGAAAAATCTCTTCACATTAAGGGTAGTCAGGCACGGGCACAGGTGGAGGGGTGGGGTCACCATTCCTGGAAGGACTTAAAAGCTCTGTGGATGTGGCACTTGGGTACATGGGTAGTGGTGGCCTTGGCAGTGCTGGGGGAACAGCTGGACTCAGATCTTGGAGGGGTTTTCCAACCTTAACGATTCCATGGTTCCCACCTCCAGGGTGGTTGTGGTACTGGCCTAGAAGTGCAGGAAGGGAACCCTCTGTGTGTGGGGCTGCAGGGAGGAAGGGCCAGGCTGTGGCTGGTTCCCTGTCATTGTCACTGTGGTTGGTCCTTGCAGCTCAACCCCGCCTGTGCTCGAGCTCTGACCCGGATCTTCAACCTCTCGGACCAGGACAACAACCAGATCCTCAGTGATGATGAACTCAACTACTTCCAGGTAGGGTGGCTGCAGAGCTGAGGTGTTCCCAGTGCCTGGCATTCCCTTGGCAGCAGGGAAGCTGCCCCTCTCCTGGCACAGCCGTCCTGTTCCCGTTCAGCACCTCTGTGGCACAGCTAAAGCACTGTAGGGCGCATCTCTGAGCATGTGGGGTTCCATCTGCCTAAGCTTGGGCCAAGTTTGCTCTGCCATGGGAAGACCAGGAGGCTCTGGAGATGTTGAGAGTCCTAAATTACTGGGATGCTGGAGAACAGGGGTTTGGTCAGGGCCTAAGGCAGAAATCCCTGAGCTGGGTGGATTTTCCCTCCCTGAAACCCCACTCCATCCACGGGAGAGGGAGCCTGGCAAGGCAGGGTTGTGCTCTCTAAGTGCTTTGCTGACAATGGCCTTCATTCTCTCGGGAGGCAGAAGTCCTGTTTTGGGAACCCCCTGGCTCCCCAGGCCCTGGAGGATGTGAAGATGGTTGTGTGGAAGAACACGACGGACGGGGTGCAGGACAACGGCCTCACCTTGAACGGTGAGGAGCAGCATGAGGGCTCCCTGCTCCTTCCCAGGGCATGGGGGGGACCCACCTCCTTCAGCACATCCCATGGGGCCCTGTCCTTGGCCCGAGCCTCCTGGCTCTTATTCCAAGCCTAATTAGTCCCTCGTTAAAACAAGCCTGCTGTGCCTATTAGATCTCTCTGTCCCAGCAGTCTTTCCCAGGGGAAGCATGGCTCTGAGGAGTGGATCCCTGAGCCTGAATTGACTCCACTGTGGCTGAGCCCTCTGATCTCTCCTTCAGGCTTCCTCTTCCTCAACACCCTCTTCATCCAGAGGGGCCGGCACGAGACCACCTGGACCATCCTGCGCCGCTTCGGCTATGACGATGAGCTGGAGCTGACAGATGACTACCTGTACCCACAGTGCGTGTCCAGGGCTGGCCAGGGGGTCACACTCCCGTGGTGCATGGCTCAGGATCCCCAGCACCTTGGCTGGATCCTTCCTGCACCCCGGGAGCTGCTGTGGGCCCTTAGGTCAGGGTCAGCTTCGCAGTCCTCACCTTCCCCTCGGGCAGGAGCTGATGCTTGGGGTTGGGGACAAGATCAACAGGCCTTGGGGCTGCTGGTTTAGGCAGACAGGAAGGTGGGGAATGAAATCCCAGACTTCCCTTGGCATCAGCAAGGGGTTCTTGGAGGCTGCTCTGTCCCTGGCTGAGCGAGGCAGAGCAGCTCTGTCGGGAGCAGTGAGCTGTCAGCACAGCCCTCGTGGCTGATTGTGCAGCTGCTGTCTCTTCTCTGCTCCCTGCCACTCTGGAGATGGGGAGCTGGCAGCACTGGAAGTGTTTGGCTTGGGAGCTGCCTCCTCCTGTTCCCAGGGAGCAGGCTGCAGGGAGGTGACAGGGACGTGCTGGTGGATGGCACCCCGGGGCACTGCTGTGCCCTGCTGAAGCCCTGGGCATGAGGCAGAGTGAGGGCACAGCATCTCTTTGGCTGCTTGGGATGTGCCAAGGAAAGGCCACTGCATCCTCAGGGGATTCTCCCCAAAATAAGGGGGCTGTGTCAAGGAGTAGCCAGGCTGGGAGGCAACAGCTGACCTTGAGCAGGGAGGGAGCTGTGTCCTCTGGGTGAGATGTGCTCACACACTGCCCTTCGTTCAGGGCTTGAGGAGGCCCATTTGAGTTCTGAGCTGGAGAATAGGATATGAAAGATAAAAGTGAGGTTTAGATTGGATATTTGGGAAATTCCTTCATGGGGAAGGGTGGTCAGGCACTGGCACAGCTGCCCAGGGCAGTGGTGGGGTCACCATCCCTGGGGGGATTTAAAGCCATGTGGGTGTGGCACGTGGGACATGGGTCAGTGGTGGCCTTGGCAGTGCTGGAACAGTTGGACTCAATGATCAAAGAGGGCTTTTCCAACAGAAATCATTCCATGATTTTCCCGACAGGTTCCGCGTGCCCCCCGGCTGCTCCACGGAGCTCAACCACTTGGGGTACCAGTTCCTGCAGAGGCTCTTTGAGAAGCACGACAAGGTGGGCAGCACTGCAGGGGCTCCAGGGGAGGGGATGCCCTGCTGGGCCCGCACACCTGAGCACAGGTGCTCCCCTAACCACCCCTCTGTGCCAGGGAGCCCACAGAGCACCAGGGAAGGGCTTCCCTCTGCCACAGTGTTCCCTCTTTGGAGGCTTTAGGAGCCGGAAGTGGCCACAGTGAGCTGTAGGTAGTCTGGTGGCCTATCAGGGATGTGGGGTTGTGGTCACTACTTTTGACCAAAGGTCAGTTTGGACCTTCAGGGACTGGGTCTGAGTTGGCATCAAGCTGGCATGGCCGTTGTAGTTGCTGGCTGCAGGGGGCAGGGAGGCAGGCAGGGAAGCGGGCACAGCTGCTGGCCAGCAGCCATGGACCAAGCACCAGCATCTGCCAGCCTGGTGGAGGGCTGCCAGGCCGGAGAGAGGGAGAGAAAGCAACACATTTGTGCCGAACTCAGGCTCTTGGAGAGTGGAAGAAGGGGATGTGTTGGATCTGCGTGCACCTGCTCGGACTGGCTATTGAGATGCTGATGTGCATCTGGGGTATGGCAGCTCTGAGACAACAGGGGAGTGGCTCAGGAATGGCAGCACGGAGTGGCCACACATCCCTGTGTGCCCAGATCAGCTCTGTGGCCACAGGGAATGGGAGGACCGAGTGGGCCACCACACCCCTGT
>NW_008239539.1:1564281-1571317 GCF_000691975.1 Corvus brachyrhynchos
AGGCTCTGTGAGCTCGCCCAGCTCCGGCCTCGCTGCCATCGATTCCTGCCATGGGCAGCGTCCCTGTGACGTGTCACAGCAGGGAGGGGGTCGGTGTGGCAGGGCCCCCTCTGGGCACGGGCTGGGTCCTGCCTGCCCTGGTGACTCGGTGTGTTTTGGCAGGACCAGGACGGAGCCCTGTCGCACACAGAGCTGCAGAACTTCTTCAGCGTGTTCCCCTGCGTGCCCTGGGGCCCCGAGCTCTACAACACGGTATGCACCACTGATAAAGGCCTGCTTTCCCTGCATGGATTCCTCTGCCAGTGGACGTAAGCTCAGTCCCTCTCCCTGGCCCTTGGTCACATCACTGAGGCCTTGCTGACCCTCCTGGCGTGCTCTGTCTCTCCAGGCTCATGGCTTACCTGGACGTACGGCGCTGCCTGGAGTGCCTGGGCTACTTGGGCTACCCCATCCTCTCGGAGCAGGACTCCCAGACCCAAGCCCTCACAGGTACAGCCATGCCCTCCCCTTCTGTCTCAGCTGGGGTCTCTCCTGGCTCTCACCCACCCTCTCTCCTGCCAGTGACCCGGGAGAAGAGGATTGACCTGGAGAAAGGGCAGACCCAGAGGAACGTGTTCCTGTGCAAGGTGCTGGGAGCGCAGGGCGCAGGCAAGTCCGCCTTCCTGCAGGCCTTCCTCGGCAGGAGCCTGGGGGTGAGGGGCTGCTCCCTGGCTGGCCACGCTCCCAGGGCAGAGCAGGAGGCACAGCCGGGGCTCCTGGAGTGATCTGTCCCTCCCTGGCACCTTCCTGCCCGTGGCCAGGCCTCCCTGTGTGATGCTCTCCCTGCCCGTGCTTCACACCCCCTCCATGCTGGTGGCTTTGGTGTCCCTAATCCTGGCTGAGGCAGTGGGCCTGCTCCCTCTGCTTGTCCCGAGGGTCCGGAGGGGCTGTGCCTTTCCCAGTCTGACCACGGTGATGCTGACTTCCCCTGCCTATTAGGAACAGCCCCACATCTCATGACAGGCCCTGGCTGCCCTTCTGGCAGCTGTCAGACCACAGGGGCTCAGGGTGGTGTGAGACACTGTCCCTCCCCCAGCACTGCTCCTGTCTCCGCTGCCTGAGACCGTGTTTTCCTTGGTGACAGGCCCAGAGGGAGAACCCAGGACAGCCATCCCTCTACACCATCAACACAGTGCAGGTCAATGGCCAGGAGAAGTACCTCATAGTAAGTCTGGGAGAGCAGGGAATCGTGCCGTGTCTGGCCTTAGCAGGGCCGGGCTGTGTCCCCATGTCCCAGCACACGGGGCAGGGCTGTGGCTGTGCTGGCACAGTCCATGTGCTGCTGTGAGGAGCAGCTGACCCCCTGGGACACTGCTGTGGCACAACCGTGTCCCCTCTGCTCCAGCTGCACGAGGTCAGCGCTGACACGACGTTCACGAAGCCATCGGACGCAGCCTGCGACGTCGCCTGCTTCATCTACAGCCTGAGCGACCCCAAATCCTTCAGCTACTGTGCCAGCATCTATAAGGTAGCTGGCAGCGACCCTGGGGGACTTCACAGGGGTCCTGTTTGACTTCACCAAGGGCATGGGGGACATCAGCCTTTGTGGCAGCCCCGCATCTCCCAGGGGTTGGTCTGTAACCCTCGCTGGGGTTTCTCTGTCTCTGCAGCAGCACTACCTGGACAGCCAGATCCCCTGTGTGTTCGTGGCCTCCAAGACAGACCTGCCAGAAGCCAGCCAGCAGCCAGGGCTCTTCCCAGCTGAGTTCTGCTACAAGCACTGCCTCCCTCCACCCTTCCTCTTCTCCTGCCACAGCCAGGGACCGCCCAGCACTGCTGTCTACACCAAACTGGCCACTGCTGCCACCTTCCCGTTAGTATCCTTCCCCTGGAGGGGCTCTGCTGGGGGCACAGCCTGGGGAGGGGGCTGTGTCCCACCCCTGCCTCTGCCACATTGCTTTTGCTTTGGTTTCTCTGCAGCTTTTGGTGTCATCAAGTGATTCTGGTGTCATCTAGGGCATGCAGTGGCAGTACAAGGGGGGATGGCCTTAAGCTAAGGGAGGACAGGATTAGATGGGATACTGGGAAGGAATTGTTCCCTGGGAGGGTGGGGAGGCCCTGGCACAGGGTGCCCAGAGCAGCTGTGGCTGCCCCTGGATCCCTGGCAGTGTCCAAGGCCAGGCTGGACGGGGCTTGGAGCCACCTGGGCTAGTGGAAGGTGTCCCTGCCCATGGCAGGGGATGGAATGAGATGAGCTGGAAGGTTCCATTCCACCCAAACCATTCCAGGATTCTGTGATCTGCTTATACAAATAATTGAAACAGAAAAGCCACTTCTTCCTCTAATTACAGAGGGGGGAGGTTTTCTCCTGCCTGTGTGTGTGTGTCTCTGGCAGATTGAGTAGATAGATCCTGCCACAGGAGTGTTTATTTTTGAAGCCTAAGATAAAAAACGCTGAAGAGGAGTAGCCAGCTTAGTTTGCCAAGGCCCTCGGGGGGGGGTGGCAGCTATTTTCTCCTGATGAGATGGATCAGACTGAAAAAGAGGTCAGTGAAGCGAGACCTCTGTCACCCAGCCTCCCTTTGGGAGGAGCTGCACCCCAGAGGGGCTGAGGGTAGGGTAGGACAGCACCAGGCTGGCCGTGCGAGGTGAGGGGGGCTGTGGGAAGGGAGGAGATCCCTGTGAGTGGAATCGCTCTGCTCCGGGGCTGGGAAGGGCAAGCACAGCTCCAAGGGCCGAGCCCTCGGGGGGAGAACGTGTGGGAGCCTTGGAAGGCAGGATGGGATTACTAGTGAGTAGTTTTCCCTCCAGCTTCTTTTCAATAAACAACTTTATTTTTAGAGCTGACGCTTTTTTTTTCTTTTTCCCCTCCCCTCTGCAGTATTAAAATTTAAATATTCTTAATATATCTTAGGGTATGTGGTATAAATAAATAACAGCGTAATGGAGGGCCGGGGATTGGCTGTGCTCCCCCGATGTAGTGGGGAATGAATTATGGATGGAGGGAGAGGGAGGAGAGGAGCAGTTAGTGCAGGACAGCACGTGTTTGGGAAGGGAATGTGTACGCTGGGGCAGCGCTGGGCCCTGTCCCTCGCTGCCCTTTGCTCCCTGTCACCGGTGTCCCCGTGGCATCCCGGCTCTCCGTGCACTGGGATTTGGAAAGGCAGCCTGACCTAGAAAGGCAGATACCTGCCTAATTATTTAGGTGTTGGAGAGCTGTTTGCAGGGCAGGGGAGGGGACAGCCACATCCATCCCACAGCCCTCCCTTGGCTTGATGGTGATGCCGGGTGACGAGCGCTCCGCTCGCAGGGACGGGGAATCTCTGGGAGCCTCGCCTTCAGCTGGGCTGTTCCCCCCAGTGCTGTGCTTGCCCCCTGCCTGGCGCCCCCAGCCTCCCTCTGTGGGGTGGGAGCACTGGGACAGCCACACTCACCGGCCTCTCCTGTGTTTCCTTGCAGCCACCTGAACGCCGTGGAGCTGGGAGTCGCGTCCTTCTGGCTGCGGGTGGCGCTGGGGGCGGCGGTGACGGCGCTGGTGGGCTTCACCCTGTACCGGCTGCTGGCCAAGAACAAATGAGAGCCGCTCTCCACCCCGTCCCCCCCGTGACACCAGCTCCCCATCCCCAGCGACGCCCCGGTGAGGGGCCCTGCCTCAAGCTGGCCCCTGGTAGGAAATCCTCCTTTGCCCCCAGCCTGGATTGCAGGACCAGTGAAGCTGGACCTCCCAGCACCAGCAGGATCAGTCCCTGGCACCAGCCAGCCTCAGCCTGTGGCTTCCTGGCCCCCGTGGCCACAGGGCACGCAGCTCTGCCAGGAGGGCTCTGCCTCACCAGCAGCTGGAGGATCACTCTCATCTTTTATCCTGTTCAGTTTTTTTAACGCTTGTTTTTAAGCTCAAACATGAGTGTTTCGGTGTCTGTTGGACTGGGCACATCCCTTCCCTAGAGGGCTGTGCTGGTGCCCTCAATTCTGGAGGGGGCAACGCTCCCGGAGCTTCTGGGAGCTCCAGCAGCAGCTGAGCTGTCAAATGAGCTCATGGCTCCAGCTCCCTGGGGCACATCTCCATCTCCTGTCCCGGTTTCCCTCAGCCAGCACTGGGAAAGGCAGCCAGGGAGAGAGGCCCAGGCACTTACACCCCCCAGCCTCAGTGTTTTGGGGTCAGGCCTGGCCCTTCTTGCTGGGACGCCGTAGCTGCTGTCCTGGGCTGAGGGGGGACGGTGATAACCAGGGTTTGTCCTGAGCTCCCTTGTCTTGTTCCTACACAAAATTCTTGTGAGTCCTGCAGGTGCCGAGCTCTGGGTCCATCCGCCCTCCTTTCCTGCCACCTGTGTGGCCTGTCTGCTCCCCACCCCTGGCCACCAGTATTCGTGGTCACCAGTATTTGCAGGGCTCTGGGAGCCCTGGTAAGGACTGGGAGGGCGTTGGATGTCCACTGTGTGCCCACTCCTTCCCTGGCAGTGCCATCACTGAGCTGGCACCACGCTGTGCCCGAGTCCCCGTGTCCTGCTGTCCCCTCTGTGGCACCCTGTTCAGAGTCTGAGGCTCTGGGCATTGCATCTCCTGGTACCACTGGAAGCTCCTTGCTGCCCCATCTCCTGTCCCCTGCCCACACCCAAGCTGGTGTCAGCTGCTGGGACTGACTTAGCGCCCGTTCGGGGCCAAAGCCCCACAGCATCCCTGTCTGCAAGTCCCAAAGAGCAAGGCCAGCACCCATCCCTGGGTTCCCGTGCTCCCAGGGGCAGCCTGGATCAGCCCCTGGCCGGTGCCACCAGCCTGGCCTTCCCCAGCACGCTCAGGGTCGGTCTCTTTGCAGGCAGCTGTGGGGGCAGCTCCCAGGTGGCACCTGGAGCTGCTTTTTCTGTGTTTTGTTTAAATGTTTTATCGTGGCCTGGAGCCAGCGAGGGGGATTGAGAAATTGCTGGGCAGCCCCAGTGTCTCTCCCTGGGACAGTGCCGGGGTGATGTCCCCATCCCGCTGTCCCCAGCGCTGTCCAGCCGGGGGTCCCTGCCCGTGCTGGAGGTGCTCTGGCAGTCGGGCACCCACTCACTGCTGGCCTCTGGTCCCTGGCACTGCCGGGGCCACCTCTCTCGTGTTTCGTGTCCCTCTCTGTGCCCACCGTGCGTGGCTCTGCCAGCTGGGCCCGTGCCTGGTGTCTCCCTGCTCCACCTCTGCTGGAGCCGTAATGTTTTAGGTTTGTTCTCTACAGCAAAATAAATTTTTACACACCTTGCGCTTGCACAGCGTGTCCTGCATCACCTGGGGAGCAGGACCCTCGTCCGTGCCCGGGCTGCACCAAGCCTGGGGCTTCTGTGGGCTTCGGCGGGAGCAGGGCCACCCCGAGGGCCTGGGCTGCGCCGTTTGAGGGATTTAGGGTAGGAGCTGAAGCCTGGTGTGGTGGGAAAACGCTTGGGGCTGGCCAGGGCTCCTTGGTGCTTGGGGACACGGGTCCTTGAGCAACAAGTGCCAGCCAGGGGGGAGAGACAGGGAAGAGGTGGTGGATCCCGTGGTTCTCTGCCCGAGATCCGTGGGAAGCAGGAGGCTTTGGCTGCCCTGGGAGCTGTGGATGTCTGTGCCCATCCCCGTGTGGGGTTCGGAGCTCCCCACTTCCCTGCAGCCACTTTCCCCCCATGCCCGCAGCTGCCGGGGCTGTGCCACCTCCCATCCCTGCTCCTGTTTTCCCGTGGCAGCTTTTCCCTCAGCTATTTCTGTCGCTGCAGCCTCAGCCACGGGCGCTGGGCACAGGGAATGTGGGCGCAGCCGGAGAAGAGGATTTTCCAGAGCCTCTGCACTGAGGCTGGATGGGGTCGGATTGCTCCCACCTGTGAGGGGATCGCTCTGGGCTGTGGGGTGGGAGAGGAGACCCTTCCCACAGGGCCAGCCAGGGCGCAGGAATGGTGGGGACACAGCCGGTGCTGCCACGCCGAGCAGAGGAGGAGATTCCAAGGCGGACGGGACACGCGGTGCTCCCTGGTGACTCCAAACCAGGCTGGATCCCATGGGAGCCGCGGGCCCACGTGCCCCGGTGTGTATTAATAGCGCGTGTGCGGAGCCACGGACGCTGTGCTGGGACAGACACGGGCGTGGGGCAGGGGACACGTGTGGCAGGGCCATGGGACCCCAGCCACGGCCACACACAGTGCCCAGGGAAGGAGCCTGGCAGGGCTGGGAAGCCCAGAGCTCCCTGGGCAGGGAGTGCGGCTGAGCCGTGGCTCCAGGAAGTGAGGATGGCACCAGGGATGGGTCCTGGGGACACCCCTGCCCTGCCTGGTGCTCCAGGGGAGCCTGGCCTGGGTGACACTGGGCACGTCGCATAAAGGTGCCAGTTCAAGGGACCCTGGGGCAGGGGACAGCAGCGAAGGCTCTGTGTCCCCTGTGCCATGGGGGATGTACCTGGGCTGTGCTGGGCCGTAGGTGCGGGGTCAGCATGGAGGGAATGTTTGCAGTCCCCTGTGCTGGATTCGGCTGCTGCCTGGTGCTGGCATGCCCATGTCCATTCTGGGATGCTGGAGTCCATACTGGGGTACTGGTGTCCATACTGGGATACTGGTGTCCATACTGGGGTGCAGGTACTGTACCAGCATGTGGATTCCTGTAGCAGGGTGCGGGTGCAAAACCGTGTACCAGGATGTGGGTACTTGTACTGGAATACGTGTACCTGTATTGGGATGCAGCATTGGAAATGAAATACAAGTTCCCATTCCAAGACGCAGATCCTGTCCTGGGATTCAGGGATCACACCAGGACGTGAGTACCAGTGCTGGGACATGGCTAGCGGGATGCAGGTACCCACACCAGGATGCACAGAACTGTTCTGGGATGTAGGCACTGGGCCAGGATGTGAGTACCAGTACTGGGATGTGGGTACCAACACTGGGATGTAGATACCATACCGGGATGCCAGGATATAGTTACCATATTGGGATGTGGGTACCAGTACTGGGATGCCCACAGCTGGGCCGGGATGCAGGTTCCCGTACCGGGATGCCTGCAGCCGTACCGGGATGCAGATACCTGTACCGGGATGCAGGTTCCCATACCGGGATGCGCGCAGCCGTCA
>NW_008239539.1:1572367-1573542 GCF_000691975.1 Corvus brachyrhynchos
GGGGCCAGGATAACTGATCCCCCGCTCGCCCCCCTCTGTTTCCATGACCTTGGCTGAGTCCCCCAGCCCGGGAGCTGCGGTGCTGTCCCCCACGCCACCCCACCCTCGGGCACAGGGACTCCATGTGAACCAGAGCTGCTCGGGAATGAGCAGCATCTTTCCCGGGAGCGAGCAGTGCTGGGAGGGCTGGGGGCTGGGGATTGTCCCCTCCGGGAGGGTGGTAGGGGACTAGTGAGGTTGGGATGGGGGGAGATGCGCCCCAAAAGCAGAGAGGGGCTCCCTGGCTGCTGACAGGGCTCTTGGCGCTCTTGGGGCCAGTGGCTCAGCGTGTGCCAACGTGGGGACAGCGTGTGCTAGGTCCCGGCGTGACACACACACACGTGGAGCCTGTGGGGTGACGGGTGTGGGGCAGGGGGACGGGTGACACCAAGGTGCTCCCGCTCCCCATGGCTGGGGGCGCCCCCACGGGGGAGGGTGCAAGCGCTGCCTGTACCCTGCACCCTGCACCCTTCATCCCATCCTTCATCCCACACCCTGCACCCTTCATCCCATCCTTCATCCCACACCCTGCATCTCACCCTGCACCCCTCATCCCACCCTGCGCCCCGCTCCGGGCAGCCAAAGCCCCTTGGGAAAGAGGCAGCGGCTGTTTCCTGCCGGGGGAACAGGGAGGGACAGGGTGCCCCCCGGGTGGGGATACGATCCCATGTCCCAAGCACTCCCTTTCCTGCTCATCCCACGAGGGTGAGGCTCCTCTCCTTCATTTCTTTCCCTGCAGAAGCAAGGAGAAAACCCCACAGTACTTCGGGGTGATTGCAGGGGCTCTCCCCATCTCCACCCTCCTTGTGCCATCCTGGGCTCCCTGTCCCCATGAGCGGTCCCATGTCGGGTGCCCCATACGATCCCGTCCCAAGCACTCCCTTTCCTGCTAATCCCACGAGGGTGAGGCTCCTCTCCTTCATTTCTTTCCCTGCAGAAGCAAGGAGAAAACCCCACAGTACTTCGGGGTGATTGCAGGGGCTCTCCCCATCTCCACCCTCCTTGTGCCATCCTGGGCTCCCTGTCCCCATGAGCGGTCCCATGTCGGGTGCCCCATGGCGCTGGGTGCCCCGTGGTGCGGGGTGCCCCGTGGTGCGCTGTGCCTGGAGGGCTCAGGTGCCCAGCCCGCTCTGGGA
>NW_008239539.1:1574292-1575305 GCF_000691975.1 Corvus brachyrhynchos
GTCCCGAGCTGCCCCCGCGGCCCCCGCGGGCACGGCCTCTCTCCGCAGATCAGCAGCAAGCGCTCGAGCAGCTTCAAGCGCGCCATCGCCAACGGGCAGCGGGCGCTGCCCCGCGACGTCCTGCTGGACGAGACCGGCCTCGGCATCTACAAACGCTTCGTCCGCTACGTGGCCTACGAGATCCTGCCCTGCGAGATGGACCGGCGCTGGTACTTCTACCAGCACCGCACCTGCCCGCCGCCCGTCTTCATGGCAGCCGTCACCCTCACCCAGGTACGGGGCACAGGAGGGCGGTGCCCAGGCGGGTCCTGGCTGGAGCGTCCCGGACACCTTGGCAGGGATCAGACTCGGGGTGGACAGGACGGGTGAGCCTGGTTGTGATCTCCTGGTGCACACAGCGGGGCTCAAATCTGGGGTGAAGGGTTGGGTGCCCCCCGTTGTGATGTCCTGGTATCCATGGCTGGGCTGAGACCCAGGATAGAGGGGATGGGTGAGCCCAGTTGTGAGGTCCTGGTGTCCAAAGAGGGGCTCAGATCTGGGGCGAAGGGTTGGAGGACTCTGTTTGTGATGTCCTTGTGCCCACATGTGGGACTCAGACCCAGGGCAGTGGGGATGAGTGGCCCCAGCTGTGATGTTCCAGTGCCCGTGCAGAGGCTCAGACTGGGGTAAAAGGGACGAGTGACCCCAGCTGTGACACCCTGGCGCCCTTGTGGGGCTCAGATCTGGGGTGAAGGGGGGTGACAGCCATGGGGTTTGTCACAGATCATCGTGTTCCTGTGCTATGGGGCGCGGCTGAACAAGTGGGTGCTGCAGACCTACCACCCCGAGTACATGAAGAGCCCCCTGGTCTATCACCCCGGGCACCGCGCGCGCGCCTGGCGCTTCCTCACCTACATGTTCATGCACGTGGGGTAGGTCCTGCTGGGGGGGGACACCGGGGACACCCCGGGGGCTGCCCAGGCTGAGGCAGCACCTGTCCCCTCCTGTGCCTGGGCAGGCTGGAGCAGCTGGGG
>NW_008239539.1:1575379-1576404 GCF_000691975.1 Corvus brachyrhynchos
CGGGGGCCGGGCGGGGGGGGCGCCCCGGGGGGGGGGGGGGGGGGGGGACTGTCCCCATCCCCCCATCGGTCCCTGTCACCAGGGGAAGGCACGGGGAGGGGCACGCCAGGTCTGATGGGGATGCTGGGCTCTGCTGGGTACCATCCTGCAGCGCCAGCATCGCTTGGCCGGGGGCTGGGGGGCAATGCAGGCTGTAATTAATTAATGTAGAGAGTAACTAATTAATGCTGTGGGGGTGATAACCCGTGCTGAGCCCCGTCTGTGCCCCCAGGCTCCCTCACCGTCTCCATCACGGACATGAGGGCTCCCCTGGTCGGGGGCTCGGGGGGGGTCTACGCCCTCTGCTCTGCTCACCTCGCCAATGTCGTCATGGTCAGCGAGGGGACAAGGGGACACGGAGGGGGGGACAGGGGGTGGATGGCTTTGTAGGGTGGGCAGCACGGTGTGGTATTGGGTGGGGGATGCCATGGGGTGACAGCAGGGGTGGGAGCTGTCCTTAGGTTGGGCAAGGTGGTGGGACATTAGCGGGGGATGCCATGGGGTGGATTGGCACTGTGGGGTGGGCAGCATGGTGTGACATGGGTGGGGGATGCTGTGGGGTAGCGTTAGGGGTGGCACCGTCACAGGGGGACCACCTTGGGTGGCATCATGGGCTGGGTGTGTGTGGGGAGGAGCGGGGACCTGAGGGGGCTCCATGGGGCACTCCGGGGGCTCTGGCAGCAGCCCCCTCCTCGGTGCTGGGGCATCGCTGGTGCCAGCCCGTCATCCATCTGTCCATCCATCCGTCCATCCATCCATCCGTCCGTCCGTCCACCCACCCACCTTCCCGCAGAACTGGGCCGGGATGCGCTGTCCCTACAAGCTGCTGCGGATGGTGCTGGCGCTGGTGTGCAGTGAGTACTCGCCCCCAGACCCCATCCCGGGCGTGAGGGGCCCCGGCGCGGGCTCAGCCCCTCCGGCCCTGTCCCGCAGTGAGCTCCGAGGTCGGTCGCGCCGTCTGGCTCCGCTTCTCACCGCCGCTGCCC
>NW_008239539.1:1576856-1577149 GCF_000691975.1 Corvus brachyrhynchos
CCCGGCATCGCCAACCCCCCCGGGGTGCCCGCAGGGCTCGGGATGTGCCCCTCGGGAAGGAGCCGAATGAGGGGGACCCCCCCCGCTGGCTCCTGTACCCCCTTTCCAGGGTGGGGGCTGCTTCGTTGCCCCCCAGGACCTGCACTTTCACACGGAGGACTGGTGCCAAAATAGGAGCGATTTATTTTTTTTTGCCAAAATAAAAATATACATAAAAGAAAGAGGAATAATAGTAATAAAAAAAAAAAAGAAAGATATGGGGAGAGCCCGGCAGGAATCGGCTGAGACCGGCA
>NW_008239539.1:1578514-1582953 GCF_000691975.1 Corvus brachyrhynchos
GGGCGGTGACACGCCAAGCTCCCCCTTGGCCGCGAGGACCCCAGGCTGGGAGGCTCCCTTGGCTGGACAGCCTCCCGGACCTGGCCTGGCTAAGCCTGGGATGGGATCCCCAGGGATGGGACACCCCCGCCACACGCCTGGCCTTGACACCCGCAAGATGGGCCTCCCCCAGCCTGGACATCTCCCTGGCTCTGGCCTGGATACCGCCAGGGTGGAACCTCCTTGGTCTGGGCACTGTTCTTCCTCAGGGCCTGGCCAAGATGCCATCCCGTGAGATGGGACCCTTTTAATCTGGACACTGTTCCCTCACTGGGCCTGGCCCTTCTGGGGGGGGGGGGGGGGGGGCGGCGTCTGGGCCTGATTCCCCCCTCCTGGGCCTGGACTCCCACCCCCAGGCCTGGCTAGGCACCGTCCTGGCCTTCTCTGGGCTTGGACCCCCCCAGCCCATCCTGTCCCCCACCCAACTCCAGGCTGGACTGCCCTACACCCACCCCCAGAGTGCCCCCAGCCCCAGCCTGTTTCTCCTAAACCCAGCCCTGTCCCTAGGCTGTGCTGGGTAGGACAGACCCACCCTGGGACAGTCAGGGTGCCAGGGGTGCCAGTCCCCTCTGTGGGCAGGGACACAGGCTGCCCTATGGGGACTGGCCCCAGTGTGTCCCCAGTCCATCCCAGCACCTCCCTACGGGGTGCACGCCCCCGCTGGCACTCCTGGCTCTCCCTGCCCAGGGTGACAGCGCTGTGCCGCTGGCTCACCGAGTCACCCGGCTGTCACCCGGCTGCCAGCGCGTCCTGGCCCTGCCGCCGCCGCCAACATGGGCCTGTCCCCGCAGAACCGGAACCCCTTGGTGGCCGTGTACTACACCAACCGGGCCCTGTGCTACCTGAAGATGCAGCAGCACGACAAGGCCCTGGCCGACTGCAAGCGGGCCCTGGAGCTGGACGGGCAGTCGGTGAAGGCTCACTTCTTCCTGGGCCAGTGCCAGATGGAGATGGAAAACTACGACGAGGCCATCGCCAACCTGCAGAGAGGTGAGCGGGCACGCTGCCACCGTGCCCTGCTCCTGTCTGCTGGGAAGGGGCCAGGGGTGGAGACAGGCATGCTGCCACTGGCTCTGAGTGCCCTTTTTCTCCTCAGCCTACAACCTCGCCAAGGAACAGCGGCTGAATTTCGGGGATGACATCCCCAGCGCGCTGCGTATCGCCAAGAAGAAACGCTGGAACAGCATCGAGGAGAAGCGGATCAACCAGGAGAACGAGCTGCACTCCCACCTGACCAAGCTGATCATGGCGGAGAAGGAGAGGTAACGGGGCACCTGGAAAGGCTTTTGTAGTGCCACCAGGCTGTCACAGCTCTGTGTGAGGTGCCTCTGCAGAGCCCTGCAGCAGGGAAGGGAGTGGCAATGTTCCCCCATCCTCCTGATCTCCCACTCTGTCCTAGGGAGCTGGCGGAGTGCCGGAAGACTCAGCAGGAGGAAAACACGGACGAGAGCCGGAGCCGTGTTCAGCTGGCCAGCATCGAGGCCAAACACGTGAGTGGGGGGCTGGGGGCTTCCTCATCCCATCCTCATCCCATCCTCATCCCATCCTCATGCTCTGTTGCAGCCAGGGAAGCTGCAGGGCTACAGCTGTGCAGATGAAAGCTGGGAAACCTTGGGACACAGCACAGCTTAGCCTTCATTCTATGGCTCGGGCCAGCATTGCAGGGCTGCTGTGTCCCTCCATGACGGCTTCCCCTGCTCGGTCACCTCTCGTCTCAGCCTGGCAGCGGTGACGCCTGTTGTGCCTGTTGTTCCCTGAGGGAACATGAGTGGCTCTCAGCCACATGTGGGTCTGGGTGCTGGGGACTAATCCCAGATAAAAATAGCTCCACAGAGGAAGGTTATTTTTAAGCTGGATCACCCCTACCAGGTTCAGCCAGGAGCTGCACAGGCAGAGGGGCCACCGAGGGCCTGCCGCAGCACCCATGGGTGGGAGGCTTTGGGGCTCTCCCTGGGAACCTGCAGCCCCTGCACACCAGGGACGCCTTGTCCTCAAGGACTTCTCTTTCAGGACAAATACCTGGCAGACATGGATGAGCTCTTCTCCCAAGTGGATGAGAAGAGGAAGGTGAGTGTGGCCCAAGCTGTGCTCCTGTTAACTTGCTGTGTGCCCTGCTCCCTGCTCTGAGCCAGCACCACCTCCCAGCCCACTTCCCTGACCCAGCTGTGCCTCTCTCGAGCCAGAAGCGGGACATCCCTGACTACCTGTGTGGGAAGATCAGTTTTGAGCTGATGAGAGAGCCCTGCATCACGCCCAGCGGCATCACCTACGACAGGAAAGACATTGAGGAGCATCTCCAGGTACTGCCAGGCCAGGGGCAGGGGTGTTTCCCAGGACCTTGCCTGAAGTCCTCTCTGCCTGGGTGGGATCTCTTTGCTCAGCTCAGGGCTCCGAAGGCTCCTTGGGTTTGGTCCCGGTTACCTGCCCGGGCAGCTCCCTGTGGAGCAGGTGCTGCCAGGCCCTGCCCAAAGCGGAGGCGGCTCTTGGCAGGGGTCTTGCACCTTGACCTACCTTCATCCTGCTGGGAGGCACCTCCAAGGGGGCTCTCCCTCTTCCCACGGGCAGGTGCCCGGGTGCTGGGGCAGATGCTACACGGCGCTGGCCTCACAGCCACCTGCGCCTCAGGGCTGAGCGCGGGCACGTGGAGTAACCGGTTCCCCTCGGCCTCCTCCCCTGCAGCGTGTGGGTCATTTTGACCCGGTGACGCGGAGTCCCCTGACCCAGGACCAGCTGATCCCCAATCTCGCCATGAAGGAGGTGATAGACGCGTTCATCTCGGAGAACGGCTGGGTGGAGGATTACTGAGGGGCCGGGGGCAGCGCTGCCCGCCCGGGTGCCCTGGCACAGCTGGCTCTCCCTGGGCTGGCACCATGCCTTACTCGCTCTCCGGCTGTTCCCCCTCCGGCCCAGCCGCCCCAGGCCTGACGCCGGGCGAGGGCACGGCACCATGTCCCCTTCCCGAGGAGCCGCAGCGGCGGGGCGGGCACCACGGCTCCCTGGCTCCCCTCTCCCGCTCCAAGACCTGCCTGGGGGTTGGAATGCTGGCTCCTCAGCAGTGGCCTCACCATCATGTCCATCACCCCCTCAGCCAGGGCAGCCATTGTCCCCAAAGAGCACGTCCTGCTCCAGGGATTGCCACAGGGAGCTTGCTGGGATGAGCACCTGGAGCCCCATCCTTCCCTGTGTTTATAGTTGTTTCTTCCTCCTTCCACTTCCTGCCTGGCCAGGGCTGGCTCCTCTTCCCAGTAAACAGCCACTTGCTGGGATGCCGACTCACCCTCTGGCTTTTCCTGGGAAACAACTGCCCTGGGCTGGGAGGGGCTGGTTCCCACCTTCCCTTCCCCACTGGGACTGTGGTTCCCTAAGAACAACCACCTGGGTTAAAGTTCTTGTTCCTTTTAATGAAGTCCCTTAAAAACCCCACAAAAACTAATGCAACAGATTTGCATCCACCTGAGATTCCAGCGTTTCGGTCGGCTGACGGCCTGCCTGGCTTTTGAGCGCCCTCTGGAAGTTTGCCAATGTCCATAAAAAAAAAAATATATATATAAAAAGAATAAAAAAAAATTCAGCAATAAACATGGAAAAGGATCTGGAGTGGTTCACAGCAGCCATTTCTGGGGATATCCTGGCTTGGGAATTGGTGCCAACCCATGGGGACCGGGTTTGCTCCGGGGATGTAGCAACACACAGTGTGCTTCAGTAGAACAGCTTTAATCCACGGGGAAGGGTAAAGACCAGTAAAAACCAGAGCTTTCTCAGGCAGTTGGTCCCAATACCAGCTGCCTTTCCCTGAGGGTGGCGGGAGCTGGAGCTCCTGCCCTGGCTGGGATGATGGTGACGTGTCCTTGTCCCTCCCAGCCCTAGCCCAGGAAGGTGGAGATGAAGACACTGGTGTCCAGGTTGAGCGTGGCATGCCACCAGCGGTCAGGGAAGTACAGGACCTGCAGGACACAGCAGTGGGGTCCCATGGCTCCAGCTGGGGTGCCTGGGGTCCCCTCCAGCCCCTGGACTCACCTCCCCAGGGTGCAGGGTGCACTCCAGTGGGTGCTGGGCTGGTGGCAGGGTGGGATACGTGTGCTGGAGCCAGGCCAGCGTCGTCTCGTTGGGGTGGAAGTGCGGGGTTTTATCGGGCGGGTACAGAAACCAGCGCTGGAAAACACCAGGGGCACATCCCCTCCCAATTCCCCTCCAGCCCCTCGGGCTCAGCCCCAGCGGGGCTTCCCCGTGGCCAGGGACACCTGTTTGGGGCTCACTTCTGTCCCCACTCCCCAAATCCTTCCTCTAGGGCTCAGTTCTCACCTTCCTGCCGAAAATCACCTCGGAGAAACCAGGGCCATGCCAGTGGAAGGGAACACCAGAGCCTGAGCCTGCGGTGGGGCTGGGGGGGGTTGGTGCTG
>NW_008239539.1:1584800-1586474 GCF_000691975.1 Corvus brachyrhynchos
CCGCGAGCCACTTCATGATGTGCTGTGGGTGGCCGCCGTGGCTGCAGCCCTGGCACCAGACGAAGAGCCCCTTCACCACGTGGTGACACACGGCACACATGCTGGCACACTGCCGACACCTGCACGGGGAGATTGGGGTGGGTGTGGGCAGGGAGAGCCCCCAGGGGGGCAGCAAGAGGGAACAGGGGCACCTACCCCATCCTCCTGTCCCCACAAGCCCCTTTGGGCCCCCTCACCTGTCGCAGATCCAGCCCCTGTTGCTCATGGGCCGCTTGCAGTTGCTGCAGTTGACGTGCAGGGTGGTGGAAGCCTGGTTGAGGCAGTTGATGGCACGGCACGTGCTCAGCTTGATCACCTCGTTGGAGATGTTCCAGAGCTGGAAGCGCTGCAGCAGGTCGATGTAGGATGTGTACCAGTGCTCCTGGGGACAGCCACAGACAGCTGAGCCTCCACATCCACCCTGAAACCGCCTCAGGATCCCCCCTCTGCATCCTAAAGGCAAGATTTCCCCTGGGGGCTCAGCCTGAAGAAAAGGAGGCTCAGGGGGGACCTTCTCACTCTAAAAGTTCCTGACAGGAGAGGGCAGCCAGGGGAGGGTTGAAATGTGCTCCCAGAGAACATGGGATAGGACAAGAGGAAATGGCCTCAAGCTGTGCCAGAGTTTGGTTATTAGGGAGAATTTCTTCATGGGAAGTGTGGTCAGGCATTGGCACAGCTGCAGTGGTGGAGTCACCATCCCTAGGGGGGATGAAAAGCCGTGTGGATGTGGCACTTGGGGACAGGGGTCAGTGGTGGCCTTGGCAGAGCTGGGGGAATGGTTGGACTCGATGATCTCAGAGGGCTTTTCCAGCCTAAAGGATTCTGTGATTCTCTGATCCCTGCAGTGCGAGAACAGCTCTGCAATGCTGGGGAACAGCATCCTTCCCTAAATCAACAGGCCAAGGTCACTTCCCCATCCTGGCCCTGCAGACCCCACCTCAAGTCCCTGCCAGGACTGGTGGTAGGGCAGGTACCGGAATCCTGGAGCTGCTCACCCTGGCTTAGAGCTGGCCCAACAGCAGCTGGAGCAGAAGGGATGTGCCCCAAGCCCAGGCAGCATCCCATCCCCCTGGGATACACCTCTCTGGGTCCCACCAAGGCACGGCCCCGCATCCCACGGGCTCTACCTGTGTCTGCTCATCGATCTCCTTGCGGATGCGCTCTCCCAGCACGATGAGCACAGACACGGCCATCTGCACGTCCCCCTGCTCGGCGTAGAAGAGCAGCGTGTCCCGCACAATGGGGTTGAAGAAGTCGGAGGGCAGGCGGTTCTCGTAGAGCGAGTGGGAGATGGAGATGAGCGAGAAGGACTCCACGGGGGTCAGCGACACTGTCTCGGCCTCGTTGCCGCTGACGTGAGGGGAGTCGGCCTTGTCCTGCAGGTGGTCCAAGGCCGATGGGTTGTCCACGATTTCGTGGCGCAGAGGGAAGGCTTCCTGGGGAAGGCTGTATTCCTGCTCTTCAGCTGTGAGGAGAGAGCAGAATGAGCAGGAGAAAACCCAGCTGGGACAGGTAACACCTGCCAGCAGCAGCTGTGCACTCACCGTGCGGGTTCTCGTGGTCCATCATGTACAGGTCATCCTCATCTGCCTCCACGTCTCCCAGCAGATAATCTGCAGGGACGTCGCTGCCCTC
>NW_008239539.1:1586498-1591541 GCF_000691975.1 Corvus brachyrhynchos
AAGAGAAATCAGCTCATCACAGCATTGCATCCGCCTCCCAGTGTCCTGCCCCAGTGTGCCAGGCTGTGCCCGAGCCACACAGCTCAGGTCCCCACCACAGTCCCATTCCTGGTGCCCACAGCCACCACTGTCACTGTCACCTGAGGTCATGGGGGAACCCTGTCCTTCGCAGCGCCCTAGGGCTCGGTGTCCTTCACCCTGGGGCTGCAGCATGTCCAGCCACCCCAATTCACAGGAAAAATGCCCCAGTTTATCCCCTGTCTATGGCTGAACAGGGAAGAGCTGTGGGACTGGGGCTGTGCCCGCCCAGGAGCGTTACCCTCGTTGTTGATCAGGGTGGAGGAGGAATCCATGAGGATGTTTTCTGTGCGGCTTTCTCCTTTGCTGCGGTCCAGTCTGGACTCGCTGCCCAGCCCAGCAGGGATATCTTTCAGGTTAAAGCTGTGAAAAAAAGGCAAATTTAACAATCAGAGGAGTATAAAGTTTCCATTTCAGCCAGCAACAGCCTGGGTACAGGTGTCCAGTTGCAATTTGAATGGTGAAATACGAGATACAGTGATATCCCTTTGTGGGCAGAAGTCACCAGTCCCCATGTGTGACTTAAAAATAAAGACACATTGTGACTGTGATCACAGCCCTTCCTCCAAGCCTGGTGGCACTACACAGGCACTGCAAAAGTCTCCCTGAAGAATTCCTGTGCTGAGCAGGCTCTTTGCTCCATCTCCTTCCCCTCAGAGGCAGGTGAACAGGAGCTCCCTGGCTCCAAGGTGCCTGGCTGTTAGTTATGCATCGCCAGGCTTGGCCTTCACCGAGATGGAAAAGGGAAGGGACGGGGTTGGAGCAGAGCCCAGCTCCCCAGGCTGCTGCCTGCCGTGTCTCAGACAGCGGCACAGCCACCCGGCTGGAGGCACAGCTTGGTCAAGGACAGTGCTTGTTTCCTTTGGTGTTATTTGAGGATCTGTCACTCACTGTGGGTAGCCGGCCCTACGAGCTCTGACAGCTAATTTGGAGACCTCACCCCTCATGTTTATGTCATTGAGAAGAGGAAAAACAAGTTTTCCTGCTTCATCAGCCCATGACGGGCTCTCCACGCCAGAGAGCTGCTGGCAGAGCTGGGGCATGCTCTCCCTCGGAAAGGCTCCAGAAGAAAACTTCTGCACACCAGCAGCTCCAGGCACAGCCATGAGACACCTTCTCCATCCCCAGCCCTTGGTCACCACCACTGCCCTGGGCACTGCTGAGGCCTCACCTCACATCCTGGGGTCAGTTTTGGGACCCTCATGACAGGAAAGACACTGAGGGGCTGGAGCATGTCCAGGGAAGGGAATGGAGCTGGGGAAGGGGCTGGAGCCCCAGGAGCGGCTGAGGGAGCTGGAAAGGGGCTCAGCCTGGACCAAAGGAGGCTCAGGGGGGACCTTGTGGCTCTGCACAAGTCCCTGACAGGAGGGGGCAGCCGGGGGGAGTCGGGGCACTGCTGCCAGGGAACAGGGACAGGAGGAGAGGGAACGGCCTCAGGCTGGGCCAGGGGAGGTTTAGGTTGGATATTGGGGAAATTCCTTCATGGGAAGGGTGGTCAGGCACTGGTACAGCTGCCCAGGGCAGTGCTGGGGTCACCACCCTTGGAGATGTTCAAAATCATGAAGATGTGCTGCTTAGGGATATGGTTTAGTGGTGGCCTTGGCAGTGCTGCTGGGGGAATGATCTCAGAGGGCTTTTCCAATCTTAGAGATTCTGTGATTCATGAATTCAGTAACTGCAAAGCAGGTCCCAGCCCCATGCCCCACCACAGGGCCAAACTTAGGCTGAAGGAGGAACGGAGCAGTGTGTGAGGCTGCACAGCTCGAGGCCAGGCTGGGCCCTCACTTCTCACACCAACAAGGGAAATGGCTGCGTTCAAACAATGCCAGCCTGCAAATCAGCATGGCCTGAGGCTGAGGGAGAGCTGTCCCTGCTCGCTCCCTGTGTCTGGGGCAGGTTAGTTATTAGGTAGAAATTGCTCCCTATGAGGGTGGGGAGGCCCTGGCACAGGGTACCCAGAGAAGCTGTGGCTGCCCCTGGATCCCTGGAAGTATCCAAGGCCAGGTTGGATAGGGCTTGGAGCACCCTGAGCTAGCAGAAGGTGTCCCTGCCCGTGGCAGGGCGTGGAACTGGATGGGCTTTAAGGATCCTTCCACCCAAACCATTCTGGTATTCCATGATGTGATTCTATAACCCCATCCCAGCCAAGGAGCTCTTTCCACTCCCCCACTCATGGAGCCACCCCAGCCATGTCACCACCCCCTGCAGCTCCCACTGCCTGTACCTGTTCATGAGTGGGAGAGCGGTGCTGCCTTTCCCCATGCTGTGGTTGAGGTTTGTGGACGACATGGTGCCGAGGCTGGAGTAGATAATCCTCAGCATCGTCCACGTCTGAGCCACCTATGTGGAACACAGGCCCTGTCAGACCCTTCCAGGCTACAACCCCTGTGCAGCACCACCCGCCCCGTCGCTCACCTGGTTGCGGTCCAGCCCCTTGGCCACCTTGGCGTTGTGGTCGCAGAGCTCGGCCAGCGGCCGGCCGGCCAGCGCGTACTGCTTGGCCGTGTGCACGAACCAGTCCATGCTGCCGCTCTCCACGTCCGTCTCGAACACGTTGAGGGCACTGGAGGACGAGATGTACTCGAACTGCTCCGTGGGGTCCAGCTTGCGCTTGAAGAAGATGGGGTGGCGCCGGTCCCCGATGTAGGGCTTGCGGTTGGAGTCGGAGGAGATGAGGCTCTCCTTGGCGGCGAAGGCCAGGTCTCCGTAGAGGCTGTAGCACAGCCCCTCGGGGTTGGCCCGGTCGATGGGCTGGCTGGCATCCTTGAAGATGTGCTGGTAAAGGGTGCTGTCCTTCGAGCCCGACAGGAGGAAATAGGGGTCGTGGAGGTGCCGCCACACGATGCCCGTGGTGACGTCCTTGTGCTCCTCGAACATGGCGGAGGGGATGAAGGGGCGGCGCACGTCCCACACGTAGATGTTGTGGTCCACCATCATGGAGCAGGTGGCGATGTGGTGCTTGCACTCGGGGCGCCACTTCACCCGTGCCACCGAGGCGATGGTCTGCACGCAGTAGATCTCCTTGGCCCGCGTCGTGTTCATGTCCCACACCTTCACCATCTTGTCCCGGCCGCCCGTGGCCAGCCAGCCCCTGGGACAAGGATGGATCTGTGTTCACCTCTGTGTTCCCACTGTGGCACAGAGGTGCTCACAGCGCAGGTGTGACCATGTCTGCATCGCAGGAAGGCAGCTGGGCTGCAAGCCCATCCTCCCATGAGCTCCCCTGACACCTCTGCTCTCCAGCAACCAGGTCAGACAACACCCTCCTTCCCGCCCCCAATTTATGGCCCTGCGCCTTTAGAGCCACATCCCAGTCAGACCAGTTCCCTCTGGCTCTGCTTTCCACTCGCCAGGCACAGCAGAGAGGAAAAGGCCATTCTGGACGTATTTCAGTGCCTCTCTAAGATCATGAGCAGTGGCAGCACTGCCTGGCAGGGAGCGAGGAGGGACCTGCACACCCTAACAGCTGCTTCCAGATCCTTCCCAGCAATCTCCTGGGAAAGGCAGGAGGGAAACACGACTGAACACAAGTGAGCTGTGTCCCAGAGCAGCCAAGCAATGCCTTCCTCAAGCTGAGCACTGGAGCAGGAGGCTGCTGTGACACTGCTATACCCAACCATAAGACACCCAGTGCCTCAAAACCCCCTAATTTATCAAAGAACAACCCCAAAACACTCCTACACCACCTCAAACACTCAAAGCAATAAGCGCTCTATCTTCCAGCAACATCCCAGCCCTTGACACAAGGAGACAGGGCATCACAGACCATGCCTTCCCCCACAAAATCCCAATCCCGTTTTTAGGGCCTCTCTTGCCCTGCAAGGCCGGGTGGCTGGCAGAGCCTGGCCCCACGCTCACCTGTCCTCTGGGTGCCAGTCGCAGCAGAAGACAGGCCCGTTGTGGGCAGTGAACATCCTCTCGTAGCGGTCGGGCCGGCGGATGTCCCACAGCTGCACGTTCCCATTCTCAAAGGTGGCAGCGAAGGTGAAATAGTCCCGGATGCTGAACTGGACGTCACGCACGCTCTCCGACTGGCCTGGGAGGGGACACAAGTTGAGAGCTCCAGCAAAGCTAAAAACCCCCACTGGAAGAGCCGTGGGGGTCCCTGGCACAGAGAGAAGGGGTCGTAAGGAGTGCTGCGACTGTCTTCCACCTCCCACACAGACCCAGCTACTACTGAGAGTCAAAAAAAGCACCAAAATGCCTCTCAGCTCCTTCTGTCCCTGCTTGGAGCATCACACCCTGAGCAAACCCTCCTCCTGGGCAAGGGGAAGGACAAAGCCTCTTCTGCCAACTTCTGCCTCTCCTGAGGGTAAGGGGACAAGCATGGAAAGAGCACAGCCCCCAACTCCTGCCTCTCCTGAGGGTAAGGGGATAAGCAAGGAAAGAGCACGGCCCCCAACCCCTGCCTCTCCTGAGGGTAAGGGGACAAGCAAGGAAAGGGCAAAACTCCCAACCCCTGCTTCCCCGCAGGGAAACAGGACAACAACAGCCACGTTTGTACCAGAGAAGGTGCTGACAGAGTCCTTCTTGCGCAGGTCAAAGCACTTCATGTAGCCGTCCTGGGAGCCGCTGAGCAGCATGTACACCTCGGTGGGGTGGAAGCACACCTTGTTGACAGTGCGCTTGTGCTCCGTGAACAGCTGGTCCTGCTTGTTGCGGGACGGCTTGCCCAGGTTCCAGGTGACCACCACACCGTTGGTGGCGGCGGTGGCCAGCAGGTTCTCGTCCATCTGGTGCCACACCACATCGGCGCAGCTGAAGTTCAGGGAGGGTTTGCGGCCCACGCGGAGGTTCAGCTTCTCCACAAACTGCTCCTCCTCGATGGAGTAGATCTTGAAGATGTTGCGGCCAGCCACCACCACCTGGGCAGCGTCCCGGCACACGCTGATGGCGTTGGCGGGGGCGTCCAGGTGGCAGAACATGGTGCGGCCGGTCAGCACGTTGCCCCCCAGGGCGGTGGTG
>NW_008239539.1:1591698-1592365 GCF_000691975.1 Corvus brachyrhynchos
CTGTCCCCTCTCCGGCAGGCTGCCTGCACACTCACACGGCTGCCCTGCTCCAACTCAGCCAGAGCTGGGCAGGGACGGGCTGGGCTCCCGCAGCTCCTGCCGGGCCCTGGTGGCTCCGACTGTGGCTTTTTGTGGCGTAATAAAGGGGCCGGGGAGGGTAGAGCCCACAGAGCTGCCTGTGGGGAGGCAGATACAGCCCCACTCCGGGTTCTCCTCCTGCTGCCTTCTATGGCTCCCTCTCAGGAAGTTCCTGAAAACCTTTTCTGGGTTCCTTCTTCCCTCCTTGGCCACACCCTAAGATGTTTCTCTGTTGCTGATAATATAGGTCAAGTACAGCGCTGTGGCCGAGATGAGCAGCGTCCGCAGCACGAGGTGGGGTGAAGCGAGGCCACAGTTACCTCTGTGGGGCACTTGGAGCCCCAAAGCCTGCAAGAACCAGGGGATGACCCTCCTTCTCTAGCAGAGGGGAGCAGCAGCTACTCCAGGCTTCCTGGAGGGGTCACAGGGTCCCAGAGGCTGTGTCCTGCAGAGCCAGGCTGAGCTCCTGCCACAGCACTGCCCTCTCCAACCCCTCTGCCCGTGCCTTGCCAGGTCCCACAGATCCCTCATACCTCACATTCCCGCCCCCTCAAGGCCCCTTCCCACCCTCAGAGCACCCTTAGGGTCC
>NW_008239539.1:1592509-1592794 GCF_000691975.1 Corvus brachyrhynchos
CCCCCGCCCCATCAGGGCCCTCTTCTGACCCACAGACCCCTCATACTCCACATCCCCCTCATACTCCACATCCCCCCCCTCCTGACCCACAGCTCCCCAGGACGCCTTACACCCCAACACTTCTCCCTCTGCAAGGCCCGCTCCTGACCCAGAGCCCCTTCAGAGCTCCTCCAGCCCTTCAGAGCCCTCTCAGCATTCCCTCAGAGGCCTCTCCCACCCTATACCCTCCTCAGGGCCCCTTCCCACTCATCAGACACCCCAGGGCCCCTTCACAACCCCCTCCCG
>NW_008239539.1:1592981-1594111 GCF_000691975.1 Corvus brachyrhynchos
GACGTGGGGTGCCCTGGGAGTGGGGGTTCGCTGGGATGAAAGGGTGTGCTGGAGGGATATGAGGTGTATTGGGAGGAGAAATAGAGTACGAGGGCGTTACGGGGTGTGTTAGGGGTGAGCGTCAGGGAGATGTGGGATCCGGAGGGAATGGGGATGCCGGAGGTGCATCCTAGAGGGACTGGGAGTGCAAGGGAAAATGCGGTTTAGGGGTCAGGGTGGGAAATGGGGGTGCCGGGGGCGATAGGGGGTGCATTGGGAGCGTAGGAGTGAACTGGAGCATTATAGGGATGCACAAGGGTGAGTGGGTGCACTGGGGGGCATGGGGGCACCCTGCCATGGAGAGCAGTGGCAGGTGAGAGGGTGTGCATTGGGGGTGGGGGTGCCGGGGAGATGTGGGGTGCATTAGGGATGGGGATGCGGGGGGGATAAATGGGGGTCAGGGGTCTGTGGGTGCTTTGTGGGTCAAGGTGCAGGGTGGGAAATGGGGGTGCCGAGAGGATATGGGGGGCATTGGAGGCGTACAGATGCAGGGATGTAGGGGTGCACAGAGGAGTAGGGGTGCAAGGGGCGTGGGGACGCGCTGCCATGGGGGGTGCAGAGGAGGGTGTGGGGGCCGTGCTGCGGCTGTCTGTGCAACGTGGGACCAGGGAGTCGTGCAGGGCTATGGCACCCCATAACTGCTGCTGTCACCTGCAGGGACCCTCTGTGTGCCACTGTCCTGCCTGGCCTCCGTGCCCAGGGACCCTGGTGGGTTTGGGGGTGCAGGCAGCCCCCCACCCCCGTGCCAGGGTGCTCCGAGCCCCAGCAGTACCACCCTGTCCCGCAGCCCCGGGGATTCCCAAACCCCCTTCCAGGGCCACGAGGATCTTTGTGGCAATTTGGGGTCAGAAAGGGGCGTTTCGGACAAAGGAGGGAGAGGAGGCGGCGGTTGGTGCAGCAGTTCCTTCCCGGCCGGTACAAAGGCAAAACAAACCGAAAGCGTGTCCGTGTCCGTGTCCGTGCCCATCCCGTGTCCGTGCCCATGTCCATGGCCATATCCATGCCCACACTTCTCCCAGGGCTGGTGTGGAGGCGGGCAATGCCCCGGGCGCGGCCACCGAGCCCCTCCCCCGCCGGGGCCCCGCGGGGCA
>NW_008239539.1:1594984-1599440 GCF_000691975.1 Corvus brachyrhynchos
AGCGGCCGGAGGGAGATGGGGTGGGCGATGGCGGCCGGGGTGGGCGCGGGAGCGGGCGGCCGGGTCCGGCGCTACTCGATCACCATGCAGCACGGGAGGTGCTGGGAGAAGTACTTGAAGAGCTCCGGGGTGGCCCCGGGGCAGTTGGTGAGTTCCAGCTCCTCCAGCTCCTGCAGCTGCACTAGCCCCGAAAGCCCCGTGGTGGTCAGCAAGGGGCAGCCTGCAGGGAGATAGGGTGTCAGCCCAGAACACCAGCGCCCCCAAAAAATAGCATCCCAAAAAACAGCATCCCAAAAAATAGCATCTCAAAGACACCAGCGTTCCAAAACGCCAAAAGACCCCCAAACCACACTCTGAAGGATCAGGACCTCAAAATCCCAGCACCACAAGCACACCCACACCCAAAAGAAAAGCACCTCAAAACCCAGCACCTCAAAACTCGCTGCACCTAAAAGACAGCACCCAAAAAAACCAGCATGCTAAAAAAAAATGTACCCCAAAAACCCCAACACTCCAACGAAATCACCCAAAATATCAGCATCCAAAAAATCCAGCACTTAAAAACGCACACAAAAACCACCACCCTAAAGCACCAGCACCCCAAAATACCAAAACCCTCAAAGTTAGCACCCAAAAAATCCCACCAGAACCCAGAAAAACCAGCATGCCAAAGAACAGTGCTCCAAAACACCAACACCCCGAAAAACAACACCCAAAACAGCTGCACCCCAAGAATGTCAGCCTAAAATCCCCCAAAAAACCCACCCCAAAAAAGAGTGCCCTCAAAAACCAGCACCCCAAAAAACCTGAATCCCCAAAACAGAGCTCCCAAAACACTACCACCCCAAAACCTACAACACCCCAAGAGCCCAGCTGTGGCTCCTTCCCCACAAGCTGGGCTGGATGCAGCTGCCTGCAGGCTTGGGGGATGCTGCCTGTCCCCAGGCTGTCCCCAGGGCTCTCTGTCCCCATGCCCTCTGCCTCCCCAGCCCCATGGGGTCCCATGTCTCTGGTCCCCGGTAGCAGGGTGAGGGTCTCACCGGCCAGGGAGAGGAGGCGCAGGCTGCCCATGCCCAGGAGGTGCTTCAGGCCAAAATCCTGCACCTGGAAAAGAAATTGGGGTGGGGATGAGGGGGGACAGTGGGGACAACCACAGCACCAGGGCTCACAGCGCTGCTGGGAACTGGGTGCCAGGGCTGGGAACCTGAAGCAGGGTGCAGGATGCTGGGGCAGTGTGCTGGCTCTGGGTGCTGGGGCAGGGAGCTGTGATGGGACAGGGTGCAGGGAGCTGGGTGCTGGGGAAGGGAGCCTGAGCAGGATGTGGGATGTTGTAGCAGGATGCTGGGGCAGGATTTGTGGTGCAGGGCTGGGGTACTGGGTCTGGGCTGTGGGACAGGGAGGAGGGAGGCCAGGGCAGGCAGCCTGGGGCTGCAGCAGGATGCTGGAGCAGGGCACTGGGTCTGGGGATACTGGTGCTGGGGCAAGACACAGGGTCAGGGTGCCAGGGCTGAGTGCTGCTGAGCTCACAGGAGCTGTCTGCTTCCTAGCACCGAGTCTTGGGGTCTCCAGCCAGCCCCGGGAGCCCACCCTGAGCTCATGGCTCATCCCCAGGGAGGTGCCACCATGCCCTCTCTGCCGTGCCGAGCCAGGACGGGCACAGTTCCACACCTACCTGGCAGCACCAGCGCAGGTAGAGGCTCCGCAGGGATGACATGGTGGACAGGTAGCTGAGGCCGGTGTCGGTGATCCGCACGCACCTGCCGGGACACAGGGTGTCAGGGCCAGCTGGTCACCCATGGGTGTCCCCCAGCCATGGCTCCCATGCTGCACCCTCAGCTTCCAGCGTGGCTCAGCATGGCACGGCTTGGCACGGCATGGTTTGTCATGGGATGATGTGGCACAGCACGGCTCAGCATGGCCTGGCATGGCATGGCATGGCATGGCATGGCTCAGCATGGTATGGCATGACTTGGCATGGCTTGGCATAGCTTAGCATGGCATGGCATGGCCCAGCATGGCTCAACATGGCATGGCATGGCACGGCACAGCATGGCTCAGCACAGCCCTTTACCTGTCGAGCACCAGCTCCTCCAGCTTGTGCAGGTCACAGGCGATGTACTCCAGGGCCATGTCGGTGATGCGAGGGCACCAGGACAGGTCAAGGCTGCGCAGCTTCCGCAGGTTCTCGGCCACCAGCTCCACGCCATCATCCGTCACCTTGGAGCAGCCCGAGAGGCTGAGGACGCTCAGGTTGGGCAGGCTGTGGACCATGTTGACCACGCCGTGGTTGGTGATCTCCCAGCAGGAGTTGAGGCGCAGGGTGTGGGTGGTGTAGCCCTGCTTGGCGGTGAAGTAGGCGAGTGCCGTGTCCGTCACGTGGTAGGCTTGCAGGTTGAGCTCGGTGAGGTTGGGCAGGAGCTGTGAGATGGCGGCGATGGCGTCGTCGGCCACGTTGATGCAGTCGCTGACGCTCAGCGCCGTGATGCGGGCGTTGAGGCTGGACCACAGCCCGGCCTCCGTGAAGTCGTTGCCGCCCGACCGCTCCAGCCGCACCACGCCCTGCATCTGCTCCAGCATCACCTGCCGAGGGGCAGGGGGTCAGGCCGTGCTGGGCACTGCCAGCCACCCTTATGCATCCCTGTGTCCCTGCCCCGGCTCCCTCTGAGCCCCCCATGGCTCTTCCCACTGCTCCCGGTCTGGCCTGGGTCAAGTCTTCTCCCTGGGACCTCCCTGGCATGGGTTCAGCACTCAATTTAGGACACACCAGCATCAGTGGGGAATGGGAGGGGACAGGCAGGGACCCCCAGGTGCAGCCCCAGCACTGTACCAGGTGCTGTTGGCAGGGCCGGGATTGACGCCCGCTCCCAGCACGGGAACTGCTCGGGTGAGATGTGCCCATGGAGCAGCTGGTGCTGTGTCTGGCCATGGCACAGGGCAAGAGTCTGGGTGGGGACCTTGCCTAGCCCCCTGAATTGTCCCATTTCTATCTGACCCTCAGCCCCTTGCTTGGGTAACCCCCTTGCTGGGGAGCAGCCAGCCAAGTGGGAATGTCCCGTTCCCAGAGCCCTGCTTGTCACCCACTGCCACATCCACCGCCCAGCAGCACAGCCGCCTCACCTGGCTCTGCCTTCCTGGCAGCACCCACATGCAGCAGGAACGAAGCCCCTGACCGCCTCCTGACTCCCTGCTGCACCCATCCCACTGCCCAGAGCACAGGCAGGGCCCCCGGTGCTGCCAGCACTGCGCGATGGCCGTGCCACCTGCCTGCTCCTTCCCTGCCACCCGTGAAAGCTCTGCCCGCGTGCGTGTCCCCAAGGCCACCAGGACTGACCCGCCAGCAGCACATCTCAGCCACCCCGGTCACTTCAGCATGGTCACCTACCTCCAACCCCGCATCTGTGATGGTTGACCTCTTAAGGCTCATGGACTTGACCCCCTTCTTGGAGAGGGGGTAGTTGTCAATGAACTCACAAATGTCCAGGTCGGAGACACCCACGAGGCAGAAGCCGTCGAAGCCGCGGACAGCGAAGCCCTGCAGGCTGACGAACTCCTTCTCTCCACCGGGCAGGATGTTGTAGAGCTCTTTGGTGTGCAGGACGGGCGTCAAACCCACCCAGAACTTGGGCTGGTAGAGCACCCGCCGCCATGCCTTGCACACCTGTGCCAGCACGCACTTCTCGCACGCCGAAAAGTACCAGAACAAGCGGTTGAGGATCTTCTCGTCCACCGCCAGCTGCCTTTCCGAAGGCGAGCCCGGCAGCCGCTCCGGAGAGGGCTGCTCCGAGCCTTCGCTCGCGTTCAGTCCCACCAAGGAAGCGCCGGGAGGGGAGGAGACGCTGGCCAGAGTGGCCAAGGAGAGCGGGGAGGCCAGGCTGGGGATGGGCAGGTCGCTGCGGTGGGCTAAGGCCGGGCTGAGGATGGCAGGCACGGAGGAAGGCTGGCACAGGCGGTTTTTCACGGCGGGGGTGCCTTTGGTGATGCTGGCGGAGCCGAGGCCGTTGGGTTGCGTGGGGATCTTCACCAGTCCATTGCGGGGCAAACATGGGGGCTTGGTGTCGCCGTTTCTCGGGTTCGACATCTTCCACAGATCTCTCTGTAACACAGGGGTGGCGGATGAGGGGATGTGGCTCTGCTAGGGAGGGTGGCCATGGCTGGGGGAGGTGGTGGTACCAGTGAGGGGGGAGATCCTGGGGGTCCCTGAGTAGGGTGGCACATGGGACCAGGTGGTGCAGGGCCGCTGGACACAGCCACAGAGGGGACGTGTCTGGGACACAGAGCAGGGTCCTCCTAGAAGCTGCATGGCCCTGGTGTCCCCCTGTGATGAGGGACAGATGGGGATTTGTCCCTGGATGTTCACATCCTTCTCTGAGCCTAGAATCCAGCATGGCCAATGGAAGACAGAGAAGGATCCAGAATGGTTTGGATTGGAAGGGACCTCAATGCTCATCTCATTCCA
>NW_008239539.1:1599982-1603540 GCF_000691975.1 Corvus brachyrhynchos
TATAAATATGAGGTGAATTATTAATGGGGGCTCAGCCCCCTCCCCCTGCCACAGCCGGGACCTGGCGCAGGGCCCTGCCCGACTGCTGCCTGCCCTGCCCACACCCTGTGTGCCAGGGCAATGCCAAACCCTGCCAAAAATCTGATCCTGGCAACCCCTGGGGGCACGAGGAGCTGAAGCACGGGAATGCAGCTTCCAGTGCATGGAGCAGGGGACAGGGACCTGGCCCTGAAGCCCCAGGATGTGGATGGCACATCCATCCGTCCATCAGTGATGGGAGCTGAGGAACTTCTTCCCTGCCAGCTCCTCCCGGACCCAAGATTAAAGCAAGGGAATTATTATAGCTGCTTGATTTGGGAAGGAGAAAGTCAAGCCCCAATGGAGGGGCACCAAGGGAGGAGCACCCAGCTCATGGCCAAGCTCCGTGGTCCCCAGGGGTGCTCCATGCAGCCTGGAAGCAGAATGCAGCCTACATCCCCTGCTGCCCCCAGCCCATCCCTTCCACCCTCACCGCATCCCTGGCCTCATCCAGCTCTCCTGGAGCAGCCAGGGAGGGAGCAGCCACCCAGAAAAGAGCTCAGAAGTGCAGTCAGACGCCAGTGGCACAGCTGGAAAACCCCACGGGATGCACGGCACGTGGCATGTCCCGAGGACACCATTCCCGGCACAGCGGGGCCGTGGGACGGGGCTGGGGGGGGCTGCCGCAGCCTCTCCCGTGGTGCGAGTGGAGGTGCCAGCAGACAGCCCGGCTCGGTGGCAGCGTCCCGGCGAGATGCAGCCTCCGGGGACGAGCCCAGCCCTGTGCAGACAGTCTGGCGCCGCTCCCGGCTTGGATGAAGCCGCTGCTGCCTCCGCTCACGCTGCCCGACAGCGGAGCTGGGCCGCCGATGCTTGGACATGTGTCAAACTCGCTTGAAAGCACGAGAAGGGGAGTGGAGAGAGGAGAGAAACTTAAAACCAGCGGCTCGGTGCTTGGCAGCAATTAGGGAAGTAAACAGAACGTGCACGGGGGTGTCTCACACAGCCACAGAGCACAAATCCAAACAGGTAACTACCAGGTGGCGCGGAGAGGCTGTTGCTCCGGTACCGAGCCCGAGCTGGGCACGCTGGTTGCCCCCAGGGAGAGGGCAGGTGGTGGCAGAGGGGCAGCCCCGGGCCTCGGGAGCCCAAGGGGACAGGCACAGGAGGAGACAGATGCTGACAAGTCGCCGGACTCACACGCAGCCAGCAGGAGGTTTTGGCAAGGGATCCAAGCAGCTCAGACCTCAGCTGGTCCCTGGGGCCGAGCTCAGCGGGGGCTGAGTGGGTCCAGCAGCTTTCCCACTCCTGCCTTGGAAAGCTGAGCCAGGTCCCCCCGCCCAGAGCGTTCAGGCTGCCTGTCTAGAGCACAGAAACCCCCAGCCTTGAGTGAGCTGGGAAGTCACTTCACATAGAAAGACGGACAGAGATTCGAGCCTCTGGGCACAGGCGGATCTGGGCAGTGGTGGGGGGAAACCAGGCAGGCATTTCTCTCTGGGGAAATGAGCAGGCAATAATTTGGGGGTTCCTACCACTCCCAGGCACAGAACTGTGCTTGGGGAAAGACCCCAGTGTGGAGAAAGTGGGCTGGGGAGGGGAGCGGGTCCAGTAGCCGCCGTCTCAGGCACCAAGGGGCAGTGCTGGGATCTGCCCTCCTGTGCCACAGGAAAGCCCCAGCCTGCAGCCAGGCAGCCCCGCAGCTCCTGCAGCCCAGGACTGAGACCACGTTGCTCTGATGTCCAAAGTGCACCTCCCACAGCCCCTCGAGGTCTCTGAGTGCAGGGACACCCAGAGCGCGCCCTGTGCCTCCCCAGACCCTCCCAGCCCAGAGACAGTGGATGGACAGGCAAACACAAAGCTGTCTGCCTTGGAGGTGTCAGCACAGACCCTGTCCGATGTTCCAGCAGCTCCGTGAACACCTCCATATGCTTTTTGGCCACTCCAAAGCAGCAGGAAAGCAGAGATTCATCCTTTTCCCTCCTCCCTGTCATCTCACTGTTTGCAGATTGCATGACTGGGCCAAGCACATCATCATCAGGATTGTTCAGTGCTTGGTACAGCCATCCTGGTTCTGGGATCCCACAGGAAGGGAGGGCCCAGATTTGCAGCCCCCCTCTATAAGAACCCCCCTTTGCTCTCTCATGGAGAAGCATCTCCCAGCAGTGGAGTGCCAGCTCCCAATCCAGCGGGAGAAAACCTGACAAAAGCAAAGGTCAAAGTCCTTCAGTCTCCCGAATCCACTCCAGGGCGCACATTCCACAGGATACGTCACTGCCAGAGAAGTCACTCGTTCAGGAGGGGTTCGTCACCCGCAGTAAGTGATGATGCAGTGGCAGGGGGCGGATTTGACGCAGGGAGAGAGAAGAAAGCCAGGGTCTGAGAGCCTGTCACCACAAACATTGCCCAGACAATGGGGATGCTGGGATGAACAGGATGCAAACTGTCAGGAAGACAGAGCTTGTCCAACCTGTTGGAGAGTTTACTATCCCCACGTGGTAGTGAAGAGGGATGAGGGCTGTAAGAGACGAGCAGCCACCCTGTTAGTGCCTCCCTGCGTGGCACTGGCTGGGAGATCCCTGGCTCCTGGATCAGACTGGCAATCCTGCTGCAGCCACGGTCAGGGCTGAGCTCTGGGACAGCCGGGCTTGGAGCCCACCGAGAGCTCCGTGTCAGCCGGACCGGAGGCCACGGGAGACCCCGGACTGACCGGCTTGGGAGCCCCCGGGAGCCGCCGGGAGCCCGGTGCTGCTGGGGTCAGCACCGCGGCCAGCGGCTCCGCTCAGCACCGCGGACAGCGGCACCGCGCAGGGACACCGCGCCCGCGTCCCCGCGAGCGTCCGGCGCTGCCGGGCCCCGGGCAGGGTCCACCACTGCCCCCTTCCTTCTGAGGGAACCTACATCACCCGCCAGGTCCCTGTGAAGATCCAGCACTGCTCCAACAGATCCTTGTAGGAGATCCTAGTATCACCCAGCAGGCTCCTGGGAAGATCTGCTATTGCCCCACCAGATCCCTGAGAGAATCCACGACTACCCCACGAACTCCCCGTGAGACCCTGCTATCACCCCACCAGGTCCCTGCTGCTGCCCCCCCAGCCCGGCTCGGAGCCTTGTTATCTCCCTGCCAGGACCCAAAGCTGCTGCGAAAGGATTTCCGTGCAGCCGCCGCTCGGCTCGGGCGGCAGAGCTGTGCGGCAGCGAGCAGCCATGGCTCACGGCTGCTGCACACACACGCACACGCACACAGGGATGTGTAAACACACACGGACTCCCCGCCGGAGCCTGCGAGCGGGGGGACGCCCTGGCACAAGCCCCGTGGCTCACACACGCTCACACTCGCACACGCACAGCCGGAGCCGGCGCGGGCACGCGCGCCCAGGGTTGCATCAGCTGAATTCATTAGCCCGTCTATTTTTACTAATGCAGCAAATCAAGTTGCTCTACAGGCGGAGAAAACACACCCGACACGGAGTGCTGTGGCGGAGCACGCAGCCGAGGCTTTTGTCCAGCACTCCTGAGGGGATGAGCTTCCTTCGGCTCCCT
>NW_008239539.1:1603733-1607127 GCF_000691975.1 Corvus brachyrhynchos
GAGATGGAGGGGCCGTGGCTGTGTTTGGGTAGGGAGGTGCTGTACCTGTGTGTGTGTGCGCAGGTGGGTTTGTGCTCCCGGGCTCGGCACTCACACAGGTGAGCTGGGACACAGGCTCAGAGCGTAGCTCCAAACTCAGTGATACCTTTTCCTTGCTGCACAATCCAGGAATTCACAGTAGGGAAGGGCCTTGCCTCTCCAGCTGGCCCTGGAGAGCTGCTGTTTGTGTGATGGGAGCTGGGAAACTCCCTCCTGAGGCTGCCCTGAGAGCTCCTGGGGAGACCAAAGGGCTGAGAGCAGCTTTCCCGCTCCCTTGCTGGCTCCCAACGATGCCAAAGAGCTCATCCCACCTTGCAGTGGACAAAGAGGCTTAGGAAGGGCTGGGAAAATCAGAGGTTTGGGTGCCACTGCTGGGGGCTGCTGCTCTCAGTGCCAGCCGGGCTGGTGGATCCATCGCTGGGTCTTGCAGCTCACGGCCAAGCAGCGGAGCTCTCACGATAGGGACTCCCAGCACTGCTCTCTCCCAGGTCCCACAGTCTTCCCAAAAGTCAGGCTCAGGCTTTGCAGGGTCGGCCCCATGCCCAGGGAGCTGGGAAAAGCTGGCTGAGGTGCCAACACCAAGCTCTGCTCAGATCCCCACCACTCTGGGCTTTGCTGAGGGAACAGCTCCTGTCCAGGGGCACTGGGAGGTGCAGCTCCTGTCCCCCCCAGCCCTCAGCATGGGGGAGTTGTCGGGGGGAGGCAGAGCTCCAGCCCCCAGCCTGGCCAAGCAAAACTTCCTCGCAGCAGGGCTTCCTCTGACCACCAAGCCCATCCTGCAGCAGCTTTCACCTTCTGTGCTAAACCCCGAGTCTCCCAGAGACAGCAAATTCTGGCCTCTCTCTTTATCCCAGGCAGCCCCTTGTCCACTTGGGAGGGATCCCCCACCCAAAAGGAGCATGGGAGGGGCAGATTCAAGGCAGAGCTGGACCCCCGGTCCCCTCTGCTCCAGTCTGCTCTGGAGATCTTGACTCTCACACCATGGAAGGATGTTCATGCTCAAGCCAAGCTTCTCCCTGCTCTCCACTGACCAAGGCAAGGAGAAGAGGGAGCAGCTCCTCACGTGCTGGATCCTGCCTGGCCTGGCCTCCTCTTGCTCCAAGCCCAGCCAGAGCCCAGTGACAGCTCCCAGTGTGTCACAGCCCTTCCCTCTGCCCCTCCTGGGCCCAGGAAGGGGTGAAATGCAAGATCCCATGAGGAGCCAGGAGAGCTGTCTCCAAGCCCAGGATATGGATGTGCTCCTCAGGTGCTGCTGGGACTTGGGTCCCCAAACCCCTCTGTCCCTCCACACATGGCAACAGCCACACAAGCACTGATGCCCCTTTGCCCCTGGGCTCGAGGGTCTGGCTGGGAGCTGGGATTGGGGTCAAGCAGGGGCCATTGGCACGAGGCTGGTGGGACAGCAGGGCAGGCAGTGCCCAGCCATGGCACCCCTCAATGCAGTGGGCTGTGGGTGCTAAATGCCAGCACGGGCTCCAAAATCCATCAGATGCCTCCTGAAAGCCAAGGCACCGTCCTGATCCTGCTCCCAGCACTGGCCTCCTGCTTCCCCTGTCCAAGAGCTGGGCACAGATCATCCCTCCAGCAGGGAGAAACCCTGGAGAAACAGCCTCTGCTGAACTGTGCCCTCCCCAAACCCTCTCCTCTTCACCCCTGAGCTCCTCCCGTGAGCCAGCAGCCCTGGAGCACCCAGCACACGTGGCTGGTCCCCGTGGCTGGTGGGCAGAGGTTGGGAGGGGGTGGGATGCTGCCAAAGGAGCTCTGCTTGCCCGCGCACCAAATCCTGCTCCCTCCCACACCATCAGCACCCACTCGCCTCCCAAATCCCCTTTCCACTCTCTGGGTGCTGCTCGTTCTGCACAGGCACTGCTGGGGAGCAATAGGAGATTGGAGATGGGGAGCCTGAGCTACAGGCAGGCCGATGTGGCTTTGCCACGGAGCTGCCCGAGTCTGAGCCAGGCACAGCTTAAATCTGCAGGGCAGAGGGGCAGGATCCAACCTCCAAACTCAAAGTGCTCCCACTCCAGTTGTCCTTCTGTCTGGAGCATGGCCACATCCCCATGGGATAGTCAACACGGCTGTGACCCCACCGGAGGGGACAAGGGAACCCTGTCCCCACTCTCACCTTACCCTGGCCCAAGTGAGGGTCACTCCTTCCCCAGGAGCAGGATTTAGGGAGGTGTGAGGGTCCCAGTGCCAGGGATGCTCATCCCACTGCTCCCCACTGCCATGGAGCCGCTGGCACAGGGAGGGGAGCGGGCAAAGGGATCGATGTGGGGGAAGCCAGCTCGGGGAAAAATAGATATCTAGCTCATTAAAAATGGATGCTTGAGCGAGTCCTCCCCACTCCAAAGCCACCTCCCTCCCTCTTCCTGGTAGCCGGAGTGAAATCAGCACCCAGCTTCCAGAGGAGGGGAGACGCCAGCACGGCATGGCACTCGCTCTGTGCCCACTGCTCCCAGCCTGCTGCGTGCAGGGCCCCTCAGGGTGCTGTGGAGGGGTCCCGAGACCCCCCGGACCCTGGCCAGAGGGTGGGCATGGAGAGGGTCTGCCAGGAGCATCCCTGCTGCAGCGACTGCCATGCTCCGGCCTTCCCTGCCCAGGCACTGCCATGTCCCAGCAGCACCGGCAGATGTCCAAGAGGCAGAGCCACCTCAGCCCAGTGCCCCATGGCACCCCTGGACCCCCACATGGACAAGATCTTGGGGTTCTCGAGCTGGTTGCTGCCAGAACCCTGTGCCTCAGTTTCCCCCAGCCGTGCTCAGCCCCAGCCATTCCATGGGGTCGAGTCTGCCTGGTCCCCAACCCCACACACTGATCCCATCCCCTGCCCCACCAGAACAAACTCCTTGTTCCCCTCCTGGACTGATGGCAGATGCACGGCCCCACGCTGGGCTCTGCCGGACCCTGCTGTGGGGCTCAGCCCCCTCGGCCCCATCCCAGCCAGGGCCTTCCCCTTCCTCCATCTCCTGGGCTCTGGGAATGGGGCAGGCTGCCCCTGTCCCCCCATCCCTTGGCTCATGTCACCCTGCATCCACGGAAAAACACGCCGAGGTTTTGGGGTGTTTGGATGTTTGGGTGCAGCCTCGAGGATGCCAATGGTGCCACCAGGGAGGACAAGAGGCTGGCAGCAGAGGTGGAAGGGGGCAAACATCAACCCCACACCGCGGCGACCCTGTCCTTACAGCGATGTCCCCTTACACCCCGATCCCAAAGCAGCCCTGCATGCCGCGGGATCCACCTGATCCCCTCTTTCCCCTGCCCGTTACCCACCCGGTGATGCCCGGCCATGCTGGGGGGGGACACAACACATCACCTCACCCCCCCCGCAGCCCCCCTCCCCAAACCGGGGGGG
>NW_008239539.1:1607910-1610796 GCF_000691975.1 Corvus brachyrhynchos
GGATGAGGGGGGATGGAGAGATGGAAGGATCGAAGGAGGGATGGAGAAATGGAGGGAAGAATGGAGAGATTCATGGTGGGCTGGAGGGAGAAATGGAGGGATGGAAGGATGAATGGAGTGGTGGAGGGATGGAGGGAAGAATGGAGAGATGAGGATGGAGGGGTTGGAGAGGATGGAGGAATGAAGAAATGGAGGGAAGAATGGTGAGATGAAGGGATGGAGGAGTGGAGGAAGAAATGGAAGGATGGAAGGGTGGATGGAGGGATTGAGAGAGGGATGAAGGGATGGGGTGGATGGAGAAATGGAAGGAGGGAGGGTTGGAAGGCTGAACGGAGGGGTGGATGGAAGGCTGGATGGACAGATGGATGCTTGCTCTGGCTCTCTCCCCACCAGGGCATGGCAGGCTGGAGATCCTGGTGCAGATCCTGCTGCAGACCCTGCTCACCCCGGCAGCTGCCTCAGGCTCTGCTGACAGCCCCTGAGGCACAGCGGTGACACTCGACCCCATGCCAGCACCCCGGGGTGCAGCAGGCACCCAGGACAGGCCGCTGTGCCTGCACGCTGGGGGGATTCACCTGCCCAAGCCACGCCTGGCACTGGGACCTGCTGGGGGTTGTCCCACTGCTGTCCCCCATTTCCCAGCACAGCCAGCTCAGCATCCACCCAGCACGCCCAGTTTGGACCCAGCTTCACCACTGCTCCCCAAAATGATGGGAACTGCTCAGTTGCCACGTTTAACCCCATCCCCTCTGCCTTCCCCTGGCATGGCCCCATGTGAGCAGCAGGTCCAGCTCGGCTGCTCCTCCCAGCTGGCCCTGGGGAGGCTGAGGGAGCTGCCTGGATCCGGCGCCTGGCTCCTGCTTCCATTATTTATAAGGCAGGTTGGGTTTCGCACTGGCAGCCGGGAGGGGGTTTGGGGGAGGAGACTGTGCACACACTCACACTCACACTCGCACTCACACTCACACCCTGCCCAGTGGGTGACAAGTGCAGGAGAAGCTGCTGGAGGGGACAGTGACTGCAGGGATGTGTGGATCCTTGGCCCCATCCAGGTGCCGCGTGTTTTCCCCATTGCCTGAGGTCCTTCCCCCCGCAGCTCCTTGTCCCCCCAGCAGTGCCCTGTCCCCCCCATGGTGCTTGGTCCCCAAGGAGGTGTTCCAGGGGAATTGCCACCCAGCAGCAGCCTGGGAGCAGGGGTAATGGCCCAGCTCTTGCGGACACACTCTGCACCCAGAGCAGGCCAGGTGCCACTGGGGCTGGCAGGCACTGGGAGGCAGTGGGGCCCTGGACAGTCCCTGTTGTCCTCTTGATCCTGGCACAGGCCCATTGTCACTAACCCTGGCTGCCTCCAGGCCTCAGAGTGGACAAGTTGTGATAGCCCCATGTCCTGGGGATATTTTCATGCCAAGAAGGCTGAAAACTCCTTCAACATGAGGAGTCCCTGGGCAAGGGGAGACTCCGTGTATGTATGTGTCCCTGGGGAAGGGGACACAGCTGGGGTGTCACTGGTCCAGGGGGTACCCACACCCTGGAGTGCCTGACATGGGGAACCGGTCACCCCCCTTCCCCCTGCAGCCACGGGTCACCATCACAAGCCTCCTGACCCCCCCCCTCGATGGAGACTGTCCCTCCTGAGCGCCAGGAGGGTGGTGGCCGATGTCCCCACAGTCCGGCCAGACCAGCGGCCGAGAGCCAAGTGGCATGGCTCCCGCAGCCCGCTGCTCCCCTCCCATCCCAGCGCTCCGCGGATGCTGGAGCTCACACCCAGACCGTCCCCACGGCGACGGGACCCTGGGCCGAGCCTCCCCGGTGCAGCTGGAGCATCCCCGGTCCGGCCGGAGCAGCGGTGGCCGAGCTGGACCGCAGTGCGCCGGGCGGGGGGGGCCGTCTCCGCAGCAACCGCCGTCGCCTAGCGCCGCTGTCTCCCGGTAACCCGTCGCCTAGCAATGGGGGATTTTTCACAGCTCGGGATGAAGAGTTGAAAGTTATTTTTAGCCCGGGCTGCGAATCAATAGGCAGCTCCATTCGCCGCCCCGCAGGATGCACGCGTGGGGCCCGGCTGCGCGGCAGCAGTGGGGGGACCAGGGGGGAGCAGGGGGGAGCAGGCGGGGTCTGTCCAGCCTGGGGTCACCACGCTGGCACAGCCCACGGGGACCCCCGGGGCTTGGCCCCTTTTGTGCTGACCCCAGGGTTCAGAGCTCTTCCCCACCAAGGATCTGATTCTCCTCTATGTTCCCCCCATCCAGGCCACGTGCAGGTGAGGGTGGGTGAGGACATGGGGACCCTCACACAGCCGTGGGGATGGTCACACTGCTGCAGTGACCATTAGTCCCTCTTCTCACTCTGGGGACCCTCATTGTGGGGACTCTCAGCCAGCCATGAGGACTCTTCCAGCTGCTGGGAGCCTCATCCTTTCATGGGAACCTTCTCCCACTAGTGCGGACCTCCACCTTGCCATGGGGACCCGACCTTGCCATGGGGACCCCACCTTGCTGTGGGACTTCCACCTTGCCGTGTGGACCCCCTCCTTTCGATGTGGACCCCCTCCTTGCCATGTGGATCCCTGCTTCAACATGTGGACCCCATCTTTGCTTTGGGGACCCCCACCTTGCCATGGGGACCCTTGCCCTGCCTTGGGGACCCTCACCCATGGATCCCCTCCTGACAGGCTCCCTGAGCTCCCCAAGCCCTTCCAGGGCACATTCCCACTCTCAGGGACACCGGGCTGGGGGTCTGGATGAGAGGGGACACTGAGAGGGGACAGAACCCGCTGGGTGCCATGGAGAGGAGCTCGGGTTATCCCTGCATGTCCCCGGGGATGGGCTGGGAGCTGAGCTGAGGCTCCTGAGCTATTTTTTAAAGACAAGGTGTCTGCCTCCCACAGCC
>NW_008239539.1:1610847-1612257 GCF_000691975.1 Corvus brachyrhynchos
GGCGCGGGAGGGGAACGGGCGGGGCCCCCCCAGCCTCTGAGCAGCCCTCCAAGGTTCCAGCTCCTGGCCCAAATCCCCCTTTTGCCTTTCCCGAAGGGTTTTTGCCCCTGGGCACAGCCTAGCCTGGAGCATCACCCACCCACGGCATAGGGTGGAGGGTGCCCAGAGCCACCCCACAGGGACATTTTGTGGGCAGTGTGGATGCCCCAGGGACCTTCCAGAGACTCCAGGATGAAGGGGGGGAGGCCTGCCCAGGAAAGAAGAAACCTTGGGGTGACCCAGCAGGAAGAGGTGGGATCATCAAAACCCAAAGGAAGCAGCCATGGTCCCTCCTGCCATGGAGCTGCTCCGTGAGTGGCAGATGGGTCTGGGGAAGAGCAGTCCTGGATGAGTCAGAGCAGATCTAGAGGGGACATGGAGATGGTCAGGGGTCTGGAAGAACCTCTCTTGTGAGGAAAGGCTGGGAGAGCTGGGGCCATCCAGCCTGAAGAAACCCTTCTGGCATCCTGGTGATACTTAAGGGATCTTGGAAGAGCGATGGAGAGAGGCTTTCACCAGGAACTGTAGAGACAGAAGAAGGGGGAAAAGTTTTCAGCTGGAAGAGGGTGCGTTTAAATTGGATAAAAGGAAGAAACGCGTTGTGGGGGAGGTGGTGAGGAGCTGGAGGAGCTGTGGGTGCCCCATGGGGCCGGAGCAGCCCGGCCCGGTGGGAGGTGTCCCTGCCCAGGGCAGGGGTGGCACCGGGTGCTCTTCGAAGGCGAGGCTGGGGACACAGTCAGGGGACGGCCACCAGACCGAGCTCCCGGCACGGGTGGCTTCTCGGTGGGTGCCCAGAGGTGCTCAGCCCCATGGGCTGGTCCGGAGGGCTGAGACAATTGCGGGGTGCGGCGGGAGCTGTGCCCGGTCCCGGCTCAGCCCCAGCTCCGGGGGCTGCTCCGAAGGGGCTCCTGGACCCCTCGATGGCCATGCCCCGACTGCGGGGGTGCCCCATATCGTGTGGAGAGAGGGAAGCCAGGGTTGGTGGCCACGGTGGTTTGGTCCAGCTGGTGCCAAGGTTTCTCCAGTAACACGCAGTTAAGGTGGGTCGGGGGCTGTGGAGGGGGTCGGAGGTGCAGACTCACGCCGGGGTGCTGACATTAGGGCAGACACCGCCCTGTGCCTGCGGGGATGGTGGCACCATGTCCCACCTCCCTGCACCTGCGGTGTCCCAAGAGAACATCCCCGGAGGGTGCTGAGCACCGCACTGGGTGGCGGATCGGCCTCGGTGCGGAGAGGTCCTGGCGTGGGGACACCAGTGCCTGGTGACACCCTGCCTCTGGTGCCACCTTGCCCCTGGGCACCCGGCCAAAGCCATCCGTGGGGTTCCTGGGTGGATTCCCTGCCCAGCTCCGAGCCCAGCCGGCTCAACTT
>NW_008239539.1:1613312-1614041 GCF_000691975.1 Corvus brachyrhynchos
TATGTAACTTTTGGGGTACACGTTTCTGAGGGGTGTAAACCAGGGGTGTGCATGGGTTGGGATGTATAGAGCTGGGGGATATGTGGGTTGGGGTGTGTGTGGGTTGGGGTGCACATAGATTGGGGTGTATAGAGCCTGGGGTGCAGAACTCGGGGTGCAGGTGACCCGTGGTGTGTGTAACTCAGGGCTGGGGTGTGTGTAACTCTTGGGGTACACGGCTCTGGGGAGGGGGTATACGTACACCAGGGCATAGATTGGGGTGTACCCAGCGTGGGGTGCCTGTAGCCTCATGCATGGATAGCTTGGGTGTGTACATATCTGTATATGTACATAACTGTGGGTGTGCATATCCTGCGGTGTACCTGGCCTGGGGTGTGTGCAGGTCTTGGGGTGCACAGTTCTAGGGGGTGCATAAACCAGAGAGGTGCAGTCTGGGGTGTTCATAGCCTGGCCTATGCCTGTAGCCTGGGGTTGTGCAAAGTTGGGCTGTACCTGGCCTGGAGTGTCTATAACCTGGGGTGTGCACAGTCGGGGTGTGCACAGTTTGAGTGTGTGCAGTTGGGGTGTCTATAGCCTGGGGTGTGCACAGTTGGGGTGTGCACAGTTGGGGTGTCTATAGCCTGGGGTGTGCACAGTCGGGGCGTGCGCAGTTGGGGTGTCTATAGCCTGGGGTGTGCACAGCTGGGGTGTGCACAGTTGGGGTGTCTATAGCCTGGGGTGTGCACAGTT
>NW_008239539.1:1615614-1616072 GCF_000691975.1 Corvus brachyrhynchos
ACGCGAGAGTGGGACCCCAGCATCCCCTGGGGATCCCCAAAGTGGGAACGGGTGACCCCAGAGTTGTGGGCACTCTGGGGGTGGTTTGGGAGACCACACTGGATGTGAAGGGGGCTGTGCTGCTGTGCCCCCTCCTCAGCCCCTCCCAAAAGGTGCTGGGGGACACAAGCACCCCGAAATGATGTGGTTGAATCCCAAGGCCAAGTCATTGAGGGTTTGGTGCTGTTCCTGCCTGTGGCCATCCTGCACACTTCTGTGGAGGGGCTGCTTGGGAGTGCAGGGTGCTGCTGTGCTGGGGGACACGTGGGCTGCGGGGGTCCCTGTCACCTGGGGGGTCCCGGCTGACACGGTGCCGTGCCCCACAGCGGGCTGTCACAGGAAGCTGGCAGCGTGGAGCAGCTGTCCCTGCACTGTGCCGAGGGCTCGCTGGAATGGCTGTACCCCACGGGGGCCCTTCG
>NW_008239539.1:1616442-1617387 GCF_000691975.1 Corvus brachyrhynchos
AAGGGAAAGGGAAAGGGAATGGGGATGGGGATGGGGATGGGGATGGGGATGGGGATGGGAATGGGAGTGGGAATCAGAATGGCAATGGGGATGGGCATGGGAATGGGGATGGGAGTGGGAATGGGGATTGGGATGGGATGGGATGGGATGGGATGGGATGGGAATGGGAGTGGCAATGGGGATGGGCATGGGAATCGGAATGGGGATGGGAGTGGGAATGGGGATTGGGATGGGATGGGAATGGGAATGGGAGTGGGAATGGGAGTGGGAATGGGAGTGGGAATGGGAACGGGAATGGGAATGGGGATGGGGATGGGGGTGGAGGTGATGGGGAATGGGGATGGGATTGGGATTGGAGATGGGGATGGGGATGGGGATGGGGATGGGGATGGAGATGGAGATGATGGGGATGGGGATGGAAACAGGAATGGGAGTGGGAATGAGACAAGAATGGAGACGGGGATAGGGAAGGAATGGGAATGGGGATGGGCATTGGAACAGGGTTAGAGGTCGGGATGGGAATGGAGATGGAGATGGAGATGAAGATGGGGATTGGGATGGAGATGGGGATAGGAACAGGAAGGGGAGTGGGAATGAGACAAGAACAGAGATGGGGATAAGGATGGGGATGAGAATGCAGATGGGGACAGGGACTGGAAATGGAAATGGGGATAGGAATGGGGATGGGGCTGGAAATGGAGATGAGGGTGGGAATGGTGATGGGAATGGGGATGGGGACAATGATGGAGATGGGGATGGAGACAGGGATGGGGACAAAAACAGGGATGTGGATGGGAATGGGGCTAGGGACAGAGCCATGCTGACACCCCTCCCTGCCTTCCCTCCGCAGTGATCCGCGGCAGCATCCGGAGCGTCTCCAACGACGCAGAGCTGCAGGAATCCATCATCGGGGTGAGCGCCACGCGCATCCACCGCCAGAAATTC
>NW_008239539.1:1618089-1620726 GCF_000691975.1 Corvus brachyrhynchos
CCCCCGGCCCTCAGGCGGGCCGGGGGAAGGGTGGCCGTGGTGGCCGGTCCAGGGACACGGTGGGCATAGAAGGGAGTGGAAGGGCCAGGAGATGGATCTGTAAGGGTGGGGGGGGAAGGGGGAGGAGGCAGCGGTGAGCCTGGCCCTGGCATGGGCAGGAGCTGTGGGGCGGATGCCGAGGAAGAGGAGGCCGAAGGGACAGAGGGGAATGGCGAGGTGGGAGGAAGGCTGGCGCGGGGCGCAGAGGGGTCCTTGGCACAGTCAGGGCAGGGAAGCGCCGACGCAGGAAGGTGCCATGGGAGCAGGGAGCGGTCACCGTGCCACCCGTCCCCGCCAGCCCTCGGCTGAGCGGGGCACGCCGTGCCAGCCGCGGGGAACTTTTGACCGTGGGGGTGGGGGGGCATCGTATGTGCACTAAAGTTATAACGATACCAAATTTGTGACTTCTTTTTTATAAACTAAGCTGTATTTGTAGCGTGTGGCTCCTGTTTTTACCGCGCCGAGTGGGACGTTCACCGACAGGCACTGCGGTGTGTGCCACCTGCTTCCCCCTGTGCCAGCTCCAGCTGTGACCCTGCCTCCCGTGGGGCTGCAAACAGCCCTGATACTCGCATATCTCTCTGTATGCAGAGATTTATTGCTGTTTGCACATCCTACATCCCGGTGATCCCCAGGACGGGTCGCTTCGGGGTCCCTCTCCCTGGGTATCCCTGGGTGTGGGGGCCGGGGGCGGGTGGCCCCGTGCCGGCTGGGTGACCCCGCTGGTGGAGCTGCTGTCAGGACTGATTCTTGTCAGAGCCACCGGCCACAAGGCCTCATTGTGCCGGATTGTGCCGCGCCAGCATCCCGACCCTGCCCGCTCCCACCCCGCCGCTGCCCCCTCCAGCCCCCACCACTGGCTCCGGCTCCTCCGGCTGCGCTGCTTCCCTGGGAATGGTGAGGGAACGGGGCCTCTGGACAGGGATGGGACATGGGAATCCCGGATGGGGATGGGGAACAGGACTCTCAGTCATGGAAGGGACATGGGTTCCCCAGCCAGGGATGGGATGTGGGAATCTCCACTGGGAATGGGGCACAGGAGCCCCCCAGCCAGGGATGGGATGTGGGAATCTCCACTGGGAATGGGGCACAGGAGCCCCCCAGACAGGGATGGGATGGGATGTGGGAATCTCAGCCTCTTGCCTCTGGCTCCTTCTCTTGCTGTGCTGGCATCCCTCAGGGTGGTGAGGGGGACAAGACCCCTGGACAGGGATGGGACATGGGACCCCCAGCTGGGGATGGGGCACAGGACCCCCAACCAGGGACCTTTCCTCCTCCCCAGTGCTGCCACAGGTGCTCAGCACAGGAAATCCCAGCCCCTGAGCCCCCCCCAACCCCTCGAGCCCCCCAAACCACCCAAGCCAAGCTCCTGCCACACGTCTACTTGTACTTAACATCTTTCAGTTTTGTTTCAAGAACACCTTTTCAAATATCACCAGCCAGGACGAACTGCCGAGCATTCGGTGCCTCTGCTGACCACAATGTGCTTTTCCTTGCCAAAAAAAAAGTTTCCAAGGAATGCTGTGGGCTTTGGAGCTTAATTAAATATAAATATCTGTATGTGTGTGTGTATAGAATGATCTGGCTGTGATAAGATCCTGGTGGGTTTGATACACAACACATGTTTTCCCTTGAGAAGCGTTTGTAGCTTACTTTATGCTTTACTGCCGATTTTATACTTAGATATTTTGATTTTATCCTTTTTACTGCCCCATTTTGGGGCCGGGCTGGGCTCTGAGGGCAAGATCTGGCCCTGGGGAGGCTGATGCTCCATGCTGGGCGCTGGAGGATGCCAGCATCCTCCTGGATTTTGGCAGCGAGCAGGAGCCAAGCGAGGCAGGGGGAAGGGGGAAGGAGTGGGAAATCCAGCGGAGGAGGAAAAAACGAGGCTGGAAAAGCAATAAATGAGGTGCAAAGGGAATTGTGCTGCCCACGGCATCCTCTGTATGCACGGGGGTAAATCACGGCTGCTCCGACCCCGCCGCAATCCGGCACATTCCTCTCGGCTAAAGGACGGCCTTTAACGCACGGAACATCCGGTGCTTTTCTATCCAGCAGCAAAATCTCTTGTTTTTCTTCCAATCTGCTTATTTGGCCGAAGCAGCTCGTTGTGCTGCGGCGGAAAGGGCTGTTCTCTGCTCGTGCTCTGCCACAGAGGTTTTTGGGCTGTTTTTGGTGCCCTCTGCCCCATGTCAGGTTGGGCCGCCCGCCCTCGCTTCCCCCGGCTGTCGCCTCCCACTGCGCTGGGCCCCGGCCAGGGCGCTGATGCTTCCTAAGGGATCATCCCACGGGATAACCAGGTAGCCTGTGCCTCAGTTTCCCTGCTCTGAGACGGGGATAACAGCCCTTCCCTGTGGCTCAAGGGAAGCAGATGGAACCCCACAGCTCTGGGATCTCTGTCGCTCCAGGACTGGTCACCCGAGCATTTCCCCGAAATCAGAGCCCAGCCCTGGCCAAGCCAAATTCCTGCCCAGCCTCTTGGCACAGAGCAAGGCCGTGAACGGTGAAAACACAATGAGACAAACTCCATCCCGGGGAATATTTCCTCCACAGGAGGATAGAAAATGTGGTGTGAGGTAGCACGGTGAGGGGAGGGGG
>NW_008239539.1:1621159-1622212 GCF_000691975.1 Corvus brachyrhynchos
CCCTGCCTGTGGTACCATGGTGCCCACGGGGCACAGCCTCCTGCAGCATCCATGGGCATCATCCAGCCAGACCTGCTCCGAAAGCCCCCCCACTCATCACCCTGCCCCACACGAGGTGGGGTTTGGGGAAGCCTCGGAGAGCAGCGCCCCAAAACAGCTCCCTCGGTGCAGATGTGCCCAGGGAGCTGCCTGGGGCTCCTCATTCCATGGGATCGGCCCCATTGTGGGCCCAGGCATCCACACATCCCAGATCGGGGAACCTTCTGGGGACTGTGGAGCCCTTCGGTCCCGCTGTGGGTGGGCGTCCACACTGGGATGCCAAAACACAGAGTGGTGGCACTGCCGGGTGTCCCCAGCCCCTGTCCCCATCCCTGTCACACAAAGGGAGTCGCCGTTTCCCGCCATTTCCCCCCTCCAGCCCTTCTCCCCCCTCTCCTGCTCCCTTCGCCCTCCTCCTTCCCGGCTGCCGGATAAAAGCCCGAACGTGTGAATCGCGGGGCACAAAGGGGAGGCACAAAGGCGGCCGGGCCCGCTCAGCCCTTCTTGTGGCCCCCAGCACCGAGTGGGGACCCCCAGGGACCCCCAGGCCCCCTTCCCACCCTGCCTGTGGCACCCCAGAGCCCAGGAGCTGGCATGGGGCAGGGGGGTGGCCCTGAGATCAGGGGATCCCCAGTAGGGTCAGGATGATGTCCCTGGGGTTCAGAGATGCCCTATAGGGTCAGGATGAGGTCCCGGGGTTTAAGTGCCCTAGAGGGTTGCATGATGCCCCTGGGACCAGGGGAAGCCCCATTAGCTCAGGATAAAGACCCTGGAGCTCAGGGATACCCCACAGGGTCAGGATGATGCCGCTGGAGTTTGGGGACACCCCATAAGCTCAGGATGAAGCCCCTGGGGTTCACGATGCCCCAGAGGGTCAGGACGAGGACTTTGGGGCTCTACCCCACAGCCCTTGGCAAGAGGAGAAGCGAAAACTCCATGACTCTGAGGACACTTCCCTGCCAGCCCTGCCGCCCTTTGGGGAGCTGCACCCCACACCCCGGCATGAGGCCTGCC
>NW_008239539.1:1622369-1623318 GCF_000691975.1 Corvus brachyrhynchos
GCGCCGGTCCCCCCGGGGCTGGGGCAGGAGGGGATCGGCCGCCCCCCTGCTAAATCCCAGGGGCCCAGCGAGGAGGGCTCAGCCCTGCCTGGGAATCGCTGCCGTAATTAATTTGCTCTGCAGCACCACAGGGGCCCTTGGGCTGCTCCAGGGACCGCCTCATCCCCACGGACTGTCCTCCTCCTCCTCCTCCTCCTCTGCAGCCCCCTGGCCCCCCTGTTCCCCCAGCTCCGATTTCCCTGGATTTTCTGCTTTAACCAGCTCCACCTGCCAGCAAGAAAAAGCAGGAACCGGAAAATCAGGGTGATCCCCGTGACCCCTGATTTGGCCACACTGGGCCCTTTGGGGGGGCTGGGAGGGAACAGCCCTGGGATGTATTTTGACTGCAGCTTCACCTCCCTGTTGGAGCCCCACTGCTGCTCCTGGGAATGTGATTAATGGGGTCTGGTGGTTGTGAAGTGCCCTGAGCTGTGAGTGTCTGGGGGTAGAACACGTGGGGGTGCGTGTGGGTGCGCGTGCATCCTCATCCCACTCGGTTCCCACAAACCAAGTGAGGTGGGAGCAGGGCCACGTGCTGCCTCCGGCAGCTCCACTCCTGGCTCCTCTGCAAACAGGGGCTCCAGGGGGGCTGTGCTGGCCCCAGCACTGAGGAGATGGGAATCCCACTCCCCAATTCTGCCTCCCTGCACCCCAAAGCCATTCCCAGGATGGTGCGGGGTTCTCTTCTCCGCTGGCAATGCCCCCAGGGACACCGAGGCATGTGATGAGGCTGGTGGTCCTCTGGCAAGGACATGGGGTGCCACCAGCCCCCCCAGGCTCTCAGGGGACACCCTGATATGGTGCTGGAGTGGGACCCCCAGGAACCCCACAAATACTGACCCACAGGCTGAGGGGAGAGCGGGGGGAGGTGACAGCAGTGACATCCCTGGTGACATGTGGCTGCGGCCCT
>NW_008239539.1:1624309-1631528 GCF_000691975.1 Corvus brachyrhynchos
CCCCCCGTGGGTGCACACCCCCCCAACAGCCCCACACGGGTGTGCACAGCCCACAGCCCCATGCACAGCTGTGCACAGCTGGTCACAACTGCGCTCCACTGTGCACAACCAGACACACAACTGTGCACAACCATTCCCAGCTTCACTTTTGCCTGTCCATGCACCAGCATAGCCACACACAGCTGCACAAAACGGGGCACAGCTGTGCACAACCACACACAGCTGCGCACAGCTGCAGTGACCACACATGCACGAATCCATGCAGGACCATGCACGACTGCACACAACCGTTCACAGCCCTCCTCACCTGCGCACAGCCACACACAGGTGCACAAAACCGTGCACAGCCACAGCTTGCAAACACATAACTGTGCACTACTGCACAGCCTCTCACAGCTGCACAAACCTGGGCAGTCACACACAGCCCCTCCCAGCCCTGCACAACCGCACACAAACACTCACAGCTCCACACAGCCGTGTCCATCTCTGCACAGCCGTGCACGGCCACACGCAGCCGTCACAACCCTTCCCACAGCGTGTACAGCCCTGCACAAGCACACAGGACTGTGTGTAGCAGCGCACAGACACACACAACCATGCACAACCACTAGTCACACCTGCACACCACCACGCTCAGTCACGCACAGCCGCACGAGGCCGCGCACAACCGCGCACGACCACGCACAACCGCAGAGCCACGCACAAGCACACACACGGCTGCAGTCACTCACACCCTCCCCCAGCTGTGCTCCTCCAGGCACACTGTGCACACACACACAGCTACTCCCAGGAGCACACAGCCGCACCCATGGTGTGCAGCACACAGTGGCACACCGCTGCTCACAACAGCCGTGCACACACACACACACAGAGCAGCACACGGCCATTCACCACGATTCACAGCTTTACACGGCCGCGTTTACACAGCTGTGCAGAACTGCGCCTGAGCAACCACAGCTCTGCACACACACAGCACTGGGATCACACACACACACAGAGCTGTGATCACACACAGCACTGGGATCACACACACACACAGAGCTGTGATCACACACACACACAGAGCTGTGCACACACACAGCACTGGGATCACACACACACACAGCTGTGATCACACACACACACAGCTGGGATGTCACACACACACACAGCTGTGCACACACACAGCTGGGATGTCACACACACACAGAGCTGTGCACACACACACACAGCTGGGATCACACACACACAGATGCACACACAGAGGTGTGCACATACACAGAGCTGGGATCACACACACAGAGCTGGGATCACACACACACACAGCTGGGATCACATACACACACACAGAGCTGTGCTCACACACACACACACAGCTGGGATCACACACACACAGATGCACACACAGAGCTGTGCACACACACACAGAGCTGGGATCACAGACACACACACACACACAGCTGTGCACGCACACACACAGAGGTGTGCACACCCGCACAGAGCTGTGCTCACACACACAGAGCTGTGCACACCCGCACAGAGCTGTGATCACACACACACACACACAGAGCTGTGCTCACACACACAGAGCTGTGCACACCCGCACAGAGCTGTGATCACACACACACACACAGAGCTGTGCTCACACACACAGAGCTGTGCACACCCGCACAGAGCTGTGATCACACACACACACACAGAGCTGTGCTCACACACACAGAGCTGTGCACACCCGCACAGAGCTGTGATCACACACACACACACAGAGCTGTGCTCACACACACAGAGCTGTGCACACCCGCACAGAGCTGTGATCACACACACACACACAGAGCTGTGCTCACACACACAGAGCTGTGCACACCCGCACAGAGCTGTGATCACACACACACACACAGAGCTGTGCTCACACACACAGAGCTGTGCACACCCGCACAGAGCTGTGATCACACACACACACACAGAGCTGTGCTCACACACACAGAGCTGTGCACACCCGCACAGAGCTGTGATCACACACACACACACAGAGCTGTGCTCACACACACAGAGCTGTGCACACCCGCACAGAGCTGTGATCACACACACACACACAGAGCTGTGCTCACACACACAGAGCTGTGCACACCCGCACAGAGCTGTGATCACACACACACACACAGAGCTGTGCTCACACACACAGAGCTGTGCACACCCGCACAGAGCTGTGATCACACACACACACACAGAGCTGTGCTCACACACACAGAGCTGTGCACACCCGCACAGAGCTGTGATCACACACACACACACAGAGCTGTGCTCACACACACAGAGCTGTGCACACCCGCACAGAGCTGTGATCACACACACACACACAGAGCTGTGCTCACACACACAGAGCTGTGCACACCCGCACAGAGCTGTGATCACACACACACACACAGAGCTGTGCTCACACACACAGAGCTGTGCACACCCGCACAGAGCTGTGATCACACACACACACACAGAGCTGTGCTCACACACACAGAGCTGTGCACACCCGCACAGAGCTGTGATCACACACACACACACAGAGCTGTGCTCACACACACAGAGCTGTGCACACCCGCACAGAGCTGTGATCACACACACACACACAGAGCTGTGCTCACACACACAGAGGGTCCTAGATTGTCTTAGACAGCTCTAGGTGGCTCTAGATAGTCCTAGGTGTCCCTAGATGGCCCTAGATGGTCCTAAATGGTCCTAGGTTGTCCTAGGTGACCCTCTAAACAGCCCCAGGTGGTTCTAAGCAGTCCTAGGTGGTCCAGGGTGGCTCTAGATGGTCATAGGGAGTCCAGGGTGGCTCTAGATGGTCATAAGTGGTCTTGAACAGTCCTAAAAGACATCACATGCAGGGAGCAGGTGGGAATAAGGGCTCTGAGTGGTGCTGAGCACCGAGGTCACCCTGCCCGGGAGCCAGCAGGATGGGTTGAGTGTAGCTGGGCAACAGCCCCTGCCCACCCAAATCCTCTCCCAGACCCAGCACTGAGATGGTTTGATTTCCAGCCCTCCCTGTCTCCCTCTCCAGGTGCTCGAGGCTCACAGGCAGGGGCTGAGGCCAGCCCTGGGCTATGAGCTCAACCCCTGGCTGCTGTGTCTCGCCAACTACCGTGCCTGGAAGGCCGGGTACCATGGGAAGGTCTCCTTCGTGAAGAAGGATCTGTGGAAGGTAACAACATCCTGAGGGTCTGGATGCGCTCAGGGCAGGGCCAGAGCTCGGTTTGCATCTCCAGGATGGATTTGCTGATGGCTGCTTGATCCTTCCCCATCCCACGCTGCTCCTGGGAGGTGGAAAATGATCCTTCTTTCCAGGGGAACGCCAGCTGGGACAGCCAGTTCTGCTGCTTGGAGCAGCTCTGAGGAGAGGTCTGGGTGCTACTGACAGGGTCACCTGCAGTGATGAGCTTCTCAGGCTGACAGAAGGTGTTTGCAGCCTGACCAGAGAGAATCCATCAGGGAATGTGGTTCTGGGATGGTGCTGGAGGCAGGTGTTTTCCAAGAGGTGCCACTTTTACACTCACACTTCCCCATCCCACACATTTTGGGGCATCTTTGCTCCCTCCAAGGTTCCAAAGATCACCCACAAGGCTTGGACACTCAAAAAGCTGTTCCTGCTCTGCCTGTTGCTCCTGTGATTCCCCTTTTCCTTCTGTTTAAGGTGAATCTTTCCGACTGCCACAATGTGATCGTGTTCCTGGCCCCCAGTGTGGTGAGTCAGTCCCTCACACCCCGAGTGGTTCTGGGCCAGCTCAAGGGGGATTTTCTTGGGGAAAAAAGGGGATCTGGGATGGAGTAAGGCCAAGTGGGCATCGCTGTGGGTGAGTGCTTTGGTGCTGCACAGCATTTGGATTTACAGAATCATGGAATCATTTAGGTTGGAAAACCCCTCTGAGATGGAGTCCCACCATTCCCCCAGCACTGCCAAGGCCACACTGACCCCTGTCCCCAAGTGCCACGTCCATGTCTGTTAAATCCCTGCAGAGCTGGTGACTCCAGCACTGCCCTGGGCAGCTGTGCCAGTGCCTGACCACCCTTCCCATGAAGGAATTTCCCCAATATCCAACCTAAACCTCCCCTGGTGCAACTTGAGGCTGTTTCCTCCTGTCCTGCTGCTCATCTCTTGCTCCAAGTCCCAGCCTTACACAGGGCCAGTACCAGCTTTGGTTGATGCCCCAGAAGCTGCCCCATGGTCCCTGGTGGCACTGCCACTGTGTGACCGTGTCCTAAGGCTGCCTGTCCCTGGCTGTGTCTCTCTCCCCAGAAACCTCCCTTGGCCACCAAGCTCCTGGCAGAACTGCCTGACGACGCCCGAGTGGTGGCTGGACGCTTCCCCTTCCCCTCCTGGACCCCCAGCAGCACCCTGGGGCAGGGGCTGGAGCAGGTCTGGGCCTATGACATGAAGGAGGTGCGGAGAGAAGCGCAGGGCAGCGCCCAGGGAAGCCGGATCTGACCCCAGCCTCGTTAAGCCCAGTTTAACACCAGCCTCATTAAGCCTGGCACTGAGGGTCAGAGCCTGTCCAGCCGTTGGCTCAGCTCAGGACAGCAGTGCTTGGCCAGCATTTGTCCTGGGGCCTTGCAGGGTGGCAGTCTTGCATTTTTCCAAAGAGTTTGAGCAAAGCAAGGGAGGAGAAAATGAGACCTAGAAATCCTGGGGTTAACGCAGGATTTAAGGAATAAAGCTCCAGTGCCTCTTTCTGGACGATTGCTACTTTATTTCTATTTAATTTTTTAAAATAAAGTTTTGGTTGATTGTTCCTCTGAGGTTTTTGCTTTGTCTTTGAGCTGCTGGACTTGGAGCAGCTGCTGCTCCTGGACTCGGGCTTTGCTCTGCCATTTCCAGCTCACCGTGTGAAGGATCAGTTAGGCCCTGCTCAGCCATATAATATTCCATTTTCCACTCAAACACAGAGGAAAATGGGGTTTTCCCACCACAGAGTCACAGAATCATGGAATGGGTTGGGTGGGAAGGGACCTTAAAGCTCATCCCGTTCCACCCCCTGCCATGGGCAGGGACACCTTTCCCTATCCCAGGCTGCTCCAAGCCCTGTTCAGCCTGGCCTTGGACACTACCAGGGATCCAGGGGCAGCCACAGCCTCTCTGGGCACCTTTCACCACCCTCCCAGTAAAAGAGCAGCTCATTCCTTTGTCCAACCCCAGAACGAATCCTGGCCTGAGCCAGCCTTGGCTCTGTCTCACAGGAGCCACGAGGGGAGCAAGGCAGGAGCAGCCCTTGGTCCAGGTCCAGCTCTCATCCAGGAAAAACATTACAGCCAGAGCAGGAACCTGTCCCTGCAGCCCAGCAGTAAAGAGCTGCCTGGGAAGCTGACCCCGTGTCCGAGGCATGCTCAGGGAGGAGCAGAATTCCCGCGGCCGGCGGGTGGCCGGGGACGGACGAGACGCAATTGTCTTGTCTCGTTTGAGTCCTGTGAACTTGAGACCAGGAACACCCACGTGGGTTCCCTCGCTGTTCCCAGCTCCCAGCCCGGGCAGGATCCTTGCCTGGCAGTCCATAAAACGCAGACCTGCCTTGGGATGCTGGTGTTCCCAAGGCTGGGGCTGCTATGGCTGGTGGCTGGCGGTCCTGGCGCGGGGCGCTTGGGGCACCTCGCTGCTCTCAGCGTTCCGCAGCCGGAGGATCTCCTGCTTGTACCTGCAGTGGGAGTGGCACTGTCACCACCTGGTGCCAGTGAGCCATGCCTAGGGCTGAGCCTGGCACGTCGATCCCACAGCCTGTCCCGAGGAAAAGGTGTTGATGGGCTCTGCCAGGTACGGGCAGAGCCTGACCCGAGCTCACGGCTGGGGCAGGTGGATCGTGCTCTGACACTGCTTGTGTCCTGCCCCTTCCCTGCCCTTCCCAGCTGTGCTCCCTGCTCCAGAGCAGGATGAGCCATGGAGAGGGGAACACAGATCAGGGGCTGCTGGAGGACTTAGATTAGAACCTGTGAAAAAGAGAACTCTAAAGGTTTTAGGCTTTAGATTAGGCTTTAGGTTTTAGGTTCCTGTGAAGGCTCCAGGGAGACCTTAGACCCCCTTCCAGGGCCTAAAAGGGCTCCAAGAGAGCAGGAGAGGGACTTGGGACAATGGCATAAAGTGACAGGGCATGGGGAATGGCTTCCCACTGCCAGAGGGCAGGGAATGGATGGGATATTGGGAAGGAATTTTTCCCTGTGAGGGTGGGGAGGCCCTGGCACAGGGTGCCCAGAGCAGCTGGGGCTGCCCCTGGATCCCTGGCAGTGTCCAAGGCCAGGCTGGACATTGGGGCTTGGAGCAACCTGGGACAGTGGAAGGTGTCCCTGCCCGTAGCAGGGGAATTGGGTGATCATTTATGCCCCTTCCCACCCAATCCATTCCTTGATTCTGATTCCTCCCAGGGACAGGTGAGCACGCAGGGAAGGACACCTGTGGCAGAGCATGTCTGTCCTGCTGCACTGTAGGACAAGAGGTGGTGACAGCTGCCTGCACAGCTGGAGGAGCAGTGGGACATTGGCTGTGCTGGCAGCGCTGTGCCAGGGTCAGCAGCGGGCACGGGGATGTCACTGGCACCGAGCCTGGGAGAGGAAGCAGGAGCACGAGGGGGGATCCCTCAGCTGACCTGGCAAGGTGCTGATCTATGTACTCCTGCAGCTCCGACACCTGCTCCTCTGCCACCACAGCCCGGGTCAGCAGCTGGCTCCTCTCCTGCTCCAGATCCTCCTGGAGGGGCAAAGAAACATGGAAAAAACCATGGGGAAAAAGCGGGATCTGTGAGATGGGAGTGATTGCTCAGCCCCTCTCTGCTGGGTGAGTCCGACCTTCTGACCACTTGCCCACCACTCCGACCTCTCAGCCACGACACCTCCCTTCCTTTGGCCACAGAGATACACCCAGTGCAGCTGTTCAGCTTGACACCCCCAGGAATGGTGGAGCACCTCCTCAGGCTGCTCTGGACAGGGAAAGCCACGACATGGGAGTGAATATCCCTGCACCCAGCAGGAGCTAGACTGGGGAGCTGACTCAGATTCAGCCTAGGCTTGAACCAGGTCGAATAGAATTAAAGAATCTTGGAATTGTGGAGGTTGGAAAAGCCCACTAGAATCCAGGTGTTAACCCAGCACTGCCAAGGCCACCACTGACCCATGCCCCAAGTGCCACATCCACACGCCTTTTCAATCCCCCCAGGGATGGTGCCCCCACCACTGCCCTGGGCAGCTGTGCCAGTGCCTGACCACCCTT
>NW_008239539.1:1631673-1638942 GCF_000691975.1 Corvus brachyrhynchos
CTGAGCCTCCTTTGCTCCAGGCTGAGCCCCTTTCCAGCTCCCTCAGCCGCTCCTGGGGCTCCAGCCCCTTCCCCAGCTCTGTTCCCTTCTCTGGACATGCTCCAGCCCCTCAGTGTCCGTCCTGTCATGATGGGCCCAAAAGTGCCCCCAGGACTGGAGGTGTCCCAGCAATGCCAGCACAGGGGGACAATCAGCCCCAGTTTGTAACAGAGATGCCAGAAGGTTGTTCTGAAATGCAGGCAGGAGTGATTAGGGGCTGCTCTGCTTCCTTTGGTAGCAGGGACAGTGGAGCCTTGAGACACCTCCAGCTGGGACCTGCCAGCATCGCTTGGAGGGCTGAGGCCAAAGCCACAGCAGGGCTCCATGGAAAGTGATCCCAGGGAATGGGCACGGCCCCGAGGCTGCCAGAGCTCCAGGAGCGTTTGGCCAGCGCTGCCGGAATGCCCAGGGTGGGGTTGTTGGGGGGTCTGTGCAGGGCCAGGGGCTGGATTGATGATCCCGGTAGGACCCTTCCCACTCAGGATGTTCTGTGACTCTACAGAAGTCTCCCCGCTCCAGCCTGGAGCAGCGTGTCAGCCCCGTCTCTGCCATGTGGGCGAGGGATGAGCTCTGACTTCCGTGGGCTGTTCCAGGCCTTTACCTGGGTGTTGTGTGCGAATTCCCGGAGCTGCTTCCTGACCTCTGCCCAGCCCTCCTCATCCAGCTGCCTGGGACAGAACAGCTTGTTTGGATCATGCCCAGACATCACATCCAGCCCCTCCACAGATCCCACACAACTGGTGCCCATCCCACCACAATCCCCAGCACTGGAACCTTTCCTCTCCCAGTGCCCGAACTTCCCCAGGGTGTGCGGCACCACCGGGGAGTCCCAGCCCTTCTGCCAGCCTGGGACTCCCCACCCACAGCCTGGGGCTGTCCCAAACAACATCCATGCAGAAAGAGTCCTGAACCTGCCGCTGCGGGGCTGGATTTGGTGGCAACAGGGAGCCATCAGTGCCAAAGGCTGGCACTGCCCCTGTTTGGAGCAGGGACCGTCCGTTCTGGTCAGCGAGCATGAGAGGTGAGCTGTCTGCACAGCCCGGCGTGGGAAAGCCCTTCCCAGCCCGTCCCAGCCTCCGGGAGGAAAATACAGGTCACATCTGAGGCTCGGGAATTCAGGCTGTGTGAAGGCAGGGATGCATTGTGCTCCCTCCAGTTCCCTCCGCTGGCCGCAGCTTCCCGGCACGGGGAGATCCCGGCTGGGATTTCGTGGGAGCAAGGGGAGAAGGGAACAATAAGCAGGGAATTGGTGCAGCTGGTAAACCCCCACAGCAGGGGAGGTGGAAGGAGCTGGGCTTGAAGGTCCCTCGCAGCCCAAGCCATTCTCTGATAAAGGCAAGAAGCAGCGGGAATTGGAGCTGGAGTGCTGCGGGAACACCGGGATTCCTGTCTCTAGCTGGAGGAACAAGGCAGCAGCACGGATTAACCCATCAGTGTTTGAAGTGTGTGGGGTCTCTCGGCAGTTAAAAGAAACCCCAAAAGACGAGATGCATCACTGAAATTCATCTTCTGGGCTTTCCATGCCTTGCTCTGCCCAAATCACTGCATTTACTCATGGACCATTGCTATTTTCAGTGTGGAAAACGTGGCTGGGGCTGGTTGAGGCTCAAGCTTGTGCCCGAGACAGCCTTCCAGAGCCCAGGGGCTTTGGCACTGACCCACTCCTCAGTGCTGGCATCCAGCTAATGGAATATTTGACATGTTTTCTAGGTGACCACATCTTTTAAAAGGCTGAAAAACCCCAGCTCAGGTTTCTCCTGCGCTTCGTTCCAGCCCTCCACAGCCATAGTTGGTTGAGTTTTAGCAGGATAATGGAGCAGGGGGAAGAGACCCATCAAAATTTAGCAGCTCCAGGGCTTGTTGGGAAGCCAGGGAGGCACCAGCACAGCAGCACCAAAGGGTTCCAGCCCAACTCCCGCACTGGGAAGGAGGAAAACCAGGACCATGCCAAACTGGTGGTGTCTCACAGGCCTTTCTCAGGTTGTGATCCACCAAAGCACTTGGGCATCTGCTTAACTTCGGCTTTTAAAGAGGTCAGTGGGGCTAAAAACATCATTAAATCAAATATGTGCTTAAGAGCTTTCTTGGATCAAGGCCCAGTGCCCAGCTCTCTTCCCGCAGGAAGCGCTGTGCCGAGGGGACAGCTGCCTCTCCTTCCCACAGCAGGCCCCAGCAGCTCCCTCTCCCTGCTTTTTGCTGCCTCCACCCAGGCAAAAAAGATCCCTCAATCCACACATTCGTGAGAACTGCGAATGACAGAGATCCCAAGAAAGAAACAGCACTCACTGCTCCCGAGGCACTGGAAGGGCAGAGGCTTCCTTCAGGCTTTTCTGGAGGCAAAGGAAGAAGAGAATTCCTGTGAACGTGAACCCATTACAGTCCCAGATCCTGCTGCTTTCAGAGAAATCATATCAGGGAATGGGTTAGGCTGGAAGGGACCTTAAGGATGATGGGTCCCTCCCCCCAGTGGGAGGACATTTCCCAATCCCTGGAAGTGTCCAAGGCCAGGCTGGACGGGGCTTGGAGCAGCCTGGGATAGTGGAAGGTGTCCCTGCCCATGGGATGGGGTGGGATGGGATGAGCTTTAAGGCCCCTTCCAACCCAAATCTCTCCATGATTCCATAATTTTGTGACAAGGAGATGACTGTTGTGCTCCCTGCCTGTGCCACGGGCACAGCAAACCCTCAGGGAGAGGGTGGATGTGGCACCTGGGGACGTGGTTCAGTGGTGGCTTTGGCAGTGCTGGGGGAAAGGTTGGACTCGACGATCTGAGAGGGCCTTGCCAACCTAACCAACCCTAGAAATGCCTCAGGAAGGGGCTGAATCTACAGCTCACAAACTCTTCCCACCAAGCCCCAGCTCCCCACCTTCTGCAGCTCCTGGAGCTGCATCTCCAGCTTTGCCTTCTCCTCCCGCAGCCGATTCAGCTCCCGGGAGCTGTTTGTCAGCAGCTCTGGGTCCGTGATGGAGAAGTGGAGCTCGGCAGGGCCACAATCCACGGCACTGCTCCCCAGGGAGCGGATCTGCTCCCGCTGCAGTCTGTAACGAGCCACAGGGGTCAGGCCCTCCTTTGGGTGACATCACTGAGCAGTTCTGCTGCTTCTGAAGGTGCCACTCACTGGGACCTGCTGGTTCTGGCCACCTGTGAAGGACAAGTGGGAGACTTTCTGAGGGGAGCTTGTCCTAGAGCTATTTGTGGCTTTTATACCACAAGTATTTCTGCTGCTTCCCACAGCCCAAGCTGCCGAGAGAGCTGAGAGCACTGCAGGGACGGGCTGGGAGGTGGAGCTATTTGTGGTACCTCTGCATTTCCACACCATGCACCGTGGGATCCATCTCTCACCCTGCATTTTAAGTGGGAGGAATGTATGTGCAAAGCAGCTCCATGGGGTCCAGAGCACCCTGATGTGCAGCTGGAGGCAGCGTGATCCTGCATTGCCGGGAGCAGGGAGATAAATGTGCTTTGCAGATCCTCTCCTCCACCTGGGAGCTGTGTTTGCCTCTTTCTAGGGCAGAGGGTGGGTGCTACGGGGCTTTTCCACTTGGTCCTGAGGGAGGAGGTGGCTGAGATTTACCCATAGGCAATCAGCAGGTTCTCGTGCTTCTTGGCCAAGTCCTTCATGCGTTTCTTGTACCCACGTGCTGCCCGCGCCAGCTGCTCCTCCCGGGACTTGTAGGAAGCCCGGATATCCCTGAGCATGCTGTCCACAAAGTGCTTCATGGCAGCCTGGCCAGCCGGGACCTTGTCATGTCCTGTCACGCTGCTGGGTTTGCTGTCCATGTAGTTCTGTAAATGCACAGAGAGGGGAATCCAGGGGGAACACCTTCCCACTGCCAGAGGGCAGGGAATGGATGGGATATTGGGAAGGAATTGTTCCCTGGGAGGGTGGGCAGGCCCTGGCACAGGGTGCCCAGAGCAGCTGTGGCTGCCCCTGGATCCCTGGCAGTGTCCAAGGCCAGGTTGGACGGGGCTTGGAGCAGCCTGGGACAGTGGAAGGTGTCCTTGACCATGGCAGGGGAACTGAATGATCTATTCTGTCATTCTATACCAGCCCCCCTCCGCACACAGATTTCCTGTATGGCCACACAAAATTATCTGTGAGCTTCTGCTGGGACTTTCCTGGTCAGATTACAGGGATTAAAAGACCCCTTTCTTTACTTATTTATTGGCAGCAGCCTACAAGAGGAGGGTGCCAGCATGGAGAGACCTGAGGGAACAGCTGGAGCTGTGCCAGGGGAGGTTTAGGCTGCATTTTAGGAAAAGACTCTTCCCCCAGTGGAAGAGCACTGCCCAGGCTCCCCAGGCAATGGTCCCGGCCCCAAGGCTGCCAGAGCTCCAGGAGTGCTTGGACAGCGCTGCCAGGGATGCCCAGGGTGGGGTTGTTGGGGTGTCTGTGCAGGGCCAGGGGCTGGATCCATGATCCTTGTAGGTCCTTTCCAGCTCAGGATATTCCATGGTTCTGTGACACCTCCCCAGGCCAGGAGAGCCCTGGGCTGGGGGTACCCACCGCCACATCCCTGATGTACTGCCCCAGCCGGGAGCGATATTCCTCGTTCAGCTCCTTCAGCCGGAGCTGCAGCCGGGAGTTCTCTGCCTCCACCTCCTGGAGCTGCCTCTGGGACGTGAGCAGCACCTGGCACAGCAAACAGAAACCCTGCTGCCCTGTCCTCTGGCCAAGGAGGGGGAGCTGAGACGCTCCATAAGAGCCCAGGGTCTTCATTTCCAGATATTTGGCTTCTCTAGAGCTGGGAAGGGCCTGGATTTTCAGAGGAACCCACTGGAAATGTTTATAATCCCTATTCCCCTGCTACCTTCTGTCATTTACCACCCCCCACCCCAGCGATTCCACCAACTCTTGCTGAAAACCAGCGAACAAAATTCCTCCCACCACCTTTGCAAGCAGCACTTCCACCACGTGCAGGGGGAAACTGCACGGGGAGAACCTCAGTGTGACGAGCTCCCTGGAGAGGGAGAGGTGTTGGAACACCTGGATTCAAGGCATCCCAGGCCTGCCAGCTCGGGAGGAGCACACGGCAGCCGGATGAGGTGAGGGAAGCCCGTCCTCACCGCTGACTGCTCCGCCAGCCGGTGCCGGCTGTCCCCGATCGCTCCCTTCGCCTCCTGCAGCTCCTTCCCCAGCGCCAGCCTGGACACACAGGAAGAAGCTGGGTTTATTTTAACCCCCCAAACTCCTTCTCCATCCCTGGAAGTGTTCAAGGCCAGTTTGGAAGGGGCTTGGAACAACCTGGGATACTGGAAGGTGTCCCTGCCCATGGCAGGGGGTGGAATGGGATGAGCTTTAAGGTCCCTTCCAACCCAAACATTCCGGGATTCTGTGATTCTCCACAGGTCCAACACAGCCAGCTTTGGGAAGAAAATTGCTTTGGCATGACAGAAACCTCCCAGCAGCAGCTGCCAGCCCCCAAATGTGGGTCAAGCAGTGCCACAAAATCTCTCCCTGCTAAAGGTGAACACCCTCCACAGCTCAGAGGGTCGAGTCCTGTAGTGTCCCTGCTGGGGCAGCCTTTCCTGGGACATCAACCCCATCCCAAGGTGATGGAAAACCCACTGTGGAGGTAAGGGCTGGGCTGGATTCATCTCTGGGCTGTCACACGTTTGCTATGTGTCACAGAGGATTTTCAAAGTGTCCCTAAACACCACCAACTTTAACCTGACAGCTGACTCTCTGAAGAGCCTTGAAAACATCAGGTGTTCCAGGCCTCACTTCTTCCAAGGGTGGATCATCATTCCTTCCCTGTACCCCCCAAAGGCAGGCTGCCTCCTCCCCTGCTCCCGTGGATCAAATCCAGCTGCAACAAGTCCCACAAACACCTGGCTCAGCAGAGGGACGTGCCCCCAACACTCACACTCGCTCCTCCAGCTTCTGCTGCTGCTCATCGTGGGCTTTCTTCAGTTTTTCAAGCTCCACTTTTATGTGATCCTGGTTTCCAAGCAACTGAGGGACACAAGAAGAGGAAGATGAGGCAGAAGGCTGAGTGAAGAGAGGACAACGTGAGGAGAACCTCGAGCTGAGCGCTCGTCCAGCTGAGCAGGGACATGCTGAGGGAAGGACTGGTTTAACTGGGAGGGACTGGTGCCCTCTTGCACGGCAGGAATGGTGTGTGGTGTGCAGCCAGGGCACGTGGAGGTGCACACGTGTGGCTCTCCCGAGGGAAATGCTCACGTTGAGAGTCAGATTCCCAGCAGGAGCCGGCGGCAGAGCCCAAGCTGGTTTCACACGGGCTGCAGATGGGGAGGAGGCAGGGACCATCTCTGCGCTCTCAGTTTTGGGTGCTTCATCACCCCCAGCCTTCTCAAGTGCGAGAAAGAAGGAAAAAAAGTGTCCTCTGCACTTGTTGGCTTCTACACTCCTGTCTGTGTTCCCCCTGCTGGGCACGGACCCAGGGAATCACCTCTGCCCCCCTCAGCTCTGCCTGCACATCTGGAGTTATTCCCGTCTCGTTTTGCAACTGTGGAGTTTAAAAAAAGGATTTAAAATGAATCAAGGCATCAGCTGATCCACAGAACTCAAGTTAGCACCAGGAGGTGCCAGCCACGGTTGGAATCAATCCCCCCTCTGCTTCCCAAGGATCCAGCAGCAGACCCCCACACACTCACGTTTCTTTCCAGCTCCTGCTGCTCGTGTTCAGGGGCAGCTGCGTCTTCGGGCTGGTTTGGGGAGAGGGAGAAGAAGGGGCCTGGTAGATCCCTGTTCTCCAAGGGGCTGGTGGAAGGGCAGAGAGTCCCTTACCTTCCCCCTCCGAGCAGAGCGGGGATGTCCTGCTGCTCTCCCTCTTCGCAGCTCGGGGGAGGATTGCTGGGCCGAGCCAGCAGGGTGGGGGCTCTCTTTGGCCAGGCTGAGCAGCTCTTGGGTCAGCTCCTCATTCCTCATCACCTGCCAGGTCAAATGAGAAGGAAAGAGCTTCTGAAATCCCCCTCTGGTCAGCACAGCCCTGCTGCTCCTGGAGCGTGCTCCAGGCAGGCACCCCCTCCCACCCCCAAGTCGAGTTTTAATTTTAGTTCTGTCTCACATGTCCAAGGATACTGGTGATTTTCTGCTTCTCATGGCAGAGCATTGCCAGGCAGCAGGGCTATTCCCACTGAATATTATCCCTCTGCACATCTCACTCTCACACTCAAGTCCAGGTCCCAGTGCCAGCCCTGGGCACAGCTCTGCCATCACCTCTCCAGGCCTCCAGCCCCCTCCTCGCCCCCACCCTGCTCCCTCC
>NW_008239539.1:1639390-1642623 GCF_000691975.1 Corvus brachyrhynchos
CATCCATCCATCCCTCCCTCCATCCATCCCTCCATCCCTCCATCCCTCCATCCATCCCTCCATCCCTCCTCCATCCCTCCCTCCCTCCCTCCATCCCTCCTCCATCCCTCCATCCATCCCTCCATCCCTCCTTCATCCCTCCCTCCATCCATCCATCCATCCATCCATCCATCCATCCATCCATCCATCCATCCCTCTGGGATGACATAATCTCAGTTGGCTTGGAATGCATCCCCCCAGCAGCAGCCAGCCCACAGCCCCGTGTAGGCAGCGAGATTCAAAGCAGCGCTGGTGTGAAGTGACACATTTCCAAAAGATGAAGAGGATCTGAATGAGAAAAGCTCTGTTACAGGTGATCTGGAAGGAGCACTGAGGGAATTCTTGTCTCCCAGGAGGGTTTCTGTGTAGATAACAAAGCTTTGATGGGGTTTATGACTGGGGACAAGCTTGAGTAATTGTTACCATGGCAGTGAATCGGGAGGATGGGAGGCAGAGGTCATCTGAGTCATCCGTGGAGAGAATAGCTTATCAAAAGATAGCACGGGGTGGGCTGGGGGAGAGCGAGGAGAAAGGAGGATGACAAAGAGGTGAGATATACAGCTGTGAAACCTGACAGCCCCGCAGAGACAGCCCGCTCGTTCCCCGGCCCGCAGCGATCCATCTGCAGCTGTCAGCCCTGACGATTTGATCACAGGGGTCACAAGGACCGGTTTGGCCAAAAAAACAAAAAACAAAAAAAGAGGCAACCCCCGGTTGGAGTTGGGCTTCGCTGCCTTTCCTGAGCTGCCGAGCCTGGCGTAGCTCCAGGGAAAACCCCGGCGTGGAACCCAGAGCGCGTTCGGGTCCCCTCCGGGGCTGCCGCCGCAGCCGGCGCGAGCCAGGGGGACAAAAGGAGAAGGAAACGGAGAGCGAGGAGAGGTCAGAGCCTTGAAAAGGAAGAATTTACAGCGAGCCAGAAAACAGGCTCCGAGTGCCTGCCTGGCATCTCCTGCGAGGCGCTTCCCAAGGGCTGGGCAAGGCCGGCTCCTGCGGCCGGACAGACCCAGCGCGATGTGTGAATCCCGCGGACAATGGAGCCGCGACAATTCAGAGGCTCCGACTGTTCCCCGGACAAGGGGCCGTGAATGAGCTCGCCGAGCTGCTCCTGAGCCAAGCAGCCATGACAACATATTGGCAAGGTCACAAGTAGCACTTGTAATTGGGAATGTGTAAAAGGTTCATTGTCTCCCCCAGAAGAGCGCCGGGGAAGGGGAGGGGGCAGAACCGCAGGCTGCTTTTCCCATTTCCTTTGGGAAAGTCCACACTGGGAAAATAATGAGCAAGAGGCCCATGTCGCGACAAGTCCCAGGCTGCCAAGTCGGAGCCTCTCTGGCTTCAGGCAGGGATTTTTGGGAGTCGGAGCCAAGAAGCTGGGGTAAATTCCTCGGCATATGGAGGACATCCAAGGAATTCACCCCTGGCTTCTGGACCCGCTTCACCACTTCTTGGAGCAACCTTGTCTGGGGGAAGGTGTCCCATGGCTGGGGGGTGGAATGAGATGGGCTTTGAAGTCCTCTTCCAACCCAGAGCATTCCATGACTCTGTGTTTCTTCAGGATGCCCAGATAGGCACAAAACTGAATCCACGTGCTTTGACTCTCCGAAACATTCCAGGATCCATGTGAAAGCAGTGTGTTATTACCACTAAAACCTGCTAAACCCATCATTTAGAGACGTCAGCTGCCTGAAAATCCAATTTTTGACAGACATATTGCACCCCCTTGGGGACAAGAAGCAGCTGAGAGTGCTGATGGCTGAACTATTCCTCCCTGAGCCTGGCAGAACCGGGAGCAGAGCGGCTCTGCCTCGTGCTCCAGCGGGATCACGGGGTGGGATCACCCCCCTGCAAGAGCTGAGGTCGCATTCTTGTAAGAAATTCCCATTTCTCAGCTTCTGGGAGACAAATGAGCTCTCCACAAGGCTCACTAACTCACGGATGATCATTATCCTGTGTCCTGCTCTGCCAGAGACCATCCAGACACACTGGACCAAAGCAGCAGCTCCGCGTCTTCCCAGCACAGCTCGGCATGGAAAACCAGGTCACTGAGCTGAGGCAGCAAAACTATCTGCTGGGGGAGGGAGGGAGGGAGGCAGGCAGGAGGGTGTCACTCACTCCATCCAATTCAAAAAGGAGAAGCGGGAGGGGGAGAGGGAGGGGACAGAGGAAGGGCTATTGAAGTAGCCAAAGAACTACACAAATCTGGGTCCGAAAGCCTCTGGTTAATCATTGCTAAGTTAGCAGTCAGTCTGTCTCTTAAGGAACCATCAGAAACTTGCTTGAATTCGGTGTTTTTATAAACTTGCCGACCTGAAAGCTGCCGGGCCCCTTCCCGCCGCCGCCCGAAATGAGAACGGCTCCAATCCATTCACGTGCGGGCTGCGCAAGCCAAGCAGAAAAACAGGGAAACAAAACGCGCCGGCGGGCGAGCAGCGGGTCAGCGAGGGCACAGCCCTGTCCCAGCACTGTCCCAGCACTGTCCCAGCTCTGTCCCCAGCCCTGTCCCAGCCCTGTCCCATCCCTGTCCCAGCCCTGTCCCAGCTCTGTCCCAGCCCTGTCCCGGCTCTATCCCAGCCCTGTCCTGGCTCTGTCCCCAGCCCTGTCCCGGCTCTGTCCCCGCTGCGAGTGCAGGTCCTGCACACCCTGTGAGAAGGAGGCTCTGTTACATTAAATCCTTGGAGACAGTCCCATGGCCGGGCTGTGCCGTGTCACAGCTCAGAGGCTCCGGGTTGGACATGTCCTGGTCGTGTGTGCTGGGACCCTGAAACCCCCCCATGCCCTGGGCTGACCCCCAGCGTGGGCAGCAGGGGAGGGGGGGATTCTGCCCCTCTGCCCCCTCAGGTGAGACCCCACCTGCAGAGCTGCCCCAGCCCTGGGATCCAACAGCAGAGGGACGTGGAGCTGCTGGAGAGAGCCCAGGGGAGGCCACAGAGATGCCCCAAGGGCTGGAGCCCCTCTGCTCTGGAGCCCGGCTGGGAGAGCTGGGGGTGCTCACCTGGAGGAGGGAAGGCTCCAGGGACACCTCAGAGCCCCTTGCAGGGCCTAAAGGGGCTCCAGGAGAGCTGGAGAGGGACTGGGGACAAGGCATGGAGGGACAGGACACAGAGAATGGCTTCCCAGTGCCAGAGGGCAGGGCTGGATGGGATATTGGGAAGGAATTGTTCCCTGGGAGGGTGGGCAGGCCCTGGCACAGGGTG
>NW_008239539.1:1642660-1650464 GCF_000691975.1 Corvus brachyrhynchos
CAGGCCAGTTTGGACCTTGGGGTTGGGAGCAGCCTGGGACAGTGGAGGGTGTCTCTGCCATGGCAGGGGTGGCACTGGATGGTTTTTGTGGATTCGGTGGCCTTTGAGAGGTCCCCTCAACAAGAACCTTTGTACAATTGCATGAGAAGCCTCCCTGGACCTGAGCTGAGACAGGGATGCACAACCCAAAGCCAACCAAGGTACCTGCACAGCAGGGAAATGTGAGGTGGAGCTGGGATCCCTGGGATGAGCTCTGTGGCCTCTCTCACCTCCTGGTCCAGCTCTCTGCCAAGGGCCAGGTAGTTGCTTTTCAGGATGATGAACTCCTCCGCCAGCTGCTGCCGGCTGCTCTCCAGGACCTGCAGGCGCTCCCGCAAGGAATCTCGCTCCTCCGTGACCCTGGCACTGCACAGCTCCAGCTCCTGCACTCGGCTCTCCAGGGCCTGGAGCTGCACAGGGGAGGCAGCAGGATTAGATGTGGCCCAGGCCAGCAGCAAGCACAGGGAGATGATTTCATGGGAGTTCCTGGGATCTGGGGAGCTGGGGAGGGGGGGGGCGGAATTCAGCTCCATCTAAAGCCGGGAGAAGATGCCAAGCACAGCAAGGTGGGTGTGTAGGAGCTGCAGAGCTGGATGGAGGTACTGGCAGGGCTGAAATGGGCTAGTCCAAAACGTGGGTACCGTATTTTTCAGTTCGAAGTTCTCAGTCTCATAACGCTCCTTCATTTTGTTTGTCTCGATCTGGAGATCCACGAGGTCTTTGGAAATCTGGGAGAGAGGAAGGATTCGGTGAAGGCCGTGGATGGATTCTGAGGCCAGTGTGATGTTTTGAGCACAACACATCCCCCTCTAGAGGAGGAATTTCCCCCCAGATTTTCCACTGTGGCTCTACTGGCCTCACACGGCTTCACAGCTCAGTTCTCTCCAACTCCCAAAGTTTTACCTTCAGTTTTTCCTCTTCACTGAGGACCATCCTGCCTGGGAAATCTGTCTTGGAGCCAGGCAGCTTCCCCATCTCCTCCTGGGGGTCTCCAAGGTGGTGCATCCCCTCGTTCCTGTCCTCCAGCTGCACCTGCAGGCGCAGAGCAGCTCCGGCTGAGCCCTCCTCTCCCCCTGCCACCCTCCCACCATTACTGCTGGAAGAGTTCAGCACATCCAGCATTCCAGCCAGGCTTTCCAGCTGCCATTTCTCCCCTGTAGCTGGGATTTCCCTGGCAGAGCGCTGCTTCCATGACCTGGGAAGGGCTGTGGACCTTCATACCTGAATTTTCAGTCAGCGAGGCGCTCTGTCAGAGTACTCACAGTCTCATTCTCTGCAACAATCCCAAGATCCATGTGCTCAGAGGCCGGGATCTCTGCACAGAGTTGGGCAGGCAGCGGCTGAGAAGCCAAGGAAGGATCCGAGGATCTCTAAGGAACGTCTCCCGGGAGGTCCAGCGCTGTTGCTACCAACTGTGGTTACCAGAGGGTGCGGCTTCCACCTCGGTTTTAAGGTGGCTCCAAATCTCACAGCCACCCTGGGAGCTGCTAGAGGGAGAGCAATGGCACTTCCCAGGAGGTTTCTGTATTCCCAGCTCAGCCCACAGCAGAGACTGGAACCAGCAGCTCAGGAGCACCCCCAGGGCAGCAATACTGCCAGTGAGGGGGTACCAGCCTTTGTCATGGACTGTTCCCAAACCTGGCTGTAGGTTTGGCCTCCAGCTCCTGTGCAGGGATATTCCAGCGCTTTAGGGGGCTGACAACAAAGAGGGAGAGTGACTTTTTCCATGGTGATAGAACAAGGGGAAAGATTTTAAAGTAACAGAGGAGAAATTTAGAGTGAATAGAGAGCAGGGATGGATGGGATATTGGGAAGGAATTGTTCCCTGGGAGGGTGGGCAGGCCCTGGCACAGGGTGCCCAGAGCAGCTGTGGCTGCCCCTGGATCCCTGGCAGTGCCCAAGGCCAGGTTGGATGGGGCTTGGAGCAGCCTGGGACAGGGGAAGGTGTCCATGGCAGAGGGTGGAACTGGATGGGCTTTAAGGTCCCTTCCCACCCAAACCATTCCATGATTCCAAGGTCTGATCAACCTGTTAATTAACCCACTAATCCAACCACCTGCTCCGAGACCATCCCGTAGTATCCAGTTTGCTTCCAGGCAACTTTCCCTTGATCTCTGCAGCCCTCGAACCTCCTGTGCCAATGAGCTGCCCAAAAGGTCCCAGGATCTCCGAGTTCAGCCCCAGCTAAAAGACCTTTCCCAATTTATCCTTTCACATCAGAGATGCTGCGTGGAAAAACACGTTTTAAAGCAAAGCATGCACTGAAACAAGCCTGGATTAGCCCAGACTGCTAAATCCGGGCTGTGCTGGTCTGTGTGCTGCTGCTGGCTCCAAATTGGGACCTGCCAGGCTGGAATGGGACAAATCCCACAGCCCAAAGTTCTTGCAGAATCTCCAAGGTCAGAGTGAGGGTAGCAGGGAGTGCAGGGCAGAGTGGGGAAGCCTGGAAAACCTTGAAGAGGAGTAAAATCAGATGGACCAGGAGACCTTTAAAGGCCCCTTCCAACTCAAACTCTTCTGTGATTCTAAAATGAATTCCAGCTCTTAATCTCCTCATTTCAGGCTTATTATTGCTGCTATTTCTGTAGAGTGGGTGAGTTTAGGTAAGAATCTATCTCCCACAGAAGAAAAGCTTTGACAATATGATGTTCAAAAAAGCCCAGAGCTCTGAATAACTCCTTAGATCTGTCAGAGCTCAGGGGATGAGAGCAAGAGGGGCCATCCTGACAGCAGCCCCGTGACAAGCAGAGCTCCTCACCTGTTCCAGGCTGCCGGAGGAGACCCCAGAGCCCCTCAGGGAAGGTCCGCAGAGGCCAGACGCAGGGGCTGAGCGTTTGGGGGGGCTCGGGGGAAGGAGAAAGCGAGCAAAGCCTGCAATTACGGCTTGTTTTTCTGCAAAAGAACTTAACAGACCTGAAGTAATTTTATTAAGGTAATGAAAGTGTTGATGAGAATTCACAGTCTCTTCACACCCAGCGCGGAGCCGAATTCACACCCGGCCCACGGCGCCGGGAGCTCGGGAGCCTCGGGGGGGGCTCGGGAGCACGGAGGAGCTGAGCAGCAACTCCACCCCCCGACGGGTCCCAGCCCCACATGGACACCCCAAGGATGGGCACCTCCACCCCTCGGATGCTGTCCTGGACCCCGAGACCCCGGTTTGGGGGGGGAGCAGCCCCACCCGTCAGCTGGGGGCTCGCTGAGCCGCGGGGAGCCCGTCGCACCCGGCAGAGGGCAATTCCCGGGCGCAAACACGGCTTTGTGTCTGCGAACGCACCCGTGCCGCCACCAGGACGGACAGCGACCGCTTTTCCCACGGGTTGGGAATACGAAGCCAATTTTGTCCTGGGCAACACCACAAAAAAAAGCAGATTCGGGCTGAGAAATGAAGTTTTGGGGTGTCACTGCAGCTCGGAATCTCCAGCACCATTCCGGACTGAGCCACACAACCCCACCAGATCGAAATGCAAATCCCAGCTCTGTCCTGAGGGATTTTCACTCTTCTCGTCAGGGACACCTTGAGCACAGCCCCGGGAATGCAGCTTTGGGAGACGAAACCGCTCCGAAATCCAGGAGCTCCAGGGGCAGCTTTGGAGCGCGCAGCCGCCGGCCCGATCCCGCTGTGTGTTGTCAGCTCTCCCCAGCCCTGGCAGCCCTCGGCGGGGTCACACCCCACCCTGTGCCCTCCAGGGGACCCTGTGGCCCCGCAGGGGAGCCCCGAGCGGAGCAGGGGGAGCAGCCCCGCGCTCTCCGGAGCTCTCGGCAGGGCCGCACGGCGGTCGCGCAGTGACGGGCTCCATCTGGCTTCCAGCGCCAGCAAAGGGAATTCGCGTCCGCTCCCGGATCTGACAAATTCCTCCTGGGATGCCGCTGGAGTACCCTGGCACCCGGGACGCCTGAGGTGCCACAGCCCAGGGATGGGGAATCCTCTGGGAGCCCGACTCCCACCGATCCCCCCCAACTCCTCTTTGTGTCCAACCTAAACCCACCCTCTTCCAGTTTAAAACCATCACCCTTTCTCCTGGCTTGAGGAAAAGCTTCTGTCACTTTTCCAAGCCCTCAGGCTGCCACAAGGCTTTCTCCAGGCTGGACAGCCCCAGGTCTCCCAGGCTGGAGAGGGGAGAGGAGGAGGGAGCTGAAGAACCTCTCCCAGCTCCCCCACAAAGAACAGGAAAGGTTCTTCCAGCCCCTGACCACCTCCATGGTTCCCTCTGGGTCTGCTCTGACCCATCCAGGCCTGCTCTGGCCCAGGATCCCAAGGTGGGATGTGTGTGTGCTCCAGGGGGGCTGAGGGGGAGAATCCTACCCTGCTGATCACCCCTCTGGTGATGCAGCCCCGGAGGTGCTGGGTTTGTGGGCTGCCAGCACCCACTGCCACCCCACGTCCCCTTTGTCAACCCTGGCATCTCCAGGGGCTTCCCTGCAGGACTGGAAGGAGGGTTGGGATGGGGCAGGCAGGGACACCCTGGCAGAAGGAGTGAGGTCATGGCCTTGTGATCACGGGCAGGAGGGAAGCCGGGGTCCCTCTGCCCCACTCTCACCCCATCGCTCCAGCCAGGCACCCCGAGGACCAGGCTGCTCCCTCCATCCAGCAGGAAGCTGATGTCCAGGTCTGCAGAGCTGACACAGAACATGGAAAATGCCTTTCCCCTCTCCCCACCCACCCTGGCACTGCCATCAGGATCAGCCCTGCTGATCAGGATCAGTCCTGCCATCAGGATCCCTCTGTTCACTCCCCCAGCCCAGTTCCACTCTGACAGCCACTGCTCTCCTGCCATTCCCTGCCTCCATTGCCTCCAAATTCCCACTCCCAGGGCTCCTCTTCTCCCCACACCTCAGTGTTTGGGAATTGTCCCATCTGTGCTTCCAGCAATGGCCCTGGCCACCCTGAGTCATGTCTTGGGGACATCCTTGCCTCTCCCAGTCCAACCAGTCCGGCCAGGCTGGTGTTGGTGATGCGGTTCCGCGTGGCCACGTGGGCCACCAGGGTTTGGCATCCCTGGGAGCACCTTTCCCAACTTCCCACACGGGCTCTGCAGCCGTGGCAGGGCAGTAGGTGGCACTCAGAGATGCCCGTGGGGACCTTTGCCAGTAGCTGCCACCACTCCTTGGTGCCCATCTCCTGTAGCAGGGACCAGGATGACCAGAAAGGTGGGAGGTCAGTGAGCACCAGGCAAAGCACCACTCCTGGGGCTTGGTCCCTGCTGGTGTCCCCTGGAGAATGGCACAAGCTCTGTGGTGCTGGTGTCACCCCTCCCATCTTTATCGGGCACGTTTTTGGTCCTGAACGAGGAGCAGGAGTGCTGGTTGCCCTGGCAACGTGAGATGCTCTCCTCCAGACAGGGACAATATTTGGCAAGATTTGCTAAAAATACTCCCTAACTCAGCTGTGACAACGCCACACGTGTCACCTCCCTGCTCCCCTCAGGGCTCATTGGGCGGGTGCTGTCCCTGCCGGTGTCCAGAGTGTCCCTGGTCACTCACCCTGGCTGGGTGGGGACGGAGCAGGGATGTCCCGGGGTCCCACAGCAGATGTGGCCCAGCACTGTCCCCTCCCCAGTTCAGCCAGCCCAGGGACAGAACAGGGACAGCTGGTGGCATGTCCCACCCAAAGGCACTGGGAAGCTCCCTGGGGAGGGACCTGCAGGCACAGGGGGGCTGCTGGGGAAGGTAAATGATTCCTTAGAGTTTAAATAGGTTTTAAAACTACTTTTTTTATGATTTTGCTGCTTTTCCTAACACCATTACAGCCTTCTCCATGGCAACCAGGGGAGGGGCTCAGACTTTGGTCCCGGCCTGGGGAGTTTATCTGCTGGAGCTGGAGCAGTGAGGGGATCAGATGGGGGGGTCCCCACATTGGCCAGGGGCACCCTGGGAAGGGGACACCCCCAAACCCAGGTCCCCGTGGTGGAGCTGTGGTTCCCTGGGCAGATGGGGGGGCCTGGGGTGCAGGGACCAGCACCTGCAGGGTCCCAGCATCTCCCACCACAGGAGATGGGACACATCCGGAGGAGAGGTCCCCAGGGAGGTCTAAAGGTGGAGCCAGGCCCAGAGGAGATGCTTCAAGGACCTCTAAAGGTGGGGATGGGTCCAGCTCCTCCCTGCACCACACCCACACTGGGAAGGGATTTCCTTATTTACCCTCCTTATTTTCCCATCGCATCTCGTTTGATATTTCCCCTGGGGAGGGAAATATTGATATTACCCCTGCTGGAGGCAGGGATAAACCTGCTCCCAGCTGCAGGCAGGGCTTGTTTAAACTTCCCAACGAGGTTTTGTGGGTTTTGGCTGGCTGAGCTGTGCTGGTTCAGCTCTTTCTAGCTTCCAGATTGATTACACCTTGTGTCAATATGTGCTCAGTGCCTATTAGTGGGCGCATGTATCCCTATCCCTCATTTCTCCCTCCTGATCTATAAATTCCCAGAAGACAGGATTAAAATAGAGGGGGAGGAGAATTCCACTCCGGGCCAAAAGGGAAGAGAGAAAACAGAGCCTGTGGGAAAGTTGGGTGGCAAGGCTGGAGCCTGGATGTCTCCCTCCAACACCTCTTCCCATGGGCCGAGATGTGAGCTGGGGAGATGCCAGGCTCCCGTGGGAAGGGGCAAGGTGGGAGCAAGGTGTGGGAATGGTGGGGGAGAGAATCCCTGCTCCAGCTGCACCTCCCAAACCAGCCTGGGGGAACCAGGGCTGAGAAGAGCAACCCCAGGGGGAGATGCCTGTTCCTGGAGGTGTGGGTGTGAGTGGTGCCAGCCTGGTGCACCTCCAGGGAAGAAGGGGGCTACCAGGACAGGGGAAGGTTGAGCCATGGCTTTTCCATCCGGCAGCTGCTGGCCGCAGGGCTCCTCTTGCTGGGGCTTTTTCTTTCTTTTTCTTTCCTGGAAACTGGTAAAAGATTCCACAGAAGCTGTGTTGGAGCCTGGTGGGGAAATGACCTGGGACACAGGATGGGGTCAGCGGCCTCCCCAGGGTGGTTTTGATGAGCTGCCAGGGGCAGAGGGTGATCTGCCAGCCCTGGAGCATCATCCATCCTGACCCCGCTGGATGGGGGCCTGGCAGAGGAGCGGGGCACCCCCACAGCCACCACCTCACCAGGGGGCCCCTGGCTTTGCTCTCTGTTTCCTCTTTGGCACAGAAGCACTGGGCAGAGCAGGGGGTAGAGCTCCCAGCACCATCCCCACCCATACGGCACGACAGGAGGGAAAATGGGAAAATGCCCACAGGAGGGGCTGAGGGTTCTGCCCCGAGGTTTTCAGTGCCACACAGGGAAGAGTTTTTTCCCCATTTTCCAGCTGATTTCCCACTTGCATCCCCACAAACCCTCAGGTGTTTCAGCCCATCTCGTACTAGAGATGATCCCCAAACCTTTAATCCCTGTGGATGCTCCAAGCCCCAGCGTGTGGCTTTTGTGTCCTGACGGAAAGTGAGGACCCACTGCCAGGGCTTATCCCAGGGCATCCCTGGCAGAGCAAGGCAGGGAAGGGTCAGTGCTGCTGCTCAGAACCCTCCCGGAGCTCAGGGTGCGGTGGTGGGACACCCTGCGAGGTTACCCCATTCCTCCCTCCGCACTCAAAGCCCACACAACCCCCATCCCTGGCAGGACCACCCTCTGCAGAACCCCCATCAGGTTCCTGGACATCTCATTCCGTGCCCCATTGCCGAGTTGCCCTAAAGGCAGTCCCAGAGCCGGGGGAGCAGCGAGGAGCCCGTGCCGGTGCCGCTGCCTCCGGCCAGGCTGTCCCCCGGGGCCAGGCCCGCGCCGGGCCCCGAC
>NW_008239539.1:1650511-1658321 GCF_000691975.1 Corvus brachyrhynchos
CCTCCGCCCGCCGCGGTGGGGGCTGGGGGGGGGGGGACACAAGCTGAGACTCTGCCCAGGCTTCAATCACCCTTTCCTCTGCTCCTCCTCTACTGCTAACAGGACATTTTGGGGGCCCCCCAGCTGCCTGGGGGGCTGCAGGCACTGCAGGGCAGAGCCCGAGCCCGGATGGGGAGCGCAGGGATGGGCGGGGGCCGTGGTACTGAGACCCCGCAGGGCTGAGGGAGTCAAAGGGGGGCAGCTGGTGAGGAAGGGGAGAGGGGTCTGGGAGCTTTTCCCTGTAAAAGAGAGAAGCTGCTGCTGCAATATAGAGATGGATTTGGGGGGGGGGTCCTGCAGCTGAGGGGTCAGAGCTGTGGTAGGAGGGGGGGGGATGATCTTGCACCATTTCCCAAGGAATCCAGCCTCTGAAAACTCCTGCAGCTGCCCCGTGTGTGCAACGGGCTGGGGAGTGACCCCCTCACTCCCCAGCCCCAGCGGTGCAGGCACCCGGCCAGGGGGTCCCAAGGGTGTCCCCTAGAGCAGCCACAGCCCTGCACTGACAGCGTCCCCTTTCCTCCCCCCCCCCCAGCAGGCATCCCCCTCCTGCTCCCCCTGGCCCTGCTGCTGGCTGCAGCCTCCCAGCCCCCCGGGGGGGACCCCCCGAAGGAGCCGGGGGACGGGGACGGCCCGCGCTGCCCCAGCCCCTGCGCCTGCAGCCTGGACGATTACAGCGAGGAGCTGAACGTCTTCTGCAGCGGCCGCAACCTGACGCGCCTGCCCGAGGACGTGCCCCCCAACGCCAAAGCCCTGTGGCTGGACGGCAACAACTTCACGCTGCTGCCGGCCGCTGCCTTCAGGAATTTATCAGCCCTGGACTTCCTGGACCTGCAGAGCAGCCAGCTGGGCTCCGTGGAGCAGCACGCCTTCCACGGGCTGCGCAGCCTCTACCACCTGCACCTGGAGCGCAACCGCCTCAAGCACCTGGCTCCGCACACCTTCCTGCACACCCAGAACCTCGTGTCCCTCAGCCTCAACAACAACCACTTCAGCAAGGTGGAGGAAGGGCTGTTCGCTGGGCTCTCCAACCTCTGGTACCTGAACCTGGGCTGGAACTCGCTGGTGGTGCTGCCTGACAGGGTGTTCCATGACCTGCCCAACCTGAGGGAGCTGATCCTGGCTGGGAACAAGCTGCCCTACCTCCAGCACCAGCTCTTCTGCAGCCTCACCGAGCTGAAGGAGCTGGACCTGAGCGGGAACGCGCTCAAGGGCATCAAGATCAACATCTTTGTCAAGCTGCAGAAGCTGCAGAAGCTGTACCTGAACCACAACCACATCAACGCCATCGCGCCCCGCGCCTTCATGGGCATGAAGTCCCTGCGGTGGCTGGACCTGTCCCACAACCGCCTGGTCTCGCTCTACGAGGACACCTTCCTGGGCCTCCTGAGCCTGCACGTCCTGCGCTTGTCCACCAACTCCATCACCAGCTTGAGGCCCAGGACTTTCAAGGACCTCCAGTTCCTGGAGGAGCTGCAGCTGGGGCACAACCGGATCCGGAGCCTGGCGGAAAGGACCTTCGAGGGGCTGGGCCAGCTGGAGGTGCTCAGCCTCAACAACAACCAGCTGCAGGACATCAGGGCCGGGGCCTTCCTGGGGCTGCACAACGTGGCCGTGATGCACTTGTCTGCCAACTGCATCAAGGTCCTGCCTGACTTTGTCTTCAAGGGGGTCACCAAGCTGCACAGCCTCCACCTGGAGCACAGCTGCGTGGGCAGGATCCGGGCCAACACCTTCTCCGGGCTCTCCAGCCTGCGGCGGCTCTTCCTGCAGCACAACAGCATCTCCCTCATCGAGGACCAGAGCTTCAGTGAACTGCACGAGCTCCTGGAGCTTGACCTGAAGCACAACAGGCTGAGCCACCTTTCGCCCCAGCTCTTCGTGGGGCTGAGCAACCTGGAGTACCTCTTCCTCTCCTCCAACCAGCTCCTGGAGATCTCCCAGGACACCTTCAGCCCGCTCCAGAGACTCTTCTGGCTCGACCTCTCCCACAACCAGCTGGAGACACTAGACAACAGCATCATCTCCCCCCTGGCCAACCTGCGCTACCTCAGCCTGAGGAATAACTCCCTGGCGACCTTCTCGGTGGGCTTCCTGCGTCCCCCCTTCGCCCTGGAGCAGCTGTGGCTGGGGGGCAACACCTGGCACTGCAACTGCTCGCTGAAGGGCCTGCGGGACTTCTCCCTGCAGCACCCCGCCGTGGTCCCGCGCTTCGTGCAGTCGGTGGCCGAGGGGGACGACACCCATGTCCCCATCTACACCTACAACAACCTCACCTGCCTGCACCCCCTGGGCCTGGCGGGGCTGGACCTCCGCGACACCGCTGAGGAGAGCTTTGCTCACTGCTGAGCTGGGCTGGCCCCCCCAGGGACCCTCATCCACCACCACCCTGGCCCTGGCCCGGCCTCCCCGGGGCAGCAGCAGCAGCTGGGGCTCTGTGGCCACCCCAGACGAGCATCTCCAGCAGCCGCCTTGCTCAGAAGATGCTGGATGGGCACCAGCCCCCTGGGCTTCAAACTGAGTATTTCAGTCCCTTAATATTTAAATAGCAGCCCCCAGGGCAGAGCATGGTTGCTCCCAGCTCCCAGCAGGAGCATCTCTGGATGGGGGAATGCTGCACCCCCAGCCCTGCAGCCACAGCAAGGGGCAGCCCTGCCCAGGCCAGGACCTTTATGAGACAAAACAAAGAGTTTTCCTGCCATGGAGCAGTGGAGAAATCCTAAAAGCCCCCCCAAGCTTAGGGAAGGGGGCAGAGGACTTGCTGTAATGATTCCTTGCAGCAGCAGGTGTAGGCAGGGCACAGAAAGCCACACGTTGCTCACCTGATAAATGGCAGCAGACAAATAAACCTTTGGAGCTATTGCAACCCACCTTGTAAGTTATGTTTTTTCCAAAGCTCGTGCTGCCCCCGGCCGGGATTTCTCTCCAGAGCCCCTCAGGGTGAGGGATTCAGGCTCCTGGGGGCTCCCGGCATTTCCTGCAAGCCCTGGGTGGGTGGCACGTTCCCAGGGAGGGAGCAAGAAATGCCCAGCTATCCCACAGAAGCCAACAGCCCTGAGAGATTCCAGTGCTACTGCCTGGCTCTCCAAATCCCAGGTAAGTGTCCAAAGGTCAGACAAAATTTTCCTGGAAAATTGCATGAAGGGAAACCTGCTCGGGTGTGGGTCCTTGTGCAGCGGGAGCAGGGGTGGATGCTGCTCCTGCTCTCCTGCCTGCTGTAATCCAGCCTCATTGGTGGAAATGCAGTATTTCCCCATCTTCCCAAAACCTCACCGTGAGGGTGAGTCCCAAAGGTGGCCAGGGAGGCAGGCAGGAGGGCCTCAGAGTCCAGGAGGGAGGGAGATAAGATGCAAGGCCTTCATGTGCTTCCCCAGCTAAACTCAAGCCTGCAAGAGGACAGCAGGTCCCACGGGAGCAGCAGCCCATGGGGAGAGGTGCAGGGACACTCGGAAGTGAATGGAGCAGGAACCACCTGGGGACACAGAGGAGCCCCAGGCTGGGGTTGGAGAAGAGCTGTGGCAAAGCATCCCATGAAGGGCTGCCAGGGCCAGCTCACAGCAAGACAAGGGACAGGCTGGATCCTGATGCTGTTATAGGAGAGATTCAGCTGAATTCCAGCAAGGAAACCAGGGAAAAGCAGGAAGCACCTTGATGCACGTGACGGGCCAAGACTCAGAGCTACAGCGAGGCCTGAAGCCATGGAAGAACAGAAGTCACAGACCTGCATTTTAAGAAGAGTGTTTACTGCCTGGAACCTTGAAAAATATTCCTGAGTCACACACCCCTGGCAGACCCCAAGGCCTCATTCCCAGCACGATGGGATGCAGCTCCCAGACAGCTCCCGAAGGCTTTTCCTCACACCCAGCCCATGCCGTGCCCTCACCGCCCGTCAGGAACCAGTGAGCTGAGAATTCTGAGCACAGGGGCCTGGCCTGGCTCCACATGGGAGCACCCAGCACGACCCAGCCACTGAAGCAAGCCCTGTTTTATCCATCAGGCAGGGGCAGCGGGAGAAGGCAGCAGCACACGGAGCCGCCATCCAGGTGATTGGAGCCGTCTGGGATCGCTGAGGGAAGAACAGCGCTTGACACAGCAGCTCCAGAGTCTCTTTGGGTCTGAGGGGATGGAGCTGCTTCCCCCTGGGACTGCCAGCAGCAATCTGTGCTCTCCCTCCCTCCCTCCCTCCCTCACACCCCCCAGTCAGACAGTTTGAGTTAAACAGCTCCTGCAGCCCCTTCCCACTGCTGGGGCTGCCAGCCTGGCACCAGTCCAGCTCCACACCCTCCTCAGGAGCTCCTCTGCGATGTATCCAAGATCTGCTGGGCAATGTGAGTCAAGGCAGGGAAGGCAGAGCTCTTGGGAAACTCTTGGATGAAGTCTCTGCCTTCTTCCAAGCTCTGGCTGAGCTGGGGGTCCAGGGGGACGCAGCCTGTGGGACAGGGGAGAGGAGGGTGAGAGCTCAGCTCACTCCCTGTACGGCCAGGGTCTGCAGCCAGGGATCAAAAAAACACTGCCAGGGTCAGCTCCAGGGAAAGGGGTAGGGAAGAGCAACCACTGCCCTCCCAGAGCTCTCCAGGAGACAATTCTCACCTGCAAGCACCTCCTCTGGGCCCAAGATCCCACCCCACCCTCGTGCTTCATGAGAGGGGCTCTCCCCTCTGATCCCAGCCCAGGGACGTGGGCTGATCCCCTCTGATCCCCTGTCCCAGGGACAGGGTTCAGCCCTCAGCCCCCATTTCTCAGGAAGGCTCCAGACATTCCAACATGGTTCTCATGGAGCTCCAGGCTTGTTTACGCTGTCACCATGATGTGGCATCACCATCTGTGGCCCAGCAGGGCCAGGGGCCAAATGTGAGGAGTTTGGATGGCAGAGAAGCAAAGCACAAACCTCAGCTCTGCCCAGGTGCCTGGGGCTCACAGCCCAGCCCACCTGCCTTCCCTGATGCTCCTTCTCTGTGCTCAGCCCTCCCACAGCACCATGAGATCACCCTGAGCAGAGCCACTCACCCAGGAAGGGCACCCCGGCGTGCTTGGCCAGCTCCTCACCTCCCCCTTTGGAGAAGATGTTTGTGCACTCCTGAAGGAATGAGCAGTGAGTCAGGAAGCCCAGAGCCCTGTGTGACAGGGCAGGTGCTGCCAGGCCCTGAGCAGAGCCAGCTCCCCTCCACCCTCCAGCCCCAGGCACTCGCTGTGCCCCCGCCCTCTCCCAGTGCTCCTGAGCAGAGCCCAGAGCTGGCAGCGTCTCCCCTCCCTGGCTCACAGCATCACCCCCATGGCATTTCCCGATTTGCCACCCAAGGCTCAGCACCCCAGTAGTACAAGGAAGAGCCCACAAGAGCCCCAAGGCTGGACAATAAGGTCAGGAGAGCTCACAGAGCAGTGGGGGCACACGAAGCCGCTCATGTTCTCCACGATGCCGAGGATCCGCAGTCCCGCCTTCCTACAGAACGTCAGCTCCCGCCTCACATCCCCCACGGACACAGCCTGAGGGGGAACAACAGGACCTGGGGATCCCTCTGTGCACACTGATTGCGGCTCCAGAGCAGATGTGTACAACGAGACAGACCTGTGCAAACCTGGCATGCATTTTTCCCCCCTCCAAACCTGCAGCCTGCCAGGAATTCCAGCCCCGTGTCCTACCTGAGGTGTCGTGACCAGGATTGCTCCGAGCAGCTGGAAGGGCCTCAAGGCCTCCACGGTGGAGATGTGCTCGTCGGACGTGCCCGGCGGCGTGTCCACGATGAGGAAGTCCAGGTCCCCCCAGGCCACGTCAGTGAGAAATTGTTTGATCAAAGCTATGGAAATAAAAGGGGCAGATAAAAAAAACCCCAAACCACAACGGGTTTCAGCAGGTGACTTGGGAGCTGTGGGACAGGAGTTGGGAAGCGCCCTGGGGACAGGGACCCAGGGAGAGGGGACAAGGTTGTCTGTCAGCACAACATGTGAGGGATTTAAACCCACCCTTGTGGAACTGGAGCTTCATTCCCCCAAGGAATAACATCTCCAGGAGGCAGCAGCACCTCCAGGAGCATTCACAGAAGGTTTCACCAGCAGCAAACCCCGGTGTTACCGTTTTTCTTGGGTCCTCTCCACACCACGGCGTCGTCCGGCCTCTCCAGCAGGAAGCCGATGGACATGAGGGCGATGGCCTTGTCCTGGCCCACGAAGACGGGGACCCAGCCGCTGTCACACTGGTGCACGGCGCTGTCCTGCACCCTCAGCATGCGGGGGATGCTGGGGCCACACAGGTCCACGTCCAGGATCCCCACCTGGGGACAGGCACAGCCCTTCGGACAGGCCCGGCACGCTGGGCTCAGGAACCCCAAGCACCCAGCTCTGGGCTGCTCACAGCACTTCCACAACAGCCTCTGCAGCTCAGCAGCCACATTTGAAACACAAATGCTTTACACTTCACATCCCTCCCGACCTCCTTCTCCCCAAGGAGCATCTCCTGGGTGTTTCCAAGTGCTTTATGCCAGAACCCAAGTGGCACTGGCTGCACAGAGCTTTTAATAAGATCCTCGGGGGATTCAGTCTGTCTCCTGCTCACACTTTTTGTCCCCATTTTAAGAGTCCTTGAGCTCACCCACTTCACCCCACAGAGGGAGCGAGGGTGACACCACAAAGGAGCAAAGTCACATCTCAGGCCAATTTCAACAACAAATATTGGGTGATTTAAGAGAACAGATAAAAGAGAAATGAACTGCAGTATCTGATCCAGGTACCTGAGCTGGATCACACTCTCACAAATTGCATTTTCCCGGGGAATCCACACACTGCCCACCCAGCACACCCACATGGGAAGGGTGGGCAAAACCCAGCCCAGCTGGAGGCTGGAAGGGAAAAGCCAGAGCTCAGCACCCCAAACCCTCTCTCACCCTCTTCCCGGCGCTGCGCAGCGCCAGGGCCAGCTCGGTGGAGATGGTGCTCTTCCCAACGCCGCCCTTCCCAGACAGCACCAGCAGGATGTGCCGCACCCCGGCCAGGCTGGCTCTGTCTGCAAGGGCATCACAGAGTCACAGAACATCCTGAGTGGGAAGGGACCCACAGGGATCACCCAGTCCCACCTCTGGTCCTGCACAGACACCCCAAATCCCACCCTGGGCGTCCCTGGCAGCGCTGTCCAAACGCTCCTGGAGCTCTGGCAGCCTCGGGGCCGTGCCCATTCCCTGGGGAGCCTGGGCAGTGCCCAGCACCCTCTGGGGGAAGGACCTTTCCCTGATCTCCAGCCTGACCCTGCCTGGCACAGCTCCAGCCGTTCCCTGTCCCTGTCCCAGAGATGGGAGCTGCCCCTCAGGAGGAGCTGCTGCCCCGGTGAGGTCTCACCTCAGTGTAAGGCAGTGGGAAAGAAGAGGTGGATGTGCCACGGGCTTTTTGTCATCAGAAAAGGGACAATAAGAACAATGGCAATAAACAGTGTGTGTGGGGAGCAAAGGCTTGTCCCGGTGACCTAAGTGGCCATTGGCCAGCACAGCAATAAACACGCACCAGGCTCGTGAGGCTCAGCCCGGGCATGGCCGGAGGCTGCTGGTGAGCTCAGGCCCTTGGCGTTTCCTTCCTCTGTGCCACACCAGTCCCTTCCTGCCAGTCCCACGCTCCACTCCAGCCTTCCTGCTGTTCCCTGCTGTGCTGTCAGCGCTCCCGGCTCTGCTTTGGGCTCAGCTCCCTGGAGCAGGGAGCGCTCGGGACCGCTGTCCCCGGTCCGGGGCAGCACAGGGGGCTCCAGCCACAGCCGGCAAACGCCACCCGCCCACCTGGGGCCCCGTCACGCACG
>NW_008239539.1:1659864-1660962 GCF_000691975.1 Corvus brachyrhynchos
GCTGCCAGGGAACAGGGACAGGAGGAGAGGGAACGGCCTCAGGCTGGGCCAGGGGAGGTTTAGGTTGGATATTGGGGAAATTCCTTCATGGGAAGGGTGGTCAGGCACTGGCACAGCTGCCCAGGGCAGTGGTGGGGTCACCATCCCTGGGGGGATTTAAAAGCTGTGTGGATGTGGCACTTGGTGGCCTTGGCAGTGCCGGGGGAATGGTTGGACTCGTTGATCCAAGAGGTCTTTTCCAGCCATAATGATTCCATGACTGACTCTGCCATCGGTGCTGGATCATGTACTGGGATCTCTGTGCTGACTCTAAGGCCCAGCCTTAGCAAGGGCCTGGGGTACAGAGCTGCTCTGTTGGGCTGCTGTGGGTGCCCAACAAAGCTGGAGAAGGGGTTTCTGCTGGGGTTTTAGGTCCTTTCCCAGCATGGCTGTGTGAGCCCTGTGATTCCAGCAGGTGGGATTTCCAGAGCCCTTCAAAGCATCCATGGGCAGCTGCACAGCCGGCTGTGGCTTGGCCTGTCCTGCTTTTCCAGGAGCTGCTCTCCTGCTGGTGACTGAGGCATAGGAGGAACAGGGCCAGGAGCTTTATGGCTGGCCCTGGCTTGGGACTGAGCTGAGGGAGAGGGTTCAAGGGTTACAGCCCTGCGGGTGCCTCTTGGTGGGGAGTTGAATTCTGCAAAGATAAACTTCAGGGGGGTGAGATTGGAAGCTGAGGTTTCCTTATCACATCCAGTGCAGTGCTCCTGTGTGGCAGCTGGAAGCTGGGCTGGCGTGTCGGAAGTCTGTCTCTGAACAACATCCCTGCTGGACTGGGAGACAGGCGGCTGCTTCCCTTCTGCCTGTTGTCCTTGAGGCAAGTTGGGACAGGTCTGTCACAAGCCTAATTTCCCTCCAGAGCAGGAAAGTGGTTTTGCTTCCTCTCCAAGCACTGAGAGCAAAGGCCTTGCTCAGAGGGCAGTTGCAGGTGGACAGCCTTCCCTGCAGACAGACGGGCTGCAGTGAGGCTGGGGCAGTGCAGGTGGCCAGAGCCAGGACAGCCGCTGAAGGGTCGCCGGGCACCAGGGAGGCCGTGTTTTAGAGCAGCCCGCTCTAGTGGAA
>NW_008239539.1:1661086-1665162 GCF_000691975.1 Corvus brachyrhynchos
TTCCCTGCGGGGGGGCAGCTGCTGCCACCACCACTGCATATTGGGAGTGTTTCTAGGGACCAGCTGAACACCTGGCTCACGGAGGAGTTGACCCTAGGTGGAGAAAGAGAAGTTTGGGTGAAGTTTGCGAAGGCTCTTGATGCAGCTGGAACTTTTTTGCATTGGCTCATCTTGTGCTAGTCCCCCTGGGGGGTTTGGTGACCCAGGGAGTGGCCATGGGACGTGGCAGAAGTGTAACCTCGTGTCCCTTTCCCCAGCCTACCTGTCTGGGAGCAGCATGGCGCGGCGCCCGCGGAGCAGCCGGGCCTGGCACTTTGTGCTGAGCGGGGTCCGGCGCGAGGCCGACGGCCGGGCCGGTGCACGGGGCTGGGGCTACGACTCCGACGGGCAGGTAGGCTGGGCTCGGGGGGCTCTGGGGGGCACAGGGTGGCACTGGGGACGTTTTCCTTTCCGTGATATCAGGTGTGTACTGGCCAAAAGCAGAAAGGATTTAACAATGGTCAGTATTGATGCTAAGCGAAATGCTTTTTTAAGCACAGAATGGGTGTGTCATACATAAAGTACATACAATATTTTTAAATACTGTTCTGGAAGTAGAGCTCTAGATAAGTGTGTGAAGTGGATCTGTTCCCTAATCTGGCTCGCTGTGCTCCCTCCTGGGCTGTGAGGCCCTTAGAGATGGTAGTGGAGATTGTGGGACAGTGTCTTCAGACTGAGATTTCCTCACATTTCCTGCTTTGTGATGTGAACATCACTTCTGAAGCTGGTCCAGGTGTGCTGGAGATGGGAACACAGCAGGGAGAGCAGGAGTAAAACAAGGCAAGGAGTGACTGATTTGCCTCTGCCATCATTCCCTCTTTTCCCTAATACTTGAGTGTGTGAGTTGAGTTCCCTGTGTAGTGGTGGGGACACAAGGAGCTGCTCCAGGAGCTTCAGGGCCACACTGAAGCCATGAGGCCACTGCCAGAGCACAGTGTCCAAACCCAGGCACTGTGCTCCCAGAAATCGAGCAGTTTTCTGTGCCTGCAGTCATGGGAATGACAGGATTTCTAGGTGGCAGTACTTAGGGAAGTAAGAAGTTAGGAAAGACAGAACCCAAGCTCTTGGGTTTGCAGGCCAGAGGAGATCTGGGCAGTACATATGTAAGCCCAAGTAGTTTCAATTCCCTGTCTTACACAGCTGCAAGAACATGAGTTTAAATGATTTTTGTCATTAAATACCCCTTACCTTGGGGGTGAATAACAAGCAGGTACATCTGAGCAGTGTGTAAACCTAGAGTAACTCGCTGCAATCAGTGATAAGAGAATCCCTTAGGCAACACCATAACACAGGGGTGAAACTGGGCTGTGACTCCCACAGTGTCTAGTCCAGGATCACTTTTGTCTCTTGGCACTGGGGAACAGTAAATCAGGTTTTTGTGTTCATGAATGTAAACAAAAGCCCTTTAATCCTGCCCTGGGTTCCCCGTGGGCCTGTCTGCAGCACTGGCCTGAGGAGCTGCAGCCATGCTGCTCAACTGGCTCCCTTTGTTCTGCCCCCTCTCCCTTCTCCCCCTTGTGTGTCCCAGGCTCCTCACAGCCTCTCCAGAGCAGTGCTTGGCTCTGCTGATGGCTGGAACCTGCCTGGTGAAAGCTAAAGCTTCAGCACAGAATTTCCTTCAAAATGTGTGTTCCAGGCTTGTGACCCTGCTGTGACAGCTCCTTGTTCCCAGCAGGCACAAAGAACGTACCTGCACCGCAGAGTGCTGAGAGGTCCCTGCAGCTCAGCAGGCACTGCCCATGTCCCAAAGCAGGGTAATGCCACGGGCACAGCCTCCCTGTGTGACAGGCCAGGACATGACATGAGCCTGGGGATGTCCCTGCACAGCCCTCAGGGAGCTCTGCCAGCCCAGCTCCCACACCCAGGGATGCCCAGCAGCGACCATTCCCTGTTCTCCCCAGCAGCACAGCGACTCGGACTCGGAGCCGGAGTTTTCCTCCCTGTCTCCCTCCATCCCGAGCGCCATCCCTGTGACTGGAGAGTCCTACTGCAACTGTGAGAACCAGAGTGAAGCTCCCTACTGCTCCAGCCTGCACGCCCTGCACCGTGTCCGCGACTGCCGCTGCGGCGAGGAGGACGAGTGTAAGGGGCTGGGGGGGCCCCTGCAGTGTCCCGTCCCTGTCCCAGCATTCCTTTGTTTACATCCCGAGGCTGTAGGGGGATTACCAGCCTGTGCCTGCTGTCATGTTTCCAGGGCTCAGGGCTGAGCTGTGACAGCATCAGCTCTCACCTCTGGGACCTGCTTTCCGATCCGGCTTAGGCCACAGGTGAAACAGAGCCGGTGCTTAGGGCCCTCCTGATCCCTGCAATGGCTGGTGGGGTGCCAGGCTCAGAGCACAGAGTGGGCTTGGGCTGGCTGGCAGAGCCTGTGGCATGGCAGAGCCATCCCTTGATCCCGTGAGGAGTGCGGGGAGAAGGGAGGCTCTCCCTGGTGTCAGCCAAAATTGGGCCTGGTGAATGCTGCCAGCTTTGGAGCACTGATCCATCTGTGGTGGGGCACTGCAGAATAGTTCAGGCCTCAAGCAGTTCTCTGATGTGCACAGCCTAAGATTTACCCTCTTAAACTGTAAGAGAAACATAAACAACCCCACTAACAGCCTTCAAAACAAACATCCACCCATGCTTTGGCTTGGTGGTAGTTCCCTGAAGGTCTTTGCCCATCCTTGTCCCCTCTGTGCTTCCTCAACAGATTTCGACTGGGTGTGGGATGACCTGAACAAGTCGACGGCCACCCTGCTGACGTGTGACAACCGCAAGGTGAACTTCCACATGGAGTACAGCTGTGGCACGGCCGCCATCCGCGGCAACAAGGAGCTGGCAGATGGGCAGCACTTCTGGGAGATCAAGATGACCTCCCCGGTGTATGGCACTGACATGGTACGTGTGGGGCACACAGAAGTGCCCAGGGTTTTGGACAGGAGCTGGGAGGATGCGGTTCCACCACAGCAGATCAGGTTTGAGGCTGTCTGGAAGTGCACAAGTGCCTGGGGACCTGATGAGATGCATCCCTGGGATCTGAGGGAACTGGTGGATGAAGTGGTGTAGCCACTATCTGTCATATCTGAGAAGCTGTGGCAGTCTGGTGAAGTACCCAGTGACTGGAAAAGAGGAAACTTAACCCCCATTTTTCAAAAGGGAAATAAGGAAGATCTGGGGAAGTACAGGCTGGCCGGTCTTACCTCTGTGCCTGGCAGTCATGGAGCAGATCCTTTTGGAAACTATGCAAAGGCTCATGGAAAAAGTGGAGGTGGTTGATGACGTCCATCAGGGCTTCACTAAGGGCAAATCCTGCCTGACAGATGCAGTGGCGTTCTGTGATGGGGTTGCAGTGTTGGTGCATGAGGGAAGAGGAACTGATCTCATCTACTTGAATTTGGGCAAAGGATTTGTTGCTGCCTTGCATGGCATCTCTCACCTGGAGAGACATGGATTTGACAGAGGGACCACTTGGTGGGCATGGAATTGTCTGGATGGTCACACGCAAAGAGGTGGAGTCAACAGAGACCAGTTACAAGTGACATTGCTCAGGGGCTGGCATTGGGGCCAGTACTGGACATGGACATGGGATCAGGGCACTCAGCCAGGCTGGAGCTGACACCCAGCTGTGTGGGGAGGTGACACCCTGGAGGGGAGACATGGGGCATCCCGAGGGACCTGGACAGGCTGGAGAGGTGGGGCCATGGGAAAAAAGTTCAACAAAGCCAAATGCCAGTGCTGCACCTGGGTCAGGGCACTAATCCAGGCTGGGCAGAGAATGGATCGAGAGCAGCCCTGGGAGAAGGACGTGGAGTGTTGGAGGATGAGAACTGGACACAGCCTGGTCATGTGCACCCAGACCCCCCCCATGCCCTGGGCTGAGCCCCAGAGTGGGCAGCAGGGGAGGGGGGGATTCTGCCCCTCTGCCCCCTCAGGTGAGACCCCACCTGCAGAGCTGCCCCAGCCCTGGGGCCAACAGCAGAGGGATGTGGAGCTGCTGGAGAGAGTCCAGAGAAAGCCACGGAGATGTCCCAAGGGCTGGGAGCCCTCTGCTCTGGAGC
>NW_008239539.1:1665226-1672024 GCF_000691975.1 Corvus brachyrhynchos
AGGGCCGAAAGGGGCTCCAGGAGAGCTGCAGAGGGATTGGGGACAGGGATGGAGGGACAGGACACAGGGAATGGCTTCCCAGTGCCAGAGGGCAGGGCTGGATGGGATATGGGGAAGGAATTGTTCCCTGGGAGGGTGGGGAGGCCCTGGCACAGGGTGCCCAGAAGAATCCCTGGCAGTGTCCAAGGCCAGGCTGGATGGGGCCTGGAGCAGGCTGGGATAGGGGAAGGTGTCCCTGCCATGGCAGGGGGTGGAATGGGATGAGCTTTAAGGTCCCTTCCAACTCAGACCATTCCATGACTCTGAACAGGACAGTGACCTTCTTCAGCAGTTCAGCTGGGCCTCCTCACTTAGGAAATTGAAGCTGGGAGCCTTCAGCTCCACCCTGAAACCTCTGACTTGGCTTCACCAAGCCCTCTGGGTGTTTTGGACTGAGCCAAGAAGAGGAGGGAAGAACTGGAGGTGGAATGTGGTTGTGTTTTGTTACTTGAAAAGACACTGAGCTTGTGTTCTTACTCCCTGCTTTGCCTCCCAGATGGTGGGAATTGGGACGTCCGATGTGAACCTGGACAAGTACCGTCACACCTTCTGCAGCCTGCTGGGCAAGGACGAGGACAGCTGGGGACTCTCTTACACAGGTAACACAGACAGGGGGGCTGGATGGGCAGCAGTAGCCCAAGAGGTGCCCCCAGACCTGTGAATCCCTTCATTAAGGACACCAGAGCAGCTGCCGACAGCTCACAGCCCTTGGAGCGTCTCTCCTGGCCCGTGTTTTGCAGAGCCCTTAGACCTGGTGTGGGACCCTCCAGGGCACCAGGGTGCTACTGTCACATCACCACTTTGGGGTTTCAGTGCTGGAGTTGTAAAACCACAACTTTCCCCTTTCTAGCAGCCACTCTGGGATGGGAGGGCAAGGATCAGGCAGTGCAGGGATGTTTCTGGCACTGAGCGAGGCTGTACCAGCAGCATGGGAGTCGGGATGAACTCCTGGAGTGCAGGTTTTCCACAGAATGCCATTTTTTGGGTGTGTTTTCAGGACTGCTGCATCACAAGGGAGACAAAACAAACTTCTCCTCGAGGTTTGGCCAGGGCTCCATTATTGGGGTGCATTTGGACACGTGGCACGGGACACTCACATTCTTCAAGAACCGCAAGTGCATAGGTGAGAGCCAGGGATGGGGTGGGAGGAACTCGAGTCTGGCTGCAGCAGAAAACACTGAGAAAGCAGAAGACCAAGGTGTGAAGTGAGTGGGGGGAAGATCACATTTCTTGTTTAATAGATTGGGAGTTCAGAAAGCTTTTCCCAAGAGCTTTGCAGTTAATGGGCTCGGGGTAGGTGAGAGGGGGGAGATCCCTCTGTCTAAACATGCCCTCCCTGGTGCTGTGCCCTGGCAGGGGTGGCAGCCACGAAGCTGCAGAACAAGAAGTTTTACCCCATGGTGTGCTCGACGGCGGCCAAGAGCAGCATGAAGGTGATCCGGTCCTGCGCCAGCTGCACGTCCCTGCAGTACCTGTGCTGCTTCCGCCTGCGCCAGCTCCTGCCCGACTACGTGGACACGCTGGAGGTGCTGCCCCTGCCCCCGGGACTCAAGCAGGTGCTGCACAACAAACTGGGCTGGGTCTTGAGCATGAACTATAGCACGTCGAAGCCTTCCTCCTCCTCGTCCTCGGGGAGCGACTCGGACAGCTCGTGCAGCTCAGATGCGGAGGCCTGCCAAAGGAAGAGGTGCAGGAGGACATAATGGCTCTGCACACCAGGTGGGTGGGGGTTTGTTGTGTTGTCTGTGAGGGCCAGCCAAGCCTGATGCACCTCTTCCTTCATGGGGACATCCATTTCTACGTGTTGGCAAAGATTTCTCCAGTGCTGTGGAAATCTTTGGCCTCGACATCCATCGCAGGCATTTAGAAGAGTTGCTGGCTCCAAGAGATGCCAGTTCTGACACAAGAAAATTGTGGTGAAATGTCTGAGCTTCATCTCCTGACTTGCTATGGAAGCCAGCACCTCTTCCTGAAGGATCTCTCTTCTCCCTGTTGGCACAGACAACGTTTAAGAAATTGGACTTGATGACAGGAGTTGGACTTGATAATCTTTGTGGCTCCTTTCCAGCTCAGGATATTGTGATGATTAAAGCGGCCTCCTGGTTGGAGTGTACTGGATTCCAGTCAGACAACGGACCTGACTCATCGAGACACAATCCCAGGCCAGTCCTCTCCTCTCTGTGTGTGTAGGTTTGGTGTCTGCCATGACCTCGTCCCACTCTGGGGCACAACAGAGCAGCAGCTGGAGGGAAAGGGCCCCCAGAGACACTGCTGGGAGCAGGTACAGGAGCTGAGCTGTGGGTGGTCTTCCTCGAGCCCCCGGGGACTTTGAATTGCTTTGCATGTTGGTTCCTGCTGCTTCTCCTCTGTCCAAGACTGTGTTAAACTGTAATAATAAAAGTAGAAGCTGTCTGTTGTTCCTCTTGGGGCCCTTGAAGGCAGGAAGCTGCAGGTGCTTGTCAAAAACAGCCTGGGCAGCAGCGTGGAGGGGAGGTTTTGGCTGCAGCAGTTGTGTGATGGTCAAAACCAGCCTGGACAGCAGCGTGGAGGGGAGGTTTTGGCTGCAGCAGTTGTGTGTCAGAGCTGGAGGAGGTGAAGGCAGCAGAGATGCCCTTGTCTCTGTGCAGGGCTCTTGTGCTTCCCACTGAACCAGAAGTCTGGCTGGGGTGATGTTCAGTGGAGCCAGGCTGCTGCCTGTGGCTGTGCACTGGGAGGGTTTATAGTGCCTGTCCTCTGGCAGGTCACGCTGGGACAAACACCCCAAACCCCCACCCCAGAGCCTGGCAATCAGAGCCACCCCTCCAAGACTTTGTGGTCATGCTGAGAGGAAATGCTGGATTAGGATCTGGACAAGTGACTGATTGTGTAGTGGCCTCGTGCCACTGCCAGGGAACGGGCTCTGTGCTCCCACAGGACTGGTGCCAGTCCCTGCAGGGCCTGTGGACAGCCCATGGGGCTTTTCCCCAGCCTGTGAGCTCTCTTCTGGTGGACAGCTGAGGATTCAGTACTGAGCTGGTGCTGTTAGCCTTGCAAAGGGCATTGGAAAGCGGAACAGGGCTGAGGTATGGACGGGAAATGGCTTTTAACCAGTTCTCTCTGTGGGTTTCCTCCCAACAAGTTCCAGCTGCTGCCTTTTCCTTTCCCATCACAGACCCCCATAGGGTCAGGTAAAACTTGCACCATGTGCACTTACTCCTTGCTGAGCTCATTCCCAGATCCTGAAGCGAAGATGGCTCTTGCTCCTCTGGGGCCAGGCTTTGAATGAGAACCTTACTGCAGCAGTAAGGCCCTGTCCGCGCCTCTGGATCTGTGCTGCAGCCAGAACAAGCTTGCCTGGTTTGCTCTTCCCCAGAAACTGATTCAGGCAGCAGCAGCTGGAGGCAGAGGAATCCCTGGCAGGGAGGAAGGTGGTTTGGAGGGGCCCTCCCGCTCCTGCAGCACTGGTTGTTCCAAGGGAGGAAGTTCAGGAGTTCTGTGTCACTGTGGAAAGCCCCAGTGAACAATCCCAAGCCTCAGCAGGCACTGGGGGAGCCCTGACCCACCCCCGTCCTGGCTGTGGCTATTTCTGAGTAATAATGGAGCATATGCTTTGGGAAAAGAGAATCCCATCCTAACCCACCATTTCCCATGGATTTTCTACAGCTTATCCAGCATTTTCTCGTGTTGGGAGTTCAGTGAACAAACCCCTGCTCTGCCCTGAGCTGTGTTACCCCAAGGATGTAGTTCCCCTCTGGCCAGCTGGTTTTGACAGCTGGCAGGTGTTTTCCAAAGTTACTCAAACAGGATCCACCTGTCCCTGGAAGCCACAGCAGGATCTGCAGTAACAGATCCCACAAAGAGCCAGAGCAGGACATGCAGTCAGGACACGCTGAAGAAAACACATGGCTTGTCCAACACCTCACCTGCAAAGATAGAGCTACCCCCAGCCCCTGTTCCAACATTCCTTAGCTCTCACAGGAGACAGACAGCTTTCCAGCCAGTGGGATAGAAAGCTGGGGGAGCTGAAAGAGGAAATGAGAGCCAAGAGGCTGAAGAAAGCATCTGTAAGGAGACATTTATTGATGTGCAAGTCTCTGTTCTGAAGGAGAATCAGCTGCTTCCCCTGGCCAGGCTCCCCCCCCCGGGGTCACAAAAAAAAAAGGTTCAGCCCCAGCCGAGCACTGGCAGATAAAAGGAGTGACCAGCACCACCCCCAGTCCCTCTGCGGGGATCAGGACAGAACCAGAACAAGGCTGGGCTTAGAGATGTGGCAGGGCCAGCTTGCCCTAGCACAGTGGTCTCTGCCACTGATGTCCCATGTCACTGGGATGCTCAGAGGGTGTCATTTGTCACCTTCTGTGCTGCATTCTCCATGGGCCTTTGAGCACATGAGAAGAGGCAGCAGTTAGCACAGATGCTCTAGAAGACCCCAGTCATCCCTGCAGGCCTCAATCCCATTGTTACAGTGAGGATCCATGACTGAGCCTTCATCCAAACATATCAGGATGGGGGGATACAGCTCAGAAGAAACAACATCTATCACTTGGAAACAGACCTTGCACACACTCAGTGGTGTGCTGTCTCTCCAGAGAGAGCTGTAAAGCCACTTCATCAAATCCTAGAATGGTTTGGATTGGGAGGGACCTTAAAGCCCATCTCATCCCACCCCCTGCCATGGGTAGGGACACCTTCCACTAGCCCAGGCTGCTCCAAGCCCCATCCAACCTGGCCTTGGGCACTGCCAGGGATCCAGGGGCAGCCCCAGCTGCTCTGGGCACCCTGTGCCAGGGCCTCCCCACCCTCCCAGGGAACAATTCCTTCCCAATATCCCATCCAGCCCTGCCCTCTGGCAGTGGGAAGAAACACATCTTCCAAAGAAGCTGTGCTGATGACAGAGACCAAAGCTCCAGGGGAAGGAAAAGGACAGGAGAGTATTTGATTATGTGAGATTATAGAAAAAAATGTTGTCAGAGTTCCTCATCTAGTAGGAGTTTTATCTGATTAATGTTCACAAAAACAAGCACTTGCTGATAAAAATGTGCCTTCATCCATTGGCTGAGCTGCTGTCAGAATGGTCAGAGCATTCCAGTCTAATCCTGCTCCTGCTGCTCTCAGTTGGGAACAGCAGAAAGCTCAGGGGTGTGTGTGGGGGGGAGATCTCGGTGAGCTAAAGCAGCTCCCTGAAGGTTCAGACAGCAGAAGAGCAAGAGAAGTGTGGGGTACACCATGAGGAGAGTTTGATGTCCTGTGTAAAGCCCTCACACTTCTGGGGTGACACATTTTCTGCCTGAGGGGCTGTAGCTGGCACACTGCAGCAGCAGCCACTGGGACATCAAAAGCAGAGCTGAGGGACAGACCGTGGGGGACAGTGGATGCCCCAACAATCCCTGAGCTGCCCTGGCTGGGTGGGCAACCAAAGGTATCACCAGGGGAACATGGCACGATGATGTGAGCAGGTCCTGGGAAGTGAGACCACAGCAGGGAGGCCTGGGAGGGCCAACGGGAGGGTGAGCAGGCACTGCTGGAACAATGCTCTGGTTTAATCACACATTCACCCAGAGACAAGCCTCGCTTCCCTGGGGAGCTGGTGGCACATTCAGGGCTTGTTTGCTCCATCAACACAGAACTTTTAGTGAGGATGCCCATGACAGCCCTCGCTGCCCTTGTCCTCCAAGCTTTAACAGGCCACAGAGGGCCTTGAGGGCTTTCCTGTAACAGGGGAGGGGTTGCTTCTATTGTAGCTGCTGCTGCTGCTGCAGGGCTGACTCGGTTCTACTGCTGGAATTGTCAGTTCCACACCTGCCACAGTCCTGGGCTGTCCTTCTCCATTTGCAAGCCCTGACCCAGGCCCTGGAAGGGCAGGAAGGAAACTCCTGCAGCTCCAGCTGTCTCCTGCAGAAAGCTGGGAGCAAGGCCTGAGGCTGGTGTGTGCCCAGACCCTGCAGCCCTTCCCTGGCATTAAGCTCTGGGCTTCTTCTAAAGCCTCTTTCTGCCAAGGGCTAATATTTTTTCCAGCTCAATCTTCTTTCCTTTCCTGGACATCTCCAGAGCACGGGGGTGAAAAGATTTTCCTAAGGTCATCTTGCCTCCTTCCCTAGTGCTGAGTCACCACTGCATTCACCACGAGAACAGATTTTCATCTGCAGAGACTCAAAAGGATCTTGAGACACACAAATAATCGGGGCCCTTCCACTGACAGCATCAAGGATAGGCTGGCAGCCACTGACAAATGTTCCTGTAACTTTCACGGAGGTTTCCCAAAGCTCTGGGCTTGGGATGTGAAGGAATGACTCACTTGTCCAGGTGTTTTGTTCTTGCCCTTGTCAGAGAGGTGCTGGCCAAATTCCTGCCACGTGTCTAGGGAGAGCAGTGTGGTGGTCACCCCATGGCTGCAGCACTCACTCAGAGGAGAAGTGACAGAGTTCACCTCACGTGTAACACACCGACCAAAGCTCAGGTGAGCCAGGAGAGCCCGAGCTCCTCACCCTCTTCACCCCTTCTAGCGCCGGTGTCACCAAAGGCACTTGGTGAGAGCAGCAGGGCAGAGCTGGAGTCACCATCCCTGGGAGTGGTCAAAAAACCACACACAGTGGATATGGCACTTCCCTATATGGCCTAGTGGGCACGGGGGTGTTTGGACAAAGGTTGGACTTGATCTTGGAGGTTTTTTCCAACCTTAAAGATTCTCTGAAAGCACATGGGTTGGACACATCCCTGGGCGGGATGACGCCGGGCTGGGCCGGCAGGGGAGGGAGGCGGGATGGCAGCGGAGGGAGAGGG
>NW_008239539.1:1672184-1673245 GCF_000691975.1 Corvus brachyrhynchos
CTGCGGCTCTGTTTACTCAGCTCCACCAAAGCTGCTCATCCTTCTTAACTCCCCGTAAGCCACAAGTCCTAACCCCCTTTGGGGGCACATTCTGGCAGGGCAGGAATTTAGCTCAAGGGATATCAAGGCAGGGTTTAGATGGTGTTTGACCTACTTTGTGACTGCCGTGGCATCACGAGGAGCGCTGCTGGGGGGACACAGGCCCTGCAAGGCAGGCAACTGAGGGAGAACCAACAGCCCCTTTCACAGCTGGGCAGCTGGTGGTGCAGTTGGGGAGGGGAGGTTGCATTCAGGCCCCTCCGAACCAGGGTCTTAAGAACAAGCGGCTCCAAATAGTGCCTCAAAGTTTGCAGTCCCTCCTCCATCCCACTGCCAGCCGGGGTGAAGGTGTAAACCTGATCCAAGCCAGCCACCACCTCCCTGGCAAAGCATTCCTTCACAGAACTCACACACATGGGACTTTGCCATCAGCTCAACTCAAGTGACAGAAAACTTTAAGGACTGTAAGTTTTACCTCCACTGTCTCCTCGTGAGGCACAGGAAGCTTCCTGGGAGCTGGGGCTCTGCATTCCCAGGTTCAGGGGCTGCTCCCTGCCCTGCTCTGGGCACAGGGCTCATGCAGGAGCCCCACACACTCACACCCCAGGGCTCCTGTCCATAAAGAGGGAAAGGTCAGGCTTAGTCCCACATCTGCCACCTCTGATCTGACTCAGAGCTGGAGATAAAGGTGTGCAGCAGCTCCCCTGTGAGTGAGAGGAGACCCCAAACCAGGGTGAGAGCCAATGGCTGCCTCTGCTGGCAGAACTCCACAGGCCACAGCTGGGTTTTCATACAAAAAAATTTATCCTCACAGACTTAAGTGAGAAGGAGCTGAGGAGGTGGTAAGACAGGGGCTGTCCCTGAGAAATCATCCCTGATGCTCCAAGGGCTGGAGCCCCTCTGCTCTGGAGCCAGGCTGGGAGAGCTGGGGGTGCTCACCTGGACAAGTGAAGGCTCCAGGGACACCTCAGAGCCCCTTGCAGGGCCTAAAGGGGCTCCAGGAGAGCTGCAGAGGGACTGGG
>NW_008239539.1:1673364-1677403 GCF_000691975.1 Corvus brachyrhynchos
CCAGTTGTGCCTGCCCCTGGATCCCTGGCAGTGTCCAAGGCCAGGTTGGACAGGGCTTGGAGCCACCTGGGACAGTGGAGGGTGTCCCTGCCATGGCAGGGGTGGAATGGGATGAGCTTTAAGGTTCCTTCCAACCCAAACCATTCTGGGATTCTGTGAAATACTCCAGACAGAACAGGACAGACCAAGCTACCATAGCTGCATCTGTGCAGGAATTTTGGACATGATCCCACCATCAGCACAGAGGAGACTCCTTTGCTGTGCACCTACAAGGACAGGAAGGACCCAGGACTGGGAGCAGCACACGAGTGACACACTCAGGGCACAAGACAAGGGCTCCAGGCCCTGCACATCTCTCAGGGCACTGAACAGCAGCCAAAGCCCTCCTGGCTCACCTCCAGAGCATCAGCACCCGTATCACAGGCACTGCCAATTCCAGCCTGTCCTTCTCTGGTCTTGGATGGAACTGGATGGACTGGGATGGGCTCGGACCAGCGTTGCAGGAGCTGTTATTAGTTTATCAGTCTCACATCCAGAGAGACAAAGTTGGTACACAGCTCACGCTGCCACAGAGACATCCCCCAATTTCCTGGTTGCAAAGCATTCTTAAAAGCTTTTTGGCCAATAGTGTGCTTCTAAAAGTTACAGACATCTGTCTTAACCAATCCTTAATAAAGCACCTACATCTATTGTACACAATAGTCACTTGTTATGCCTTACATAATAACATACAACATCCCATTATTAAGCTTAAACTTATCTCTCTAACTAAATATACTTTTTGCAACTTCAACATCTATCTAGGTCAAGCCTAAGAACTAACCATTGTCTTTTAATGTCCTTGCTGCTTATAACTGTATCTTCTCCTAATTTTCCCAGGAAAAGCTGAATTCTAAATCCCTTGCTTTATTTCCTGAGGCCTGCTTCTATTTCTCACACCAAAAATCCTTTCCACTTTTTGTGATTCCCCACAGGGAATTTCTCAGGGAAGAAGCACAGGCTGCTCAGACAGGCATAAATAAAATGCTGTAGCACTGCACAGAAGTGAGAACTAACACAAACCTCTGCTTCAAAATGCAAGCGTTTCCCTGGGCTGTGTACTCAGAATGTTTCTTTCAAGGAAATCTTTTATGGACTCCATGAGAATGGAAAAGCCAAATGCAAGGAAAGGCAAGTCTGGCCTGGGCAGTTCCCTCTGAGGAAACAGCACCTGTCCTAGGGTTAAAGGGGTATCCCTGGAGACCTCCTGCTGTACTCATACAGCTACTCCCAGTTTCCAGAGCACCCCTCTCTGTATCAGAGCTTTGTTCCAGGATGGAGCAATGGCAGTTTTGAATGGATCCTCTCGTCCGTTCCACGTTCACTTGGAAAGTGACCCTGCTGTAGAGCACTTTGTGGAGCTCTGGCTCTGACATCTGTATCCCCTGGGTCCAGCAAAAGGTGCTTAAGGAAATCTTCTGGCTCTCCCAACCCCTCTTTATCCTAAAAGGTGAAATATTTGCAGCAGGATCAGTGGTGCAGTATGAAAGTAGACAGGTCTACACCTGTGCAGAGCCCACACTGTAAGAGGCACCAACACTCCAGGCTGTGTCAATGCTACGCTGGTGAAAGACCAGGGCTGAACTGAAAGGTGAAAATCCTCCCCAAACAAGCAAAAAGGTGCAAAAGGAGCCTGAGAAGGAAGGCAGTGCCAACCACAGGACTTACTAAGTGTGATGAAAGGAGACAAACAGCCTCTGTCTGCACTGCACAGTGCTGGATGGCCACGTTTTCTGCACCTACATGCTCTGGAGTCTCTTACATAACCACAGTATCTGCAATGTTCTATTCAGCAAGAGCAGAAATAGAGTTCTGCCTCCGCCTGAAATTCCTGCAGTGGGGGCGAGCACGGGAACAACCCCCCCCAGCCTCCCCTGCCACGCTGGGATCCTTCCACACTGAACCTTCCACTGAAATGAGAAGATATTTGGTGCCAGAAGGTACCTGGCCTTTCAGGTTCCCAGTGAGGGGTTTAAAAAGCGATCACAGGGCTTTCCAAACGAGGCAGCAAATTTGTTCAGCCTCTTCCAGATGTGCAGCTGTTGCCTGTGGCACCATTCTGTGCACACATCTGGGCTGGGAATGCTGAGCACCCAAGTGACACCTCTGTAGGGAGGATTTGTGATCCCATTCTTGCTTGCTGCAGCTTCCTGGGCTCACCCTCAATACACATCTACCTAAAACTGTGCATAAAAGACACTGGCTCAGGAACAATCTGCCTGGGAATCAGACCCAGCTCCATTTCCCAAGCTAACTGGTCACCAGCAATCTGCATTTCTGGGGCTCCTAGAGGGAAGTCAAAGCTCTCTCCCCACAGCACATCATGCCAGAGAAGATGAGAAGGACTCACCCAAGTGAAGAGTGTTTGGCATGTTTCTCCTCCAAGTTCTGCTGCAGGGAACTGCCTGAGGCTCAAAAGAACGTTTACAGTCCAAGGAAATGAAAACCTTCACCCAAGTGCCTGCATTGGGATCTTTGAGGAGACTTGTGGAGAACGACAGAATAACCCTGGTATGAGAAAAAGAGGTGTTTCATCAGCATTAATAAACAACAAAAATAAAACAAGTGTGAAATGAGGGATTCTGCCTGTGTGGAAGTCTGGTTGCCTGCAGCACACACAGGTGCTGGCTGGGTTGGGGACTGAGTTGTTGACTTCATTACTGACACCTCTGCAGGCAGCCTGAAAAGTGTCCTAGAATAAATCTTATTAAATTGACAGAAACATCATTATTTTTGAAATAGCTCTCCGTGAAGGAAGACTGAGATCAGCCATCAGGCTGGAGTTAGGAAGCTGGGTTTCACCACCTGCCACGCTCCCCTCAGCCCCACTCCCTTCATCCCTGTGCACACCAGGCTGGACACACACAGATGTCACCGGGAGCACATGGAGAATGCGCTCTTAATTAGCGGCTCTGTGAGTAGCTAATGAGAGCTGACACCATCTATTGGGCACCTTCCTCAGAGCACTCTGCAACCTTTCCAAACCGCGTGAGGGCTGTTTCCTTTCACAGACACCCGCTCCAGACGGGATTTGTTTGACATGTTCCAACAAAATCGCCCGGCTGTCCCTAAGAACACAAGGGAAGGGCTGACAACACGCTGCTTGTCCACCGTAAAATTCCAGCATTGTTTTAGGGAAGCGTCGCCCGCGGGAGTGCCCGGGACGGGATGGACTTTGGGATGCCGAGGGCTGGCTGAAGGCTGGGAGCTCCTCCGCGCTGCCTGCGCTCCCTCTGCCGGCACCGGCGCTCCCGGGAGCAGCAGGGAAAAGCCTCTGGCACCGCCCTCAGCTCCCGAGCCGTGCCCACCACTCCACAACGGGCAGTGCTCATCCTACGAAGACTTTTCCGCCGGCGGAATAATAACCACCACAGCACGGCTGCGCTGGAGCAAACAGGGACAACTTTCCTCAGGCAAAGCCATGCTCCGGACCTCCGGGATACAACCGCTGATTATTTACTCGTACAAACGCGGGAATAATTTACTCAAAACTATGTTGGATAAAGCAGCTGGATCCCTGCTCTTTGGAGACAGATCCCTGCTTGTCCCAGCCAAGGTCTGAACAGAGGAAAGCGAGCAGAACACTGTCTCTGAACAGGAGAAGCAGGTTGGGAGCAGACCCAGCACTCCATGAGGCACCTGGAACAGCTCTGGCAGCAAATCCAGCCCTCCACAGGGCACCTGGAGAAGGTATTTCATGTGCTGGTATTTCCAGAGGCTAATCTTGAAGGGAGCTGAACCAAGAGGTGAGTTCCTGAGAGCAGGAAATGGAGCCCTGGAGTTCCAGAGCAGGTTAACAGCCGGGATCCTACACCCCAAAATTAAATCAGCAACACGTGCTCTGTACAGAGGAGCTCCCGCAGCTCTGCGGGGCTGCAGCTCTGCCCTTCTGCTCCTGCAGCACGGCCCGGGGGCGCTCAGCTCTTCCAGAGGTGCCAGCCTGGGCCTGCCCGAGATAGAGAGGCTGCTCAGGTACCACCGGACTAGTCTAACCACGACT
>NW_008239539.1:1677639-1679260 GCF_000691975.1 Corvus brachyrhynchos
TTTAAGAGCGCTGCCGCCATGATCTGCCTGGTGCTGGGGCTCTTCGCCGGCCTCTTCCACAGTGGTACGGAACGGAACGGGACCCCCGGCCCTGTGCCTGAGGACCAGGGACCCCCATTCCCCTGGTGCCTGAGGGCCAGGGACCTCCCTTCCCCGGGAGAGGCTCCGCGGCTGAGTGCCCAGGCCAGGCCTCCCCCCATCTCCGTGCCCTCCGCGCCCTGCCCTCCTCTGCGGGATCCTGGGAACCCCCCCGTGTCCCCACGGCTGAGGGCCTGGGACGCCCCTGTGCCCGCTTGGCTGAAAGCCCGGAGGCGTCTCATCCCCCCCCTCAGACCTCTGCCCTCTCCCTGCAGCCTTCGGCGGGGTCAATGAACGAACCTTCGTGGCCATCAAACCGGACGGGGTCCAGCGGCACCTGGTCGGGGAGATCATCCGGCGCTTCGAGAGGAAGGGGCTGCAGTTGGTGGGGATGAAGCTGCTGCAGGTGAGCGGCCGGGCCCACCCAGGCTGGGGGTCCCGGGAGCTGAGGAGCCCCTGCAGCACCTCAGGCTGTGCTGGTAACTGCTGGGGGTTCTGCCTGTCCTCTGGCCTGTGCAGCCTGCCGGTGTCATTCCAGCTCCAAATCCTCACAGCTCAGAGGAGTGTTGGTACCAGGAGGGCTGATTCCAGCTTTGGGGAGCATGTGTGCCCTTGGCTGTGCCCGTGCTCCAGGGCTGTCACTGTAAGCTGGCAGGTGTTGCTGCTCTGACCTGGAAGCTCCTGTCTGTGTCAGGCTACTCCTGGAACTGAGCATCTGTGCAAGAGCTTAATTCTCTTAATTCCCTGCATCCCTGAGGTGCAGCCCTTGCCCAGATCGCTGTGTGTGGGAGCAGACTAAGCTCTGTGCTCTGTGCAGGCCTCGGAGGAGCTGCTGAAGGAACACTACATCGCCCTGCGGGACCGTCCCTTCTACGGCCGTCTGGTGAAGTACATGAGCTCCGGGCCCATCGTGGCCATGGTGAGTGCTGGCCAGGGCCCCTGGACCGAGGAACAGGGATAAAGTGCAAGGTCTGAGCAGCAGTGGCTGTTGGCACAGTGGAAGCAAGGTGGTATCTCCCCTCAGAGGGTCTCTTGAAGCTGTACTGAACTTCAGGGATGTTTTCCATTGTAAATTAAATCATGGAATGGTTTGGGTTGGAAGGGACCTTGAAAGTCTTATTCCACCCCCTGCCATGGGCAGGGACACCTTCCACTACCCCAGGTTGCTCCAAGCCCCGTGCAGCCTGGCCTTGAGTGCTTCCAGGGATAGGGAGAAATCCACACACAATTTGGATTATTTTCCAAAATCAACTTCGGAGGAATAATTTGGAGAGACCTGTTCCTGTCTCTCTCCCAGGATCCAGTGGGGAATTCAGAGGACAGATGTGACCTGCTGGGGCAGTTGTGGAAGCTGATCCTGGTTTTGCTCTCCCGTAGGTCTGGCAGGGCCTGGATGTGGTGAAGACAGTTCGCACCATGATCGGGGAGACCAATCCAGCTGAATCCAGGCCTGGCACCATCCGAGGGGACTTCTGTGTTGAAGTCAGCAAGTGAGAGCTTTGACTTTTTCTTCCCTCAGTGCTTCAGGGCAGCCTGTACACGC
>NW_008239539.1:1679293-1684510 GCF_000691975.1 Corvus brachyrhynchos
GAGCAGAAGTTGTCCCTTCTATGCTCAGACCAGAGCTGAGCTCTGCTTCCCGGGGTTGGCTTTAGTAGGAGGAAGAGCCTGGGTTGTGTCTTTCCTTCCTCCTGAGTCCTCTGTTGAAAGCAGGTGGAGTTTGCCTGTTTTCCTGTGGTAATTGGGACTGTGAGGCTGTGAAGAGGGAGGTGCCCACTCAGTCCTTTCGTGGGAGTAGGTGAAGATCCATGGGTGGTGACCTTGGGTGGCCCCAGCCTGGCTTGTGGTAGACAAGGCTCTTACTGATCCTGCCTTAGATCTCTGTTCCCTGGTGTCTGATACCAAACCTGCTTTGCTGGAATGGGGAAAATCTGGAGGCACAGCTGGAATCACTGACATAAAAACTGCAAATCCCAGACCTACAGCCACTTGCAGCTCCTCCTGTAGCAAACAAATGGCTCCTCAGCATGGGAGGAAGGAGTGCTGGGAACTGGCACTTCTGGAAGGATGAGGGGTGTGTGACAGGAAGGGATGTCATGAGGTAGGACTGGCTCCATCAGTTTAAGTAAATTGGTCAAGGGGGAATTTTCCAGCATCCCTCTCCCACCTTTCTCAGCTTGGTGCCAGCTGCTCCCTTTCTCCTTGCCCACAGGAATGTGATCCACGGCAGTGACTCAGTGGAGAGCGCCCAGCAGGAGATCTCGCTCTGGTTCCGCCCGGAGGAGCTGCCGTGCTGGGAGGACACAGCTGCACACTGGATCTACGAGTGAGGAGGAATCCCAAGGGAAGTACATCTTCGTGCTGGGACACAGGACATGTCCATCCATTTCATGGCAGCTGCTGGGGCTGGCTGCAGATCCTGCTGTGGGATTCCTGTTCTGCCTGTGGGATCCTGGGAGCTGGGCTGTGTGTGGAACTCTGTGGGTCAGCCCCTGCCAAGGGGAGCTGTTTCTTTTTTTCTCTCTTTCTGTTCTAGTAAGTAGTTGGTATTGTTGCTCTGTTTGCTGCAGCATCTTAAATCCCAAGTAGCTCAAGCTGATTCACTGAAGTAAAACTTGGGCTCTTGGCCCATTCCTGGGTATTCTCATCCCTGCCTGGAGCAGGAGAATGCATTTTCCCTGCTGCTGGGAGAGGTGCTGGTCACAAGGTGACGGGCTTGACAATTTACCTGCATTTCTAGAAGGCTTTTCACCAAAGGCTTTTAAAGAATTGGGCTGCTGTAGGATAAGGGGGCAAATTCTCATTTTAGAGCTCATTCCGAGACAAGGAATGAAGGATGGGACAATCCTCTCTCCCTTGGTGGGAGCTCTGCGTGCTGGAGCTGGCACAAGCTCACCCAGTTTCAGACATGATGAGTGAGTCCATGGTAGGAAGATTCTCCAAATGCTGTTAAACGCACAATTCCTCGGGCTCTGGTTCCTGGGCTGTGGGAAGCAGCTCCTCCAGGTGTGCTCGGGTTCTCTGGGGCTGCACAGCCCTGACCCAGCCTGACACCACACTGTCCCTCCGTGGTGAGTGACGAGAAGCAGCAGCACTGGGGCAGCCACAGGAATAGAAGGGGGAGAGGGAGGCAGAGGATTTGTGGATCTGGGGCTCAGGAAGGATGAGTGAGGAGAGTGGCACTGAGCTCTGGGAGATCCCAAGATCTTCCTTGTCCCCCCCTCAGAGCTTCCAGTGGAGCTTTCCTGCTGGGAGGGTATCTAGAAACCAGTTTGTAATAGGCTGGACACTACCTGTGAGCTGTCCCTGGGCCACCCAGCTCCTCAGAGCTGTGTCTGAGCTCCCTGTGCAGCCTCACCAGAGCATAAGGACAGGGACAGTGACAGTGACATGGAATCCTGCCATGACAGGGACACGGTTAAACCGAGGGAACAAACCAGGGCTTTCCTGTGTGCAGGATGAGTTTGGCCTGTGCCCTAAAAGCCTGTCCCTCTGGGTCCTCAGCTTTGTGGGTGCTGGGGAATGAGGGCAACTCTTAGGGGGCAGAGTAAAGTCACCCCCAGTGCTGCTCTGTGCTGGCCCCAGGGTGGTGGGGCTGAGTGGGACAGGGCTGGGGGTCTCCCTTCAGTGAGTGGGACTTTCCCCAGCTGCCCAGCTGCCTCAGCCAAGGCTCCTCATGCCTCAGGGCCTTCTCCAGGCACCTGTGTCCAGCTCTAAATACCTGACAGATCCCATTTGTTCCTGGAACTTGTCCACTTGGCTGAACTCGGAGTCTGGCTGCAGCAAGGCTGCACAAGAAGACACTGGTGAAGACCGAGGCGTGAAGCGAGTGGGAGGAAGGTCACATTTGTTGTTTAATAGATGCATTGAGAAGAGCTGTTGGTGCCAAAAAGCTGCCAGCTCTGACACAGGAAGCTCAGAAATACCTGAGCTTCATCTCCTGCCATTGCCTCTTCCTGAAGGGATCCCTCTTCTCCCTGTCCACACAGACGAGATTTAATTTGCCCTCCCAGTTTCAAAGCTCAATGAACTCCAGTCAGACAACGGACCTGACTCATCGAGACACAATCCCAGGCCAGTCCTCTCCTCTCTGTGTGTGTAGGTTTGGTGTCTGCCATGACCTCGTCCCGCTCTGGGGCACAACAGAGCAGCAGCTGGAGGGAAAGGGCCCCCAGAGACACTGCTGGGAGCAGGTACAGGAGCTGAGCTGTGGGGGGGCTTCTTTGAGCCCCCCGGGACTTTAAATTGCTTTGCATGTTGGTTCCTGCTGCTTCTCCTCTGTCCAAGACTGTGTTAAACTGTAATAATAAAAGTAGAAGCTGTCTGTTGTTCCTCTTGGGGCCCTTGAAGGCAGGAAGCTGCAGGTGCTTGTCAAAAACAGCCTGGGCAGCAGCGTGGAGGGGAGGTTTTGGCTGCAGCAGTTGTGTGTCAGAGCTGGAGGAGGTGAAGGCAGCAGAGATGCCCTTGTCTCTGTGCAGGGCTCTTGTGCTTCCCACTGAACCAGAAGTCTGGCTGGGGTGATGTTCAGTGGAGCCAGGCTGCTGCTGCAGCCCCACACGCTCATGGCAGCAGAATCAGCAGGGTCTGTGCTCCTGCAGGACTCACAAAATCCCAGAACAGCCAGGGTTGGAAAGGATCCCTGGAGATCATCCAGTTGCCTGTCACAGCAGGGTCACCTGGAGCAGCTGTCACAGGAATGTGTCCAGGTGGGTTTGGAATGTCTCCAGAGCTCCATGCCCTCCCTGGGCACCTGCTCCCATGCTTTGCCACCCTTAGTGTAAAGAAATTCTTCCTCATGTTGAGGTGGGACTTCTTGTGTTTTAGTTTCTGGCTGTTGTTCCTCACCCTGTTGCTGGGCACCACTGGAAAGAGCTCTGCACCATCCTCTTGGCTGGATGCCAACCCCATGCCAGACCCTGGTTTCTGCTCCTGGGGCTTTGCCCTGGATTTTGAGCAGTGCATTTGCTGAGGAGTTAGGTCTGAGCTGGTAGTGTCAGCCAAACACAAAGAAAGAGTATTTGAAAATGGAAGAGGGTTAAAATTTTTATGGGGTGGGAAATGGCTTTTGGCCTGTTCTCTCCACAGTTTTGCTCCCAGCACTGTTAGTGGGAACACAGAGCTCCAGCCCCAGTGCAGAGCAGGACAATCCCCTCCCTCAGCCCAGCTGTACCCCAGCATACAGATGGCCCTTTTGGCCACTACTGATGGCTCCTGTTGAACTTGCCATCAACCCCCAGGTCTGTTTGCTGCTCTCATCCCCCAAACTGTGCATCCAACCCCGTCCCAGGTGCAGAACCCAGCACTTGCTGCTGTTGAATTTCACACGGGTTGTGACTGCCCAGCTCCCTGTCAGGGCCCTCCAGGGACTCCACAGCCCCTCCCAGTTCACTGTTGTTGGCAAACCTACTTAATGCATGTTAAATTCCTGAATCTGGATGATTTATAAAAACACTAAGAGCACCAGCCCTTGAATAACCCCACTGGTGGCTGCCCTGATGTGGCCCCATTTACTGCAACTCTTTGAGCTTGACCTGTCACCAGCTGCTCACCATGTGCAGGGGTACTCGTGGAGCTGTGTGAGGGACAGTGTATCCAAGAGAGTGTGAGAGACGGTATCAAAAGCTGCTGAAACCCCAAACTACCACATCGGCTGTCCTCCCTTGGTCACACAAAGATGACTGACACAGAGCTCGGAAGAGTGGCTGATACTTCAGAGGGTTGTGTGGCCCTTCAGAGGAGCCTCGACAATGGGAGAGGGGCAGAGAGGAACCTTCTGAAATTCAACACAGGCCAGAGCAGGGTCCTGCATGTGGGGAGGAACAACCCCAGGCAGCAGCCCGGGCTGGGGCTGCCCCGCTGGGCAGCGGCTCTGTGGAGAAGAGGGTGACACCAACTGTTCCTGACCAGCTGTATGCCCTGGGGCCAAGGTGGGGGTTCCTGGCAGGTGTGAGGGGAGGGGATCATGCCCCTCTGCTCAGCTTGTGAGGCACATCTGGAATGCTGTGTCCAGTTCTGGGCTTCTTAGGACAGGAGGGATATGGAGCTCTTGGAGCAGGTCCAGTGGAGGCTGAAGGGCCTGGAGCATCTCCATGCCCAGGACAGGCTGAGGGAGCTGGGGCTGCTCAGCCTCGAGAGGAGCCCCAGCTGAGAGGGGCCCTCAGCCCTGGGTGTCCCTGTGTGCAGGGAGGGCTCAGGGCAGGGCCCGGGCTCTGCTCCGTGGGATTCAGCGATGGCACCAGAGCCACGGGCAGGGACTGAGCCCAGGGAGGTCCAAATGAACATGATGAAAAACTTTCTTGTGCACTGAACAGGCTGCCCAGAGAGGGAGTGGGGTGTCTGTTACTGGAGATATTCCAGAACTGTCTGGACACAGCCCTGTGCCCTGTGCTCTGGGATGACCCTGCCTGAGCAGGGAGGTGGCACCAGATGAGCCACTGTGGTCCCTTCCAGCCTGAACCATTCTGTGACTCTGTGGAATCGATGCCTGAGCTTGTCACAAACGGGGATTAAGCAGATTAAGCAGGACCTTCCCCCTGTGAACCCTCACTGGCTGTGACTGATGACTGCGTTGTCTCTCAAGGGTTTTTCAGCAACTCCCTAAATCACCTTCTCCAGGATTTTAACAGACACTGGAGTGGGACTGACAGGCCTGTAGGTTGCAGGGTCTTCCTCCTTAGTCTGCTTGAGAACTGGGACACTGATCACCTTCCACTCAACAGAGACCTCTCCAGACTCCCCAAACCGCTGAAAAATAATAGAGAGAGGTCCCACGATGACATCTGCCAGCTCTGTCAGTACCCTGGGATG
>NW_008239539.1:1685458-1686329 GCF_000691975.1 Corvus brachyrhynchos
TCCAGGGCTCCTGGGTCGCGTCAAAGCGAGACTGGCGGGGTCGTTTTGTTTCCCCGGCAGCTGGATTTCCTTCAGCCCTTACAAATGGAGCGGTGTGATGTGAGGAGAGAGACCTGCGGTGGACTGGAGGGATAACGGGGAACTGCCAGTGTTGGAGGGAAGTCTGGTACAAGGATTGACTTCTTTCTTTCTTTCTCTCTAATGATTGCAGCAAGCGCTCACAGGACCGCCCTTTGTCATTTCCCGAGAAAACTCCAAAAGCAAAGCACTTGTTCTACTGCCAGCGTCCTCCATTATCATTGGTGAAATCCATCAGTGCAGCCCGACAGACCTTTCCTAATGCCATGGGAACGATGCCGTGAGGCCTGGTAAGACTTGGCCATAGCCATGACAGAGCCCCACAGGGTTTCGTTCACCACTCTGCATGGGCCACTGAGCAGCAGCTTCCTGAAAAGGTCTCGGAAGGACGATGGAGAGCAGCCCCCGGAGCCTGAGCCGGCAGCCACGGCCGTTCGGATCACTCTGACCCTCTTTGAGCCGGACCACAAACGTTGCCCAGAGTTCTTCTACCCAGATCTCCTCAAGAGCTGTCGAGGGAAAGTAAAAGGGGGTTCTTCAGGTGACAAGGTGAGTGTCCCTGGGGGCCTGTGGGAACCTGTGTTGTAGCTGAAGGTCTCAAAGGCTGTCTCAGCATTGCTGTTTTGAGAATTGGGTCTGTGTTTGCTGTGAGGTGCTGCAAGGTGGGAGGAGGGTGTTGAACATCCTGCAGGCAGGATAACTGACCCTCAGGCTGGGGTTCTTGTTGTCAGGCCACGCTGTGTCACTCCTTTGCTTTGGCTGGGATGTCGTGTTGGGACGGGGTTGTGCTGGG
>NW_008239539.1:1686363-1686752 GCF_000691975.1 Corvus brachyrhynchos
AGTTTGTGTACCTGGGCAGCTGGCAGTGATAAGGAGTTGTTTTCCAAAGAGCACCAAAGGAGACATGAATGAAAACTCCTGTAGCATCTAAACTTGGAGTAAGGAGGGTTTGTCTATGAAAAGAAACATACTGGATTCTATTCCTTTTACTGTTTGCCTTCAGAACTGTTGGCAGTCAGTTGATGTTTTATGCTGCTTAATTTTGGGGTTTTTTTTTTGAAAGTTGGGAGAGGCAGAGGCAGGTACAAAATTAGCTGGGAGGGCACCCAAACTGCAGTGACACTCTCAGAGTCCCATCCAGTTTGGCTTGGAAAGGGTCTTAAAGCTCATCCTGTTCACCCCCTGCCATGGGCAGGGACACCTTCCACTGGCCCCGGCTGTCACCAACG
>NW_008239539.1:1687050-1694791 GCF_000691975.1 Corvus brachyrhynchos
GCGGGGGGCCGCCAGCCCGGGGGCAGCTCCGGGGCCTCCTCTGGGCTCTCTCCAGCAGCTCCAGGTCCTTGTGCTGTTGGCCCCAGGGCTGGGGCAGCTCTGCAGGTGGGGTCTCACCTGAGGGGGCAGAGGGACAGAATCCCCCCCTCCCCTGCTGCCCACTCTGGGGCTCAGCCCAGCACAGAGGGGGTTTCTGGGTGCTCACAGCTGGGACAAGTCCAGCTGTCACCCACCAACACCCCTGAATCCTCCCAGGGCTGCTCTCAATCCCTTCATCCCTCGGCCTGGATTGATCCCGTGGGTTCCCTGGCCCAGGTGCAGCACCAGCACTTGGCTTTGTTGAACCTCATGAGGTTCCCATGGTCCCACCTCTCCAGCCTGTCCAGGTCCCTCTGGATTTGCTCCCATCCCTCAGATGTGTTAACCACACCACACAGCTGGGTGTCATCCCCAGACATGAGTCTGAGAGTGCCCTGATCCCACTGTCCATGTCACTGATGAAGATATTGATCAGCACTGTCCCAAAGGCTGAGTTATCTGATCTCCTGCCAGTCAGGATGAGTTTCATTCAGGGGGTTTTGGTGGCAGTGTGACAGGATTGACTGTCATGGTTTCACCCCTTCTGTTTCTACAGAAGAAAGACGTGGCTGATCCCTTCAATGATGAGGAAAAGGAAAGGCATAAAGTGGAGGCTCTTGCTAGGAAGTTTGAAGAAAAATATGTAAGTGTTTCTTCTTTAAGTGATGTTATTCCTTGGGCTGGGCAGTGCTGTTCAGCTCTCAGGCAGGGCTTTTAATGCTCTCTGGCTCTTGGGTTCCTGTTCTCCCCCAGTCCTTTATCCTGGCTGCCACATGCTGGTTTTTAATGTTCTTTTTCTGTCTCGGGGCTGCAAAAATAGTTCAAATTCATTCTTAAATCAGACGAGTCTGATTAAAGTGAATGACATGAACTAAAGTGAGCGGCAAATCACTTACTGTGATTGATAAAATTGAATTTCCTTCAGCAAAAATTAATTTCCAGGCCTTGTTGCTGCGGCAGGATGGAATCTGCCAAGTCTCTGAGCATGGGGCTGTGATGAGTCCCCTCCCCTCAGGACACTGCTGCATGGATCTGCCTTACCTGTTCCTTTCTGTTCTTCCTTTTGCATTATTTCTGTAGTTGGCAGTAAAACCACACTGTGTTTTATCTCTGGCACTTTGGGGTAGCAAGCTGTGTGTTGTTTTCTGATCCCGTGGGTCACCCTGACACAGTCTCTGTGTGTTCAATGTCTGTAGTGCTGAGTCTGTACCCACCGGAGCACTTAGGGAGGAGCAAGCCCTGTGGAAGAGATGTTGAAGGGGTGCAGACCCAGCTCAGTGTGGGGTCTGGCTGGCAGTTTTTCATTTGGCTGCAGTGTTTTGTTTCTGTATGACAAGGCTTAAAACTGGATTTACCACAGCCTGGGAGTACAGTGTGATGGGAGCCAACCCTGGTTTGGTTCTGCTGTAGTTCTTCTGTCCTGGAGCCAGTGTTGCTGTCCTGTATCAGGGTATCTCTGTGGTGCTGGAAGAGAAAAGTGATCACAGTGTCCATGTTTCCTTGTTCAGGGTGGCAAGAGGCGCAGGAAGGACCGGATTCAGGATCTGATTGATATGGGGTATGGCTATGACGAGTCCGACTCCTTCATCGACAACTCGGAAGCTGTGAGTGCTGGGGGGTCTGAGAGTGGCTAAAGGTGGCTGCCTGGGGGGCTGAACCTAGACTGGGAGTGAGCCAGGAGGGTACCAGGGCCAGGGAATGAGAGCTCCTGCAGCAGCTGCATGGCAGGAGATGCTGGTAGGCATTCCAGGCTGTTCTTGGGGGAGCACACTCTCCTCATTCTCATGACCAGTGACAGGACTCGAGGCAATGGCTGGTGCTGAGTCAGGGAGGTTTAGGTGGGATATCAGGAAAAGGTTCTTCCCCCAGAGGGTTGTAAGGCACTGGAACAGCTTTCTCAGGGAAGTAGTCACAACACCAAGCCTGTGTGAGCTCCAGGAGCATTTGGACAACAGGCGCAGGTTGGGATTGTTGGGGTGTCTGTGCAGGGCCAGGAGCTGGACTCAATCCTGATGGATCCCTTCCAACTCAGCATATTTTGTGATTCTGTGAACCCCACTGCATTTTCCAAGCAGCTGAGCTATGGGATGGAGTAAGCAAGCTCCCAGTGCCAATAAACTCTTCTCTGTTGCTTCCAGTACGATGAGCTGGTTCCTGCTTCTCTCACTACAAAGTACGGAGGGTTTTACATCAACTCGGGAACGCTGCAGTTCCGGCAGGCCTCTGAGTCTGAGGATGATTATGTCAAAGAGAAGAAGAAGAAGTGTCCCAAGGTCAGCAAGGCAGCTTTCTCAATTATCCTGTCTGTTACAGCTCAGAGCTTGCCGCATGAAAGTGTGTTGGCATCCAGAGTGGGAGAGATTCGTGACTTGGTGTGGGCAGAACAGGGATGAGCACTTGAAATCCCATTGTGTCCTGAAATTTCTTAGTGAAATGAAGCCTGTCTGGCATGGATCAGACTCTGGCAGGGTTACCTGGTTCCTGGAGCAGAGGTGACAGCAGCTCCCTGTCACCCTGGAAGTCACAGCATTATGGGGGTGCTGTCAAATGCTGAAGGCAACACATGCCAGAACCGTGGTGAAGGATGTAGTGGGGCTGGGTTAATGAGTCCTGCGTTTTCACAGTGTTGGGAGAGGTCCCAAAGTGGCTCTGGGAGTGCTGGTGGTGTTGTGGGAAACTCTCTGATTGTGACTCGTTTTTAACCCTCTGCAGAAGCGGAAGTTGAAAGATGGGGGTGAAAAAATAAAGAAGAAGAAGAAGGATGATTCTTACGACAAGGAAAAGAAATCGAAGAAGTCCAAGTTTCCAAAAGCTGGGTAAGGAGGGGAGGAGGGAATTCTTGCTGCTCAGCACCTTGTTTCAGGGTTCCAGGTGGCTGCAGTAGGAACCTGTTGCAGTGTGGGGCGGCTCCAATGCACATTGCAAACACCAGCAGGAAAAGCCCCGTTGCTTCCAAAGTGGGACAGAAAGGCAGGGGATGATCAGGGAAGGAGCACAGCTCCTCAGCAGCAGTGTCTGAGCAAAGCGGGGGCACAGCTGGCTGCAGGAGTGGTGTTTTTGGAGCTCTGTTTAGGCACTGAGTAGGAACAGATATGGGGAGTAGAGAGAAAGGTAACAACTGTTGAGACAAAGCTGTGGGAGGAAAGGCAGGTGGGAAGGGCTTGGACTCGGGGCTGTACGAGTGTCGGGCTGGCAGGGAGGGAGAGGTGACAAGGCAGGCTGTGTTACTGCTCTCTCTGGGCAATCCTTTGTACTCCTGCCCAATTTCTTGGATGAGTGCTCAGCTCTTTTGTAGCTTTTGGGCTGTAAAATGGAATGGTTTTTCTTTTTGTTCTGAGTCATCTTGTGCTGTAGCTCTGTCCTTGCTTTGGTCTGCATGGCCTGTCTCTTTCAGTATCTATATCTGTTGCTTTTCACTCTTTTCCTATATTTGCCTCCTAAGTTTTTTCCTTCTTCCTTTAACTATTCTTTGTAATTTATTTTTTCCTGTGTGGATCTGCTTTTGGGCAGCAGCAAACCATGTGTCTGACGTGGTATCATCAGTGTGTGATCCCTTCCAAGCGAGCAAGGAAAAGAATTTGCTCTCCTGGTTTCAACACAACAGAAAGCTTCACACTAACTCTGTCCTGCCTCAGTTCCTCTGTACTAATTGTGCATTTCCCATCCTTCCTTGCTGGAATAACAATAATATCATGAAGCTAAATGAAAGCAGAGCTCTGTGGAGGTGGTTTAAGCCCCGGCACCTCTCTGCAGTGAGTCAGGACAGCCTTCTCTGAGCTGAGAGGAACAGGCAGAACCTTAAGACTTTCAGAAGCTGTAAAATACTTTTTCTGGTGTACTTGGTTAAGGGGCTAAGACTTTCCAGGGAATTGTGCCTGAAGTGAACTGGGGGGAAGGGACCCTCTTTGCTCCTTGATCTTGTATTCAGTTCCCTTTCCCCCTCCATGCTTTGTTTGCAGCTTCACAGCATTAAATGCAAGTAAGGAGAAAAAGAAGAAGAAATACTCTGGAGCTCTCAGTGTCAAGGAGATGCTGAAGAAGTTTCAGAAGGAGAAGGATGCTCAGAAGAAAAAAGATGAAGAGCAGAAAGTGGTGACTCCTTCCCCAGCAGACCCTGCAGCCCCAAGGGAGGCAGAGGCCATGGCCGACCCTCTGCTCTCGCTTTTCGGCCACGCCAGTGACAGTGACCTGCTCCAGGCAGCCACAGCCATGGACTCCCTGAGTGACCTGGACCTGGAGCGGCTCCTCAGCGAGTCCCCGGAGGGCAGCCCCTTCCCTGAGGCCGAGGATGGCAGCGACCCTGGTGGCACGGGCTTGGAGCAGGAGTTCAAGCAGCCACCTTCCCTCCCAGAAGGGCTGCCAGCCCCCCTGGAGAAACGGATCAAGGAACTGGCTCAGGTACAGCAGCTGCTGGGGGCAGTGGGGCTGGTGGTCACTGGAGGGGGCACAGCTCTGCTGGGTGTGTGTGGCAGCACCCAGGCACAGAGCACGTTCCAGTGGGGGAGTTCCTCAGTGCCACTGGGATCACACCTTGGTGTCACCTGGTTTCCTCTGAGTCATTTCCTTGAAGGCCCAGATGTCAAGTGGTGTCCAAGTCCAGGACCTTGCTACCCACTGAATGTAACACTCAAGATCACACCTGATCAGGATTCCTCCTTTACCCCTCTTGGCAAAGTATGGAGCTGATGCAAGAAGTAATTTCTAATGTCAGCTTGACATGAATGAACTGAAATGTGAATTACTGAGGCTGATTTGGGCTGGGATGGAGTTAATTTTCCCCACAGTGGCTGGTACCAGGCTGTTTTGGGATTGTGCTGTAAAGGGAGCTCATAACCCAGGGATGTTTTTGTTATTGCTGAGCAGAGAGTGCTCACCCAGTGCCAAGGCCTTTGCTGCTCCTCACCCCACGCTGCCAGCAAGGGGCTGGGGAGCATGAGGAGCTGGGAGGGGACACAGCCAGCACAGCTGATCCCAACAGGGATATCCCAGACCATGGGGGGTGATGCTCAGTATATAAAGCTGGGGGAAGAGGAAGGAAGAGGGGGATGTTTGGAGTGATGGCATTTGTCTTCCCAAGGAACTGTTACGTGTGATGGAGCCTTGCTGTTCTGGGGATGGCTGAACCCCTGCCTGTCCATGGGAAGTGGGGAATGAATTCCTTGTTTTGCTTTTCTTGTATGGCTTTTGCTTTCCCTGTTACACTGCGTTTATCTCAGCCCAGGAGTTTTCTCCCTTTCACCCTTGTGATTTCCTGCCCCATCCCACCTGGATGAGGGAGCAAGCAATTGTGTGGGGCTGAGTTGCAGGCTGGGGTTAAACCACGACAAGGACAAATCCCACCATAATACTTTTAAAATGCTGTGCTGCTCAGGACAGGGAAGGGGTGCACAGTGTTCTGTGTGTAAAATCAGAGGCTGCAGCTGGAAAGCATTGCCACAGTTCCATGGTGTGAGAAGGCCTGGAAAGCCCTGTAGATGGGGCTTGAGGATTTGCTAGAACCATTTCCATGTCATACACAGGCAGATCCTTCACTGAAGCTTGGGTACCACTCTGAAGCTGCACCAGTTGGAGTCCTTTCCCCATTTTTAACATCTCGTTGTTGGGATACCATTTAGGGAGTGGAATAGATTAATGTCTAGAAGGATGGTCCTGTGTGTTTTCACCAGTAGCTCCTCCTGCAGCTGGACTCCTGCTGTGGGACTCACCCATCTTCTCCAAAATGTGGTGTGTGTGGGAAGCTCCAGTCTGTTTTGGGAGAAGGAAAACATCGGGTGCTGGTCAGGGATGCCTTCCTGGCGTGTCAAAGTGTGCTTTCAGCCTTGTGGTGTGAGGGCTGTCACCATTAGCCTGTCAACAAGTGCTGGGAGGTTTTGTTCCTGCTGCTGGTGTGGTTTTAAACATTGATTTTAAGTCATAAACATGGCCTTGGAGCTCTGTGGTGGTTCTGCCTCCTGGGGCACTTCAGTTGAGAGCACCTCTTAGTTAAGTAAGAGATGCTGAGTAACTCCTGTTACTAAAGATAAGCTGCTCTTAGAGAGCTGTTCTGCTGAGTTGTGCAGTGGGGGTGAGCAGATGGGAGGGGAGGAGGAATTGAAGAAAGTATTGCCACAGCTGATAAAAATAATGGGCTCTTGGTGGATGTTTCTGCTTCAGAAAGCACCAAAATAGTTGGTTTTGACTCTCTCTGAGTTAAAGGAGAATATTTTGGAAGTTCCACGATATCAGGTTAATTGTTATGGTGTTGTGAAGCAGTTAAATAGCAGAGTCCCCACTGATTTTGCTGCTTAGATCTTCCTGCTGCTGTGTCTCTTGTTGCTGGATTGTGGATGTTAAGGAAAGAAACAAACTGAAGCCTCTGGGTCAGTTAGGATTTTGGGACATGCACTCAGGTGGGAATGAAGAGGTGCTGTACCTCTGCCTGAGAGCCAAGTCTCTTCATCCCAGAGGTGGGAGCATCTCCTGAGTTAAATGGAGCCTCCAGGCATTTCCTCTTCTACTTGAACTGCTTTGACTTTAACCCTCTCCTTCCTAAATAATTTTCCCATTGAGGATTCTTCTTAGCATTGAGCCTTCTCCTTTGGTATCACCACCTGCCTGTGACCTGCTGCTGGCAGGGAGGAATGTTCACCTTCTGAGCATAAATTAATTGCTTGCCTGCCTCAACTTTGGAGTGGTAAATCATGGGATTTCAAAATCCTCTCCTGGTCTCCCTTCCTGTGCAAGGAATCACTAACTCACTGTGGTGCCTTGTGCCAAATCCCAGTTTTGTTTATATCCCCACTCAGAAAAAACTGAAAGCTCTTGGCAGTTTGCTACTATCTCATTCATCTCTCGGAATTATTCTCTTGTTGGACATATTTTTCATGGGTGTGATGTTTTTGGGCAGCACTTTGTGAGCTGCAGTCATAGCTCAGGAAGCTTCCTGAACAGGACTTTTTTGTTGTTGTTTCCATGGTGTTGACTGGGAATAACGCATCCCCTGTGGCTGTGACTCTTCTCTGTTGGTTTCTTGGCTTAGTTTCCAGATTGATCTCGAAAACTTGGTGATAAGTCTCCTCAACCTTTCTTAGTTGGGATTAGGATGAGCTTTCCTGGTCCAGGGACAAGCTCTGTGCTCATATTCCTCAATGTATTGTGAAGTTAAAACCATGCCCTGAAGCTGTTGTTCTTCCCATGGCAAGTTTGCCAAAGAAGCCACCAAGCCATCTCCTTTGTCCCATTAAAGAGAGGAATCTTCACTCCAGAGTGGTCACTCCAGTGCATCTGGAGGGGAGAATCCAGACTGGGAAGGTCACAGGGTGTGCAGGACATGGTGTTACCAGGTCAGGCAGGGCTGGACTTGAACTGGGGAGGTGTGAGAGGACAGGGCACGATCTCACCTCTGCTGTGACAGAGTTTATGTAATAAAACTGTGCCTTTTTTTGCAGTAATTCTGTGCTGGTTTAGAAGACACGTGGTTGCTTGTGCCAGCTGTGAACTGCTGCTGATGATCTGTGTTATTTCCTGACTTGCAGGCTGCCAGAGCTGCCGAGGGAGAAGGCAAGCAGAGGTTCTTCACTCAGGACATCAACAACATCATACTGGAGTAAGTGCTGCCAGCAGAGAGGTGTGGGAAAGGAGAGCATTAGGCAGAGCATTTTTGGTAAATTCAGGAGCAGGTTCA
>NW_008239539.1:1695211-1695521 GCF_000691975.1 Corvus brachyrhynchos
CAGCAGGAGTTGTGGGGTTGTCCTTGTGCAGGTCTTCCAGGCCAGAATAACATGAAAGTCTCCTAGAAATGGCTTTCAGTTGAAATATGATGTGGTAGGAGAACATTGGAGGGGATGTATCCAGGCCTCCTGTTCTCAAGATAATTATTTGCCTAAATTTGGTCACTTGACCTGTGAGTTCAGCTTGATGCAAGACCAGTCTCTCCCTGTGAGAGATGTCAGGCAGGTTTTTGCTATTTAACTTACATGCTATATAGAATTGTTTAGAACTGGGATAAGGCTGCTGTGTTCAACTGGTTCTCTGGGAAAA
>NW_008239539.1:1695573-1696051 GCF_000691975.1 Corvus brachyrhynchos
CAGGTGTGCCTCAGGCAGCTGCAGATAATGGCTTCATTCTTCTGCCAGTGCCTGGAGAGGGCTGGTGAGTGCACAGGGCTTTGTGATCAGTGCAATAATACTGACACCCAGGCTTTAATTTCATTGAGGTTTATCCAGGCACTTGCAGGCAACTGCCAAGGGGAGGTTTGGGACTCTGTTTCCCTCTCATTTCCAGGGCTGATTACCACCTTCCAGCATTCCAGTGCTGGCTGCACAAACAGGCCTTGTCTGGTGTCAGACTGATCACTTCAGCCTCATTCAGAGGAGATTTAGGCAGATTTGTATGACTTTGCTGTACAGTTTGGATTGGGGCAATCCCAGACAAAAGGAACTCACTGAGAGCAGCCCTGGGAGAAAAGGACTTGGGGTGTTGGTGGGTGAGAGGCTGGACATGTCCCCTGTGAGCTCCCAGAGCCCCCCTGTGCCCTGGGCTGAGCCCCCAGCATGGGCAGCAGGG
>NW_008239539.1:1696609-1703944 GCF_000691975.1 Corvus brachyrhynchos
GAAGGTGTCCCTGCCATGGCAGGGGGTGGGACAAGATGGTCCCTTCCAACCCAAAGCGTTCTGTGACTTTGATGATGGTGTTGATGAATCACTTGGCATTTTACACTTTTTGATACCAAGAGGTGGCTTAAAAAGCCAGGCTCCTAAGTTCTGTTTAACTGTGTAGATGGGTTTGGCACACTCTGATCTCTCTCATCTGCTCACTTGGAAGTTGAAACCCAAGGGATGAAGTTTGATTTTTTATTGTCCTGAATTCCTCTGCCATAACCACTGTGCACTTCCTATCTCAGTACCTGACCCTCCTGCATTCAGCTGCCAGGGAGAGCTGCAGAACAGATGAGACTGCTGACTTCCATTTGTTCCTTCTCCAGCTCCTCCCAGACCAGATTCAAAGCATAGCTTGGGATAAAATCCGTTGATCCTGGAACCCAAAGAACCTTCAACGCAGCGTGCCTTGTCCTTTGTCCCTCTCTCCCTGCCTCCAGCTGCCCTCAGAGTTTCCCTGCTTGCTCAGAGGATCGCTGTCAGGCCCTGCTAACGCTGTGTTTGTGTCCCCAGCATCGAGCTGCAGACGCGGGAGCTGAGCAGCCAGGTGCGCTCGGGGGTCTACGCTCACCTGGCCGCCTTCTTCCCCTGCAGCAAGGACACCCTGCTCAAGCGAGCCCGCAGGCTCTACCTCTACGAGCAGGTGAGGGAGCTTGCCAGCACAGCCCCTTGTGTGTGTGGTGCCCCTGACGTGCCCAGCGTGGCTGGTGGCCCCAAACAGCCTCCATGGGGCACCGTCCTGGCACGGCGGCTTCTGAACTGGCTGGGTTTTGGTGTCCCAGCCACGTGGAGCTTCAATGTGCTCTGTGCTTGCTCCAGGGTGGCCGACTGAAGGAGCCGCTGCAGAAGCTGAAGGAAGCCATTGGAAGGGCCATGCCAGAGCAGGTGGCCAAGTACCAGGAGGAATGCCAAGCCCATACTCAGGCCAAGTTCGCCAAGTAAGCTCCTCGTTTGCTGATTCCCCAGCAGGCTCTCTGTGGCCTGGAGGCTGCTCTCCTGAAGTTTACCACCTCTTCTTGTTCTGTAGGCTAAATTTACTGATGGGCATTGATTGGCCCAGTTGAGCTGTGTGTGTTCTTTGTGCTGTCTGTGGCAATGCCAGCTACAGCAGCACTGATGGCACCAGAGCTGGGCTGAGGGGTTTTGCCTGTGCAGGCGTGTCCTTAGGAACATGGCAGCCTGGGAACAGTCAGGCTGGCTTAGTCCCATGATCTCTTATTACAAAATATTGGGAGATTTCTTAACCTTGAGCCCATAGCTCAGCTTGCACCCTAAGCCAGAGATTGATTGCTGGTATTGAGACCTCTGACCAGTGCTGTTCAGAGATACTTAATCCTCCACTTGAACCTGCAGGACAATCACTTCCACATTTTCTGTCTCTGTTTTAGGATGCTGGAAGAGGAAAAGGACAAAGAGCAGCGAGTTTGTTCTGATGATGATGAGGATGAGGAAAAGGGAGGGAAGCGCGTCGCGGGCCCACGGAAGAAATTCCAGTGGAATGATGAAATCAGGTTTGAATAACTGAGATATTAACCAACCCACGACCTGTCTCATTCTTTGCCGTTGGCAGTGAAGCATTTTGGTGCCTGTGTCTTGTTTTCAGAGCAGTGCTGATCACCTGTAGGAACAGTCAGCTTGGAGGCTCGTGGCACATGGTGCTGTTTATGGAAGCCATTACTGCATTTATTACATCTCACCCTGAAGCTGCTTTCAGGCCCAGGCTAGCTCTGAGAGAAGTGCTGAGAAGCCTCTGTGCAGAGTCCAAAAGAGAGAGTCTGATCTTTGGGAACAGAAGGGATTCAGCTGAATTGCTGACATCCTACAGCCCAGACTCTTAACACACCCAAGCTCTGGTTGTGGAAGCAGTTGAAGCTGTTGGGTTTTGCTGCCCCTGGCACTTGGGGGATTGACGGAGAAGGGAGTGCTGAGAACAGGGGAGAGTGACAAAGGGTCAAAGGAAAATCAGTCTTGCTGTCTTTTTCTTCTTACTCTGGAACAAATCAATTTGTGCTGTTGATTCATTTAGGACACAGCCAGCTTTGCTTCCTGCCTTCTCCTTGCTGAGAGGTTCGGTTCTGTGGTTGTTACTGGTGCCTGTGGCTCTGGTACTGGTTTTGCTACCTCAGCTGTTTCAGGAGATGACACTGGGAAGGGGTAACAAGACTTTTCTCCCTGGTGCATCCACGTGTGTGCACACACAGAGCACGGACTGTGCCTTTCCCTTCCCCATTCTTGGGGAGGCAGTGCAGGGTTGTATTAGCAAGGGCCAGGTGTGTCTTGGTGTGTTTATCCAGCCTGGATAAAGAGAATGATCTCCAAGTGGGAAAGGTCAATCTGCGTAACCGTATCTGAAATCTTCCTGTTCCTCAGGGAGCTGCTTTGCCACTTGGTGAAGATTAAGTTGGATGGTTATGACCTTGACAAGAATAAGGCTCAGTCTCTAGAGGATTATGTGAAGACCTTCCTAGAAGGAGAGGTGAAGCCCCTTTGGCCAAAAGGCTGGATGCAGGCCAGGTGAGCAAGAATCAAGGGATTCCTTGTCCCAAGGGACCTGGGAAGGTCGTTAGTCCTGCCCTTGCTCAGGGAATGGCTGGCTTCAGAGTTAGATCAGAGTGCTCAGGGCTTTGGCATGTGGAATTTTGGAAATTCCCAAGGATGGAGATTACCACAGCATCTCTGGGCTCCTGTTCTGGTACTTGATCACTCTTCATGAAATCTTTCCTCCTTATTTCCAGTAAGAATTCCCTTGCTGCACTGAACTGAATATTCCCTGCTTTTGTTTTTCACTGTGTGCCTTTGAGAAAGGTCTGGCTCCCATCTTGGTCATGTCTCCCTGTCCCCACCACTCTTTAGGTAGTGGAAAACTGCCATCAGACTCCTCCTGGGGCTTCTCCTTTTCCAGGCTGAGCAAACCCAGTTCCCTCCACCTCTCCTTGGCTGTCACATGTCCCTGTTCCTCGGGCTGTCTCCAGTTTGTTGGCATCTCTCTTGTATTGTGGGGACCCTGAAACTGGATCTGTGTCCAGATGTGCCCTCCCAGGTGCTGAACAGGGGATAGTTTGCTCTCAGCAGGACACCTTTGCAGCAGTGGCTCCCCTTCAGCTTGCCCCCCAGGACCCCCAGGTCCTTTCCTGCAGGGCAGCTGCCCAGGGTTTTTCCATCCCAGCTGCAGGACTTGGTGCTCTCGGATTTCATTGAGCTTCACAAGGTTTGTGTTGGTCCCTTTCTCCAGCCTGGGAAGGGCCCTGTGAATGGCAGCCCTGCCCTCCAGCATATTCTCCCCACTCCCTCTGTCCCTTTTCACCTCACAAACGTCCTGAGTGCAGTCAGGACTGTAAATAGCAGTGCTGAGTAGCCTTGGTCCTGTGCTGATGTCAGGCGTGCCACTGGCAGGTAGAACTGGCACTGAGGTCAGGCCCACGGGCCAGTCTGTGCTTTCTTGGCTCTGTATTACAAAGGATCACTTTATAATCACAAAGGATACATTTTCCAGACACTTTGGGAAGTCTTCTCTGGAGTCTTCCCAAAAGAAAGCAAAGCAGAAAAGTTTTAGGGGCTTATTAGAGTCAGTAGAATTTGGTGTGGTTTCTGCACCCTCACTGCTGTTTCCTGCTCTTTCCTACTCTCCATCATCCCTGCCCTTGAGCTGGCAGTGGCAGAGAGCCACACAAATGGCAGAGTCCTCCTGCTGGGACTGTCATCATCTTCTGGCCTGCTTTGTTTTGCTCAGTACTTTTAAAGAAAGGACAACTCTGCAGTCTTCCTTCTGGAATCTTTAAGGTTCCTTCCAAGCCAAGCTGTTCCTGTCTCTTTGTGTTTCACGAGCTGGGCAGTGCTGTCTTCTCTCTGCTGAATTTGCTTTCTGTGTGTTGGGGGGATAAAGGAAGATGCAGGTGGCAGTTCCTAAGAGCAGCATATCACAGACCCACTTGGAAAGGTCCATGGCTGTTTGTTGCAGTTGCATGTGCACAGGAAGCTCAGTGCTGAGCATGGTTGTAGCATGGTGGTGCAGGAGCTGAAAGATGGCATTAGGAGGTGGGGGAAGATTCCTCCTTAGTTAATGAAGATATACCCAGCCTGAGGATCTTGGCTTGCCAAGTTTTAAAAACTTTTATTTGAGTAAAAGGAAATTAAAATCTTTAACTCCGAGTTTGATGGTGAAACTGTTGTTGGGCATTCAGGTGCTCACCCAAGACTCAGTGTAGGAGGCACTTCCAGTGGAGTTAAGTACAGAATGACTCAATAAAAGTGGGTTTCCTGATTGCTTTCCAGGGGCTCAAGGATAATGGTTTCTCCTGCTGGGACTTGGAGTTGGGCTTGATCTTTCTGGGTCCCATCCAACTCAAGATATTCTCTGACTTGGTGGTTTAAAGGCAGAGGGTAGAGTGACAACCACAGGGAGGGATTGGTGGCTCTAGGGAAACTGTAACAATTTTATGGATAAGTCAGCTTGATTTGCTGTCATCATGATCTCAGAAGTTCATCTGTAAGAGGAACTTGAAGGTGGACAGAGCAGCAATTTCATGTATGAGTTGAGAGAGGCCCTGCCATGAGTCTGTTTCCTCCATTAATACTAAGAGATGATTAACAGAATATTGGGATAACATCAGCTTGCTTTGTAAGAGAAAAAGGATAACAAAAGTCTGTTAACACCAGCCAGGAATCACATTCCATGTGCCAGTACTGAAGGAATGTTTCTGACTCCTCCCTGACATGTAAGAAGGCAGCTGAGTGGCAGCTGGTTTGGGTCAGAGAGTGTTTGTGGGAGACTCTGGTTTACCCTGAGTAGTGCAGGGCTTTGGATGAAGCCCAGTCTGTGCTTGGTCAGCCCTTCCAGAAAGGGTTGTGCTGTACAGAGTCACCTCAGCTCTTGGCTGGGGACACAAAGGCAACACAGACCCTTCTCTCCTTCATTGCTGTGTGAGAGGAAGGGAAGGGAACCTTTCTCCCTGGAAGCTGAAGAGCTCTTGGATGATCTCTGGCAGCAGGAACGCCCTGAGTGATGATCCTGCCTCTCCAGTCGGCTTTTTAAGCTGGCAGAGCTTTTTCCTTAGGTATTGTCCAACCACTGCCTTAATGGCTTTTCCAGTGCCTACCAGCATTGCTCCCCAGAGAGAGAATTGTGTGGGGCAGCTCAGGAGAATCTTCCTGGAAAAGGGCTGAATATTTGTTTGCTCTCTGTGGTTTCAATTTCACTGAGTCCCCTGCTGTACTGTGCAGCTCTGTCTCCAGTGATCCCAGCTGCTCTACTGGGTCTTGCTGGATATCACTTCTCATTGCTCTCTTCCCTTCTTAGGACACTGTTTAAGGAGAGCAGGCGTGTACACGGACACCTCACATCAGTCCTGTGAGTATCACAGCATTCCTTTGGAGTGAAAACTGGTGATCTCCATTCCCTGGGGCCTGGGGGGATCGTGCAGGAGCACCTGAGCTTGCTTGGCTCCCCCCGCATAGATCGGCGCTGCTTCCTTTGGGGAGGTCAAGGGAGAGCAGTTGTTTGTGTGTGACATCTCCCAACACTTTCCTGAGGTGCTTTAGCCTTCAGTAAGCTCAAAAAGAAGAACTTTGAAGCCAGGTTGCCCCCTGGTTCAACAGCCTGGAGCCAGGCCTGTGTGCTGGGCCTGGCAGGCACAGCGAGGTAAAGTGGAGTTGTGACTATTGCAGCCTGTTCAGTTGGTCCTTACTGGATTCTGGATTCCCTCTTTCTTGTTGCCTGGTTCAAGGAGGGGCACAACGAGCTCAGACTGGTGAAGGAGGGTGCAACAGGCTGGCGGGTGGCAAACCAAGAGCCATCAGAATCCAGCTGGGCAGGGGCTTTAATCCAAAGGCTCTCATGGATCTTGCTGGTGGTTGATAATAGATGAGGACATGGATTCAGGCTGGTGTCTGTTTGGCAGACAGTCCTGTTCTAGGCACTGGATGAGTGAGGGGAAGTGTGAGAAACACTGTGGAGTAGGGTGTAGAGTCATCCTTCCTTCAGCCACACCACCCAGCAGCTCAGGGATGTCTTGTACCAGAGATTGCATCTGACCAGATCTATTCTCGGGGAATTTGGCAGATGCTTTTGCATCCTCGGCTTCTTCTGGGAACCCAAAAGGAAGGTGTAACTTCTGCAGAACAGTCTCTGTGCCAGTTTCTCTCTGGGCATTGCTGTAGGAGGGCAGCAGTGGGGTCCTGCAGTTGATGCAGGATGTTTGTGTGTGGGTGTTTGCTGCTCTGCTGCCATTCCAAGACTCTGCTCTGCTCCCTAATCCTCTCCCTGTGTGCGAGTTGGGGCTTCCAAGAGCAGCAACCAAATGTCATGTGGTTTTGAATCCTAGCAACCTGAGATGCTGCCTCTGTTCCCTGCAAAGACTCTCTGGATCATCTCTGACAGGGCCTGGGTGTGCTCCCTAACTGGCTCCTTCTCTGAGGGCATTCACTGAGCCACATTTCTCTTGTCTTCCTCCAAACAGGGCGAAGAAGAAAGTTATAGCTCCTACTAAGGTGAAAGTGAAGGTGAGTTCTGTTTTCTGGTTCTCATGGTTGGTATGTGCCAAAAGCCAAGTGACTGCCATCCTGAATCCCGTGTTTGAGTTTTGTATCCGTACGTCAGCTACTGTGAAATGGCTCTGCTCAGTATTTGGCTTGGAAACAACAACTGGAACAGCAGCTAAAATGGATGGCAGTGGCAGCTGGGAGGGAAGTGGGGGCTCACGGACACAGAATGTGTGTAACCTGCCTTTTATCCCCAAACTGTGAACCCTGTCTCTCTTCTGACTGTGCCTTCTCCTGTGATGTTCTAGGACTCTTCCTGCAAGCCAGACAAGAAGCTGTCGGTGTCCGTCCCTTCCCTGCACTCGAGCACCACCTTGGCCATGTCCTCAGAGCCCCAGGGAGGAGCCCTGGGCATCAGTGCCCAAAACAGGGAATTCTTGTCCCTTGGCACGGCCCAAGCTGCCAGCAGCACCGCCACTCCTGCCACCTTCAAGGATGACTCCTTGGATGAGGACTTGATTCACAACCCCACCTCCTCCCTGGAAGCAGTGTCCAAGGAACTGGCTGTGCTGAACAGCAGGGCGGGAGGGAGCCCTGACTTTACTCTTCCTGCAGCTCCAAAAGCTCCACCAGAGAAGATCCCAACTCTTGCATCCTCAGAGGAGAAGAGGACATTTCCAAAGCCCAACCCTGCCCCTACATCATCCTCTGGTTCCCTCCAGTCTCCTCTAAACTTCCTAGCTGAACAGGCCCTGGTGCTGGGCCAGTCTTCTCAAGACAAGAAGACAGAGAACTCTAATTACAAAGAGCATT
>NW_008239539.1:1704510-1724715 GCF_000691975.1 Corvus brachyrhynchos
ACCAGGCTAAGCAGAAGCACCACAGCCTGGTCAGGCCAGGCCACGGACCCCCAGCCTCGGTGCCAGTGCCGGGCTCTCAGGTGAAGGTCTTCCACCCTGGTGCTCAGCTCCAGAAAACCTTCACCTCCCCAGCTCCCTTTGTCAAACTGCAGAACCCCAAGTCCTCCACCCCTCTGCCCCAACGCTCCCTCCTCCAGCAGGTCAAGTCATCAACCAAAGCTCAGAGCTTCCATTCCTCCACGTCCCCAAGCAGCGCCCAAAACTCCAGCAGCTCCCACAAGAGCCAAGGCTCGTCCTCATCGTCTCTCAGCTACGCCGGGAAGCATTCGAGCGGCTCCGGCTCTTCAGGACAATCTTACAAATCGCCTTTCGTCGCTGGGTCCCTCTCCAAGCACGGGGCCTCCTCCAGCAGCTCCTCCTCTGGAGCTTCTGCAAACCAGGGCAGCTCCTCTGTGACTTTGCTTCCCAGCGTTCCGGCCCCTTCCCCGGGCTCGGCCTCCAGCCGCCCGGCCTCCGGCTCCTCCGTGAAGAAAACTCCCGTTTCCCAGAAGCTGACCCTGGTGGCACCTCCCGGCGGCTCCAACGGAGATTCCAGCGGCGGCACGCAGGGCGTGGCCAAGTTGCTGACCTCGTCCCTAAAGCCAGCTGTGGTCAGCAGCACCGCAGCCTCTACCTCTGTGCCGGTAAGGGGGCAGTGCTGTGAGCTCCTGCCTTGTTCCCAGCTGCCCTAAAGGGGGCACTTCAAAAGCAGTTTCTGAAATTCTCGAATGACTGACTGAATTTTGGCTGCTTTAGGCTAGAAAGTTGTGGCCTTTGCCCTGGGCTTGTCCTCCAGAATTCCAGCTTTCATTTTCAGCTTAAAGTAGCCACTAAGCTGAATACTTTGCTGCCTTCCAAAGGGCAGTTTTTGCCCAGGCTGTGTCATGGTCCTGCCTTGGCTCTGTGAGTTATGGGGACAGTAGGGCTCCCATTTGGATTAAGAGAAAGTGCAGTAAGGAAATTCATCACAAGAGGTAAAATTAATTGCATAAACTAAAAGTATAATGATGAATTTGTTATTAATTGGATCTACAAACTTAGCCTTCTTTAAATTACTGCAAGTCATTTTAGTATTATTGCCACTTCTGTCACGACTGGCCCATAGAATAAATGAGCTGTGGTCATAGAACCATGGAATCATTCAGGTTGGAAAAGCCCTCTAAGATCATCGAGTCCAACCATTCCCCCAGCACTGCCAAGGCCACCTCTAACCCATGACCCAAGTGCCACATCCACGTGGCTTTTAAGTCTTCCAGATGTGGTGACTCCACCACAGCCCTGGGCAGCTGTGCCAGTGCCTGACCACCCTTCCCATGAAGAAATTTTCCCAGTATTTGTTGGGATAGAACATTTCAGGAAAGACTCCTGGGTTGTCAGAACAGACTTGTGTTGTTATAATATTGTATTACTTAATGATATAAGGGGCTTAATTTTTATCTATAGCAAAAAAGTAATGGCTCCTAATGTCGTTGTATTCATTTGGTTTTGGCTGCTCGTCCCTGCCTTCCTTTGTGGCCCATGGAAAGAGCTGGGAAATTCAATGAGTATATTCAAATGGAAACCATGTACTGCTCAGCTTATGTGCCTTGTCTTTTACTGAGCTAGAGAGCTGGGAAGCATTCCCCAGTGGTGCCATGAGAATGTCCATGAGAGGGATCCTAAATAACATCCCGGGGTGCCTTGGGTGCCAAACCTCGGTGCCTGGAGTTGTCAGCAGTGTGTGCTGCCAGAAATGAGTAGGAAGCATCCCCCTTGGAACTCGCAGGCAGTATGGAAACTTTTCCTCTGCCTAATGGAGGCACAATTCCAGAGCAAGGGAGTCATAGAGGCAAATCCAGCGTGGCCACATTCAGAAGAGCTGGCTTGCCCATGTCCATCTGCAGATGGCCTCGAGTGTTGGCATCTCTTGGGCCCTGGCTGGGAGGGTGCTTTTTCCAAGGGGGAATTCTTGAGCATTCCATGTTTTGCAGATGTGTAAGTATGAATGATGCTGTGCCTTGGTTTTCCCTCTCCTGACTGACCTTTTCCGTTGCTTTGCAGAAAGGAACTAGTGGAGCTGTGCTGCTAACGAGTTCTTCCTCCTTAAGTGTACTGGCTCCATCCTACAAGTCCAACAACCCAAAGCTGCCAGCTGCCCTGAGCTCCACCCCGTTAGGTATTATCTCTCCTATTCATTCTTTCCCTCTCCATGTCATCTCCTTCAGTTCCGACTCCTCCCCAAAAGCAGGAGTTTCCAAGGATGCAATAGTTACGGGACCTGCTCCGGGGACTTTCCACCACGGCCTTGGGCACAGTGAGTATCCTGCTGGTCACCTGTGTGTCCCTTGTGCCTGTGCTGTCACATCAGTGCTCTGCTGGGCTGGCCCATTGCACACCAGCCCATCTCTCTGGCTGTTGCTTCATGCTGTGGTCCCTGCTTTTGTATCTCCAGCAGTTGCATTTGGAGAACCTTGGCCACATCCCTAGAGCTCACCCAGAAGTGCCAATAGCTGGAACCCGAGCTCTGAGCTAACTGCTGCAGCTCCTCTGCTCATTTCTGTCTTGGATGTGTATTTGTTCCTTTTTTCCCTCTCCTCTCTTTGTTTTTCTCTCTAGGTCTTCTGGCTGGTTTGCACTCCAGCCCCCACCATGCAGCGCCACTCCCACACTCTGCCCTGTCCACTCATTTACCACAGAGTTTGCCAGGTAACTTGTCAGACACTCGTGTTTGTCTTCCACCTCGTGAGTCTCCCTCTATCTCAGCAGATGCTTCCTTCAGGGCTGGAACCAAAGGGGTTGTCCATGTTTTCCAGCTGTGTGGTTGTCTCTAAAGCTTCTCCAAGGTGCAGAATGAGGGGCTGGGAGCAACCTGGTCTGGTGGAAGGTGTCCCTGCCCATGGCAGGGGGTGGAATAGGCTTTAAGGTCCCTTCCAACTCAAACCATTCCATGATTAGGAAGGAATTCTTGGCTGTGAGGGTGGTGAGGCCCTGGCACAGGGTGCCCAGAGCAGCTGTGGCTGCCCCTGGATCCCTGGCAGTGCCCAAGGCCAGGTTGGATGGGACTTGGAGCAGGCTGGGCTAGTGGAAGGTGTCCCTGCCCATGGCAGGGGGTGGAATGGGATGGGCTTTAGGGTCCTTTCCAATCAAACCATTCTGGGATTCTGTGAATACTGGAATGATGAATCCTCAGTGCTTACAGCAAGTGTTGGTTCCTGGAGATATTCAGAATTATGGTGCCAGGATGAAAGCTGTGCCTGTTAATGCATAGCCTGACAGGACTGCCCTGGAATGAATGTTCCAGCTCTGTGGAGTTTTGTTCCTGGTGACCTACATAAAATGTGTCAGACCAGACTGTCTTATGTCTGTGCACTGGGTTAATCGCCAGCATCTCCTTCACAACAAGTTTGTAGTGTAAATGCAGATTGCTCCACTTGCTGCTCACAACGTGAGCATTTGGCAGTTAAGCCTGTTCCTGCCCCAGTTTGATGCCTGCAGAAGTGATGCATAAAACAAGAGTTTTCCAAAGGAGGAGAGAAGTAAGGAAAATTGAAATTCAGCACCAGCAGATTGGGCTTACCTGTTTCAGGGAGCTGCTTATTCCCCTGGTAACTCGAATTTCTGCTTTCTCAGGAGTGTTCTTCAGCACTTGGGTGCAGTTCAGTGCCACTGTCTTAGTACCTGCTCCTGTTGGGATGGTCTTCCTGGGCAATATGAGCCTGATTTAGGAGTGCTAGCCCGATCCTGTGGCTGTGTGCATGGATAACCATGTAGCCTCCTGGAGGAGTCATGAAATAAAACGCCCTTGAGTGCTGAGCACAGTGCTTGCTTGCTGAAGAAAGAAGAGTGCGTTGTGCACTCGTGCAAATGCAAAGCATTGGTTGGCTTTGCTTCCTTTGCTGGAGAGTGAGGTGGGTTGTGCCACGCTGGTGGGGTAGAGCTGAAGGAGGTTCTAGCAGTGAGCCCTGCTGTGACAGACCCTTCCTTCCTGTTTGTGAGCCACCCTTCCCGGAGACTGAGATCAGGGATCGCACTTTGAACGTGGCTTGTGGAATGGATTCCACATCACTGAGGAGCAGCTCTTTGTGCCTTTAGTTGAGGGAATTCAGAGTGGTTGAGGGAATTCAGAGTGGTTGCTTCACTGTTGTTCATAGGGCTTATAACAGAAGAATTTTTTGATGGACTCTTCAGTGGGATGTAGTGCCAGAAGACAAAAGATCGCTGGGAATAAGTGAAGGAAAACTGACCATGGATACAGCTCCAGCAAGGACCTGCTTTCTCACTTGGTGTTTTCACTTAAAGATCCGGGATGGAGCCGAGTGCTGCCATCTCTTGGAACATTCCCACTTTTGGTGTTTTGTAGAAGAACACAGGGGACAGTTAAGTGACCCCCATTACCTGAAAGTGAATTCCTGTGTTCTGTGGCACAAGCTGTGTTTGGCTGTGCCAACAGCTGCCCACAGCTGCACTGCTGTGTGAACGCTGCGAGGTGTGTGGGAGGTTGCTGCAAATGCAAGGGAATGTCGATGCCTTAAATAAAAGTGCTTTTGTATCCATGTTCATCCAAAAGCCTCTGAGCAAAGAGCATCCGGTGCTTGCCTGTGTGTGTGGTCGGTGCTGCCATTGCTGGTGGAGGTGCCTTGTGCTGGGGCTGGGAATGTGGTGCTGGTTCTGTGGAAATGGGATGTGCTGGGCTGGGCTCTTGCATGCAATGAGCTGTTCTTGGCCTGGAGGAGAAGCTGCTGCTGCTGCTGCACTGCTCGGTGCCACTGCTGCTTAGCTGCACATCTCAGGACTCCCATTTGTTCTTCACAGTCTGAAGTAGTTTTAATTGCTCCTGGAAAACTTTTGCTTCCTTAAACTTCCTTCCTTCTTCTCTCTTCAGTGTATTTTCTCTTTTCCTCCACATCCATTCCTTTCTGTTCCATCAGTGGTGAGATTCCTATAGTTCCTGTTGCTATCAGTGGGCACCTAAGGCCTTTGTTTAAAAAGCACCTAATGAAATAATTTTAAAAAATCAATAATAAAGCACCTAAAGCCCTACCTGAAAGGAGTTTGTAGGTGAGGGGTTGGCCTCTTCTCCCACACAACCAGTGACAGGACAAGAGGAAACAGCCTCAAGCTGTGCCAGGGGAGGTTCAGGTTGGACATCAGGAGGAATTTCTCCATGGAAAGGGTGCTCAGGCCTTGGCAGGGGCTGCCCAGGGAGGTTTAGAGTCCCCATCCCTGGAGGTGTCCAGGGAAGGGCTGGAGGTGGCACTCAGTGCTCTGGGCTGGGGACAAGGTGGGAATGGGGCACAAACTGGACTCCATGGTCTTGGAAGTCTTTTCCAACCTCCGTGATTCTGTGATTACAACAGCAAAAATGTACAACAGGTTCCTTCCAACCACCTGTAGGTGCAAGGCAGCCATACCACGTGTTTCGGGTGTCCTGGAGGGGCAGATGTGGCAGGGTGGATTTAGAGAAGGGCACAGGCTGCGGTGTCCCCTGGCAGCTGGAATTGTGCCATGGGGTTCCTGCTGGGAGCCCGCAGGGGACCCTCAGCGCTTCCCTTGTCCCTTCCTCAGAGGCTGGGCTGCTCCCTGTGGGGAGATGGCTCCAAGCACATCCTCTTCTTCCTGATTCCTTGGTGCTGGGAAGGAAGAGCAGGTCTTTCCCTCTGTGCTGAGAGGCCTGGCTCTCCCAGCTGCCCACCCTCCATGGGCTGGTGCTGAACCCCCTTCCCAGCTGGTTTTATTTTCTTTCAGATGCTTCTCAGCTTCATGGCAAAGGGTCCAATGCACAGCAGCGCAAGTTGTGACACCTGCGAGGAGGGGAGCTCCAGCACCCATAGGATAAAACCCAGAGGAACAGGACTTTGGATACCAGCTGTGTCTTTTGATTTCTTTTTTTTTCTTTTTTCTTTTTTTTTTTTTACGACAACTGGAGAGACTGAACTGCAACGAGGAACTCATTGGGGCGTCTGCTCAGAGGCTTTCAGAGCTGAGCCCCACACACGGGGCCACCTTGAGCCATGCCCTGATGAGAGGAGCCTTTTGTAGCACTGTTTTATTGCTGCTGCCCTTCCTGCATTCCCTGGCACTGGCAGGAGCTGGAACTGGCAGGGAGGCTCGGGTGGTCCTGCCGTGGATTCCCACCCACCCGTGTCTGTAGCTGCCAAGTACCTCCAAGTCCAGTTACCTCCTTGGTCTCCCCGTGGAGGGTATGAAAGGTGCTTCTTTCTTCTGCTTTGGATTTACTTGGATAATTCTAGCACTGCCAGTGCTTTCTTGAAGACATTTGAGTAACTTTCCAATTGTACTATAAAACTGTGCTACACTTAATTGGAGGATTTAACATTTCCTGTGTGGTGAATCTGAGGAACCACCTGATGTTCCCCTCTGGAGGAGAAGGAAGACTCTTTAGAGAGACATTTTTAGATGCAGTCATCGACTTTTAGAATTCTACGTCTTTTGAGTTTTTGGATTTTTTTTCCCCTCCAAAGGGATGCTTTTTTTCTGCTCAGTTTTATCCTCATTGCCATTGAATGCATTGGATTGAATGGGACACTTCTTAGCATGTCACATGGATCAGAAGACATAATTCCAGTGCCTTTTATGGTGGAGCAAGAATGGACTAGTGACACACATTTCAGCCCTATTTTGTGTGCTCCTCAACCCTTTTTTAACCATTCTGTATTTAAAATGTATTCTGGTTTATTTAATAGAGCTTTTTATGGTTGCACATCAGAAAAAAAAAAAAAGGAAAAGAAAAAAAAAAAGCTGCACTGTCTGGACTTCAGTGGTGACCTGGTGACTGAGCACAGTCCCAAATCCAGCAGGAGCACCAGTTCTCGTCCCAGTATGTGCAGGCGGGTTCCAGGCCCTCCCCTAAAGCCATTCTTTCCTAGGGTTGTGAGTTAGGATCAGTTTGGTGGGCAGAGGGAATGAGCGAGACGAACCAAGGTCACTACCTGTCGAATGAATTCCAGAGAGAAGCACTGCTCTCCTCAGTGATACCTGCACCAGGATCGTGTGCTCAGCACAGCTGCAGGAACAGGGACCATCCACCACTGGGGGCTGTCTTTTCTTGTTCGTTTTCCTAACTTTTACACCTAAATACTCTCCCTGAGCACCCCCTTTCAGGCTAAGGGCAGGCTGAGGCTCCACCTGAGCTTCCTGAGGTTTGGTTTCCTGCTCTGCCCAGTCTGTCTTCTCTCAGGCCCCCACAGCCACATCCCAGTTGTGCAGTGGTAGTGCTGATCCATGTAGAATTTACTGGTATTCCAAGGAAAAGCTTGTAGCTTCCTCCTTGAGCTTTGGGGAAGGACGCTGACCGCAGGATAGCAGCAAATGTCTGCTTTAGTTTCCCCTGGTTTTTGTTAAGATCCGAAGAAGACTGTTTCCAATTGGAGCTGATACGTAACTGCCCGAGATCAGTGAGTTGATTGTATTTCAAATCAATGGATACAGCTCAGATTTCAAGTCTGTTTACAGAAAATACCTAGGTTGTAGCAAAAGAGCCAAAGACAGAACTCGCGTGGGTAAAACGAAGCACAGCATTTCTCGGTGGACTCTGAGCAGTGGATGTCGCGTGGTTCCTGTTGAAGGCCTCATCCTGAGGGGTGCTTGGCACCTTCACCTTCCCCGGGGAGCTGAAAGCTTGGGACACCTGGCAGGATAGGGGCTCTCAGCGAGTGACTCGAGGTACTGGTTCTCCTCCCTCTCTTTGCTTTCACTTGAATGCTTCTGCTGGGAAGCCCCCGTGTGCGCGGCCGGAGCAGAATGCCCTCCTTCTAGGAATTTAGCGAAGCCTCTTGCCTCAGGGAAATGTTTATGTGGTGGAAGTTCTGTGGGATATTTTTTCTTTACATGCGATAATGAATGAGTGAGTGGTGTGGAGCAGCGTGGCAGCAAGGCAGGCCCACGCAGAGCAGCTGATGGGGAGCCAGGCTGGCACCTCTGCCTTGGTGAGGCAACTTGCAGCGCTTCCAGGATGGAACGGGGAGGGAAGGCTCCCATGGCACTTGGGGATGGCAGTTCCTTTTGGGTGTAAGAGCTGCAGTTTACTATTCTATTTTTTTTCTGTGTGTGTTGGGACTGTCTTGCTGACGATGGTGGGGGTGGTATGAAAACTGTTAATCTTGTACAGAACAACTGAATAAATTGTTTCAAACTTTCCAAAACGCTTTTTTTTCCCCCCACCCATCTCCTTACCTCTAGTTCCCTGACTTTGATTCCATGAATTTCTGTTGCAGCTTGGATGCTCATCTGTGGCTTGAGTGAGTAATGAATTATTGACTGCTTTAAAGTCTCCTATGTGGTGAGTGAATGGCAGCTCTGTTACAGCTGCTGTAGGGGTAGGAATGTTTCTTCTCATTCCCTGTGCTCCTGCTGGTACTTGAAGTTGGCCTCTGCTGGAAAGGACATGTGGGGCTCAGATCCCAGAGCACCAGAGTGATTCTCCCTGACCCTTTCATTCGCAGAGGTAAAACAGTGCTGTTAATCCCCAGAGCCAGGAGGGATAAGCAGGGAATGCTTATGGCTGCTTTCGTGGATATCAGAGCTCACTGGGGTTTGGGTATTAGCTGAAATTTGGGAAAAAGGAAGTGAATGGGCTCTGGTACCATCTCAGTGTAATCCACTGTTCTCCTGCACCTGCAGTCCCTCTCTTTCGTGCACTTCACTCCCATCTAATGCTGCTAATTAGTCCCAGCTCCAATGCTGCTCCAGGAAGTTCCCCCTTGGAAAAGAGCCAACAGCTAAGATGATAATCTTAGTGTTTTAATTCTGACTCCAAAATGGCAACTTCTTGTGCAGCCAAAGATCAAGAGGCTGCCATAATTAATAAAGACCAGCCACTTTCTGATTGGAACCACTGCATTTTTATTTTGTACTATAAATAGAATTCCCCTCTATTCCCCATTCCCTTACACAAGTAAATGAAACGTAGCTGCATGTAACTCCATCCAGGAAAACACCAGCACAAACAGCTTTTAACCACGAGGGAAGGAGCTGTCTGTGGGAGGCCCTCTGCGTTGGGTTCCCTTGCATGCTGTGCACAACCCCTTGTGTCTGGTGGTTCTGCCATCCCTTCGTGCCCTTTTCCTTGACCTCTGTGGTGTGTGAGTGCTCCTCCTGGATCACTGGCTGGTGCCATCGAAGTACACCTTCACTCTTCCCCAGCAGCACAGGCACAGAGGTGAACAAAAGGTGGTGGTGGGTCTTGACGTGGTGATGCTGGACTGAAACCTTGGTTTCCACAGAGGCTGGTTTTCTCAGAGGACGAGCCCATCATTGAGTCAGTTGTCCACGGTGGGACTGTCTGGCTTATCAACATGCAGCTGATGGTAACCAGCACCTGCTGGTCACCTCGGAGTCACCTGGACCTTCAGTCTCTCTCCTGACACGGCTTTGTACCCGACTATGTGAGTAGAAGTTGAGGAAACTGCAGGTTCTACCGAGTCTTTGGACTTGAGGCACTTCACTGTCCTAAGGCTTTCTGTTGTTTTCTGGTAGGCAGGAAGGAAGAGGGGGAGAAGGTTTGGCAGATGTTTTGCACTACTGGTGGTGTCTTCTGCAGTGTGTGACAGCAAGCGGCGTGGCTGCGTAGCATGGCCGGGGCAGAGGCTGTAGCAGTTTGGAAGACGCGAAGGAGGGCGAGGCTTTGCAGTGATCTGGGTGTCTACGAGGCGCTGCAGCTCTGACTGGCTGCTCTTGAAGTAAAGTTTCTAAAGTGGAGCGAGCGCTGTGTAATTGCTTCCGGACACCAAGACTGCCAGCTCCTGGATAGACATCTCCTTGTTGAGGTAACTGTTGTACTGGGCCATGGTGAGCCTGCCGCTCTTCAGGGCGTCCTCAATGGAGAACTCCCTGCCAGACTTCCTGTCGAGGATCACGGACGATTCCCCGTTGGGACCCTTTATTGAGATCTCCTCCCAGTCACATTCCTGGCTCTTCAGTTTGACAAACAGGCTCCATTCAATGAGGCCGAACACGTGAGCTTCCTCTGGAGACATCTCTTTTCCTGTGTCAGGGTCAATGACCACGATGGAGCGCCTCAGGTGGTTTTCTCTTTGCTCCCTCTTGATAGCCACCGTCTTCAGGCGATTCTGGAGTTGCTCAATCTCTGCATCTTTTTCTCTGGATAACTGCTTCAGATCCTCTAACTCTCTTTCCAAAGCTTGGAACCTGGAGTCCAGGTTTATTCCACTGTCCACGTGGGTCATGTTTCTCAAATCCTGAGCTTCTGTTGCGGTGAGTTCAATCTCTGACTGCAGTCTCCTTGTTTCCATCAGCAAATTCTGTTTCTCGAGGTGTAGCTTGTGGTTTTCCTCTCTTAACAAGTCTAGCTCCTTTGATGACTTGGAGTTGTTGAATTCCACCTCAGACAGCCTGGTTTCCAGGCGGTTGATATCTGCATCCAGCTCCCTCTTGCGCCTACTTTCTTCCTCCAGGTTGCTCTTCAGCTTTTGAATCTCGTACTCCGTGTCTCCTTTGTCCACTTGGACACTCTCTGAAAAGACCACTTTCTCCTTGACTTCCATCTTCTCCAAAGAAAGGAGCTTCTTTCTCAGGGCTTCCAGCTCGGTTTGCAGGACTTGTCTGCGGTGCTTCTCTTCTTCTAACTCCAGCTTGAGGAGGGAGTGCTCTTTCTCCTGCTGGGGATCTTGCTGAAGGATCACTTTCTGTTTCACAGTCACTCGTTCTGTCGTTTCTCTTTCCTGTTCTTCCAGCTCGTTCAGCCGGATCCTGAGCCTCTGCACCTCCAGCTCAGCCTCCCTGCGGGCCTGTCTCTCCTTCTCCAGCTCCTCGAGCTGCCGCTCCAGCTCGGAGCGTCTCCTCTGCAGCTTGCGCAGCTCCTCGCGGAGGCCGTCGATCTGCTTCAGCTCGCTCTCGATGCTCTGGGAGAAGGAGTTCACCTCAGCTTTCAAGGCAGGATCCTGCTCATACTTCACTACTTCCTGCTGGACCACTTTCTCCTTCACCTGAGAAAGTTCTTCCTCCTTCTGTCTTACTTTTTCTTCTTGGAGAAGCCGCTCCCTCTCCAGGTCAATGTGCTTCATCTGTTCGTCTGCCAGCTGCACTCGCAGCGACTCTACCTCCTCTCTAGTCTTGGGGTCTTCCCGAAACTGGAGGATTTCTTGAACAACTTCCTTCATTTGCACTTGAGGTTTGGTGTCTTTCAAAGCTTGTATCTCTTGTTTCAGCTGGTAGATCTCCAGGTCAGCTCTTTCGATGGCTCCGGTTCTCTCTATGATTTCCTCCCGGAGTCGCTGTAGCTCCTTTTCGGTTTCTGGATCATTCTTGTACTTAATGACCTCCTTAATGACTTCTTTGACTTCTACAAGGGGCCCTCTGTTCTTCAGAGCAGCCAGCTCGTTCTGGCAGCTCTTCAGCTGTTCATCCCCACCACGGTACCTCCTCTCCTGCTCTACCAGCTCCAAGCGAAGGTTGGCAACTTCATTCTCAGCCTTGGGGTCTGGGCGCACAATCTCACGCACTTTCTCCTGAACAACCACCTTGGAGTTCTCCTCCTCCAGCAGCTGGATTTTCCTGAGCAGCTCAGCCTTTTCCCGCTCGTTGGAGCGGCCCTTGGACTTCTCATCTTCGTACTGGCGCCGGAGCTCGTTCACCTCCCTCTCAATGACCAAGTCCTTCTCCACCTTCAGCACCTCCTTGACGGTGATTTTGCCCTCAGCCATGGCCCGTTCCTTCTCCAGACGCTTGAGCTTGTCCTGGAGGAAGTTGAGCTCTTCCTCGTGCTTCTGCCGAAGGGCGCTCTCCCTCTCCTTGGTCTCCTGCAACATCCGGAATTCCATCTCCAGCTGGGGATCGTTCTGCAGCTTCAGCACCTCCTTCTCCGTTACCTTCTCCTGCTCTTTGTTCTTCTCACTGGACAGCACAGCAATTTGTTGGCGTAAGAGGATGACTTCACTCTCCCTGGTCCCTTCCTGCCTCCTGAGCTCTTCCAGTTCCTCTTTGAGCTTCAGGATTTCATCAGCTTGAGCTTTATCTTGTTCAATCCTCAGCACCTCTTTCACTATGTACTCCTGCCCTCCTTCCCTCTTCTCGTGCTCCAGGACACGCAGCCGGATTTTAAGAGCCTCCAGCTCATCCTGGAGCACCTGGTTCTTGCGCTGCTCCTCTGCCAGGTTTTGCTGCAGTCTTTGGAAGCTCTCCTCCAGCTGGGGGTCAGGCACCTTCTTCACCAGTTCTTTCTTCACCACAGTTTCTTGGGGCTTCTGGTTTTGCAGGTGGACAATGTTGTTCTGAATGGCTTTGATCTCCGCTTCCAGCTGTTGCCGACGCTGAGTCTCATCCTCGAGCTCTTTCTTCAACTTCCAGACTTCTTCCACAGGCCTTACAGACTTTTTGGTCTGGGCAAAGTCTTGTGTCACCTGAATCTCTGGCTGCTGTTGTTGGAAAAAGGATCAAAAAAGATTAGTCCAAAAAATCCAGTTAATCACACTTTCGGTGCTTACCATCATAGAATCACAGAATCATTTAGGTTGGAAAAGCCCTCCAAGATCATCGAGTCCAACCTGTGACTGATCCCCACCTTGGCACCCAGCCCAGAGCACTGAGTGCCACATCCAGGAATGGTGGAACACATCCACCACCTCCCTGGGCAGCCCCTTCCAACGCCTGACCACCCTTTCCACGGAGAAACTCCTCCTGATGTCCAACCTGACCCTCCCCTGGCACAGCTTGAGGTTAAATGCTGAATTCATTCAGGCTCATTTTCCCCCAAATCCACTTAACTCCATCATCCAACACCTGAACAGGAGCGAGCCTCCTTTGCTCCAGGCTGAGCCCCTTTCCCAGCTCCCTCAGCCACTCCTGGGGCTCCAGACCCTTCCCAGCTCCGTTCCCTTCCCTGGACACGCTCCAGCCCTTCAATGTCTCGTCTTGAGGGACCCAGAACTGGACACAGCCCTCAGGGTGCCTCAGCAGTGCCAGCACAGAGGGACAATCACTGCCCTGGTCCTGCCACGCTGTTCCTGACCCAGGCCAGGATATCGGTGCCTCCAACAAAACAACAGGAGGGAGCTGAGCTATGGCAAGCTCTGAGCGGGGAGTACCTGCAAATAGACTTCTCTGTGGGTTCCCAGCCTAAGAAATCCTTTCTGCAATGCCTGCTGCTGTCAGAACAAAGCTTTAAGCCACAAGGGACACAATGGCAAGAACAGTGTTAAAAATTACATGGAGCTTCCTAGGATGAGTGGGAAATGAGACTGGGGGGTGGTCTGTCCCATTTAAGTGTCTGCTGATTAATGATTTAGGGGGACAAAACACCAGCTAGACTTGTCCCCAGAGTTCAGCTTGTATTGGCAGAGCCCCACGTGTGTGTCATTCACAGGTCCAACACGTGTGTCCCTCCATCACCACCTCGCTCCTGTGGTCACTCACCTGCCGCAGGAGGCTCTGGGCAAACTCCAGGTTCTGCAGCCTCTGCTTGTTCACAGCGTTCACTTCTGTGTATTTGGCTGCCAGAACAGCTTCCTGCCAAACAAAAATGTGTTGGGAAGAGCTCCAGAAGGCCAGAAACAACAGGCCCTAAAGATGTAGCTCTGGGTGCCCCTCTAAAAACCTACAGCGATGAACTGCTGAGTTTTGGGGGAGGGAGAGGGATTCTCATGCACAGACACACTCATGGTCATACTGTGGTTTTCCTACACAGGAGAAGCAAAAAGAGGTGCAGGAAGAACCAGGTGAGGAAGCTGAGGAAGAACGAGGTGGACACTTCTGCCTGCCCCCATAGGCAGGAGGAGTTTGAGGCAGGTAGCAAACAGATCCTGCATCAATAAATAGCTTGTGACCTCATCTCGCTGTAAGTATTTCTATCTTTGGTGGTGAAATCTCTCTGAAAGTCTAGAGAAGGGAAAAACTTCCAGGTTTTTGGCTTTTCTCCTCCTTTTTCCCTTCCACAAGTGTTAAACCCAGTATTTTCCCCCTCCCTCATTCTGGCCAGTCCAAAAAATGATAAAAAATCCCTTCCTCCTGATTCTCTGCCCTTCCCTGCCAAGGTCCCCCACAGCAAATGGAGGTGTTTGCAAACCCCCAGTGCTCCCGTGAGCTGCCCTCTGCTTTAGCTCTGCTCTGGCTGCCCCTTGCTTACCTCCTCTTTCACTTTGGCAGCTGGGGACTGCAGCCTGGGTTTCTTGCTCGTGTAGCCATTTCGGCCATTCTCCAGGTCCAGGATGGACCGCAGCTTCTCAGCTTCCAACTCGTAGTCCTGTGGGAGGACATTCCCAGGACAAACAGGGAATTACTGGGTCCCCTTCGTGCACAGGGTCCTCCTAAGCTGCCCTGGCTTTAACAACTTCACCTGTTTTTTGGGAAGGCCACAAAACACCCCCCTCTGTTCTGGAGCCAGGCTGGGAGAGCTGGGGGTGTTCACCTGGACAAGTGAAGGCTCCAGGGACACCTCAGAGCCCCTTGCAGGGCCTAAAGGGGCTCCAGGAGAGCTGGAGAGGGACTGGGGACAAGGCATGGAGGGACAGGACACAGGGAATGGCTTCCCAGTGCCAGAGGGCAGGGCTGGATGGGATATTGGGAAGGAATTGTTCCCTGGGAGGGTGGGCAGGCCCTGGCACAGGGTGCCCAGAGCAGCTGTGGCTGCCCCTGGATCCCTGGAAGTGTCCAAGGCCAGGTTGGACAGGGCTTGGAGCAGCCTGGGACAGTGGAAGGTGTCCCTGCCATGGCAGGGGGTGGAATGAGGGTCCCTTCTAATCCAAATACTCCGTTTCTCTGTTCTCTCATAGGCAGAATTTCAGTCCTTACCTTCACTGCCTGCTGGTACTGCTGAGCTGTGGCAGAGACCTTCTGCACCTCCTGTTCCTTGCTTGCAATGTCACTGAGCAGGGCCTGGGTGCACAGAGATAGATACAGGTCAGAGGGAACACAACATCCAAATGCATCCTTCAGCCTTTCTGGGGGTTACCATTAAAATCACAACCCTGAGAATTCCAACCTCCTCGAGCAGCCCTGCTATGTGTAACCAAGGTACAGGGGGACAGCGGGACCTTAGAGCACAAGAATAAATCTAATAAATATTTAAATTTTGTTATTTGATGTTCAGGAGCTCTTGAAGTTCTGTTTCTTTTAGCATTGTTCCCTCTCCTCTCCCTGGGGAGCCCAGGCTGCTCTGGGAATTACCGCTTGGCTCTTCAGCTTCATCTCCACTTGCTGGATGTTGTCAGTCTCCTGGGGCTCGTAGCTGGGGATGCTGCACAGGAACTGGTTCACCTTGTCGTAGTTGGTGCGGTAGTTGGAGTAGGCACTTTTTGCTTTCTGCAGCGTCTGCGTTCTGTGGGGGAAATAATTGCCAGAGATCTGCCGGGATGAACCACGCTTCTCACAGAGATATGATGGAACTCTGTTTATTCTGTTGTCAGACCCATAGTTACGCCCTAATTCCCCAAGCACACCATAAGCAAGCTCCATACTATTGGGTTACAGCTACTGTTCACACGGCCTTTAATAGCAAGCGATTGGTTACAGATTAATATGCACACAACTAACTAACATAAGTCTTTCTATGGTCAGCATCCCCCTCCCCAACATCCTGTTGGCTTGCCACATCAGCATTGCTCCTCTCTTTTTTCCCTAGTCAAGGACAGCTCACTAATATAGCTTGGATTGTGCACGTGTACATGTCCCTATTCACTCAGCCATTTCTCTACAGGAAATCAGCTCAGCTTCAGTCCCGTCACATCTCCTGTGCCTGCTGCAGACACCTCTTAACCCATCCCACTTCCCCTGCTCCCTAAAGACATGGATTTGAGCCAGAGTTGTTCTCTTGATACTGCTGTTGCAAGAGAACTTCATCTGAAAGTTTTCCCAGCTCTACCTAGCCAGCACATGCCAGCAACCTCTCCCTCTTCCTCCTCAGACCTCCCTGGAAGCCCTTCTGCAACTCCTCCTTCCCAGGATGCTGTTGTGCCTCCTGCAATTCCAGCTTGCTTCCAACTCCACAGCCAATATCCCGGCTCTCCAGGCTGATCCTGCCCTGCAGTCTCACCTGTGGTCGATCTGCTTGCTGAGGTTGTTGAAGCGCTGGTTGAGCTTGTAGAGCTCTGCCTCCTGGCGCTCGATGTCGGGGCAGTGCTCCTGGAACTTGCTGGCCAGGGTGTTGGAGCACGTCTTGGTCCTCTGCAGGTTCTGCTCTGCTTCTCTCAGACTGGAGCTCGGTGCCCATGGCCTGTGGGAAAAAAGCAGGAAATGGGGATTCTCCGGGGGTTCACACAAGCCAGGCTCTTGTCACTGTTGTCACCTGCATCAACTCCAGCAACTGCACTGGAGCTGGAGGGCTGAGCGGCAGCAGTGCCAGCAGCTGTGGAAAAAACCAAGTTCAAGGCTTGCATGCTAAGCAGAACCACCTGGTAAACCTGACAGGGACAAAAGCCACCTCTTGCTCCCTCCTCAACCTGCTGACCTTTAAAAGTAACCGTACGATGTGCAAAATAGCTGCTGCTCCTCATGCAAGGCTTGGATCCTGTTCTTGCCAGTGCAGCAACTCTGGAAGGAGCAGTGAAAGCTCTTCCATGTTAGTCTGAACCTGGGATTTCATGGAAAAGAGCACAGAAAATTCTGGCCTAGCCAGTTCTTGGTCTTTCTACAGCACAAGAATTGCCAGTTCGGGTAGTTTTCCTAGCAAGAACTGTTCTCAAAGCCCTGCCAGGTCCATCTTTCCAATATCAGGCCACTGTGTTGCATTTCCCAGACCATTTTACCCTTCACTTCTCTAAGAATCACAGAAGGTTTTCATTTGGAAAAAGCTTAAAGCTCATCTCATCCCACCCCCTGCCATGGGCAGGGACACCTTCCACTAGCCCAGCTTGCTCCAAGCCCCGTCCAACCTGGCCTTGGACACTTCCAGGGATCCAGGGGCAGCCACAGCTTCTCTGGGCACCCTGTGCCAGGGCCTCCCCACCCTCACAGAGCAGAATTTCTTCCTCATATCTCATTTAAATCTTTTCTCTTTTAGTTTAAAACCATTCCTCTTGTCCTGTCAGTATCTGCCTGTGTAAAAAGTCTCTCTCCCTCTTTTATAATATTCCTTTAGGCCCTGGAAGGGGCTCTGAAGTGTCCCTGGAGCCTTCTCTTGTCCAGGTGAGCACCCCCAGCTCTCCCAGCCTGGCTCCAGAGCAGAGGGCGGCTCCAGCCCTTGGAGCATCTTCTCTGGACCTGCTCCAACAGGTCCATGTGTTCCTTGTGCTGAGGACTCCAGACCTGGACACAGCACTGCTGTGGGAGGGTCTCACAAGGGCAGAGTAGAGAGGGAATCAATCTGCATTAGTCCTTTTGTCAAATCACAGGACTTCAAGTGGGATTTGATTTGATTTGCTTTGATTTGATTTGATTTGATTTGGGGATGGGAGGTGTTTGTGTTTGAAGCAGGTGGGGATCACTGAGGTCAAGGTGAGCTCTCACCCCCAGCTGGGGGAGGCCACCCTGTCACCAACAGACCCAAGCTTGTGAGTTGAGCAGGAGTCACCACAGCTTTTGGGAAGTGGTTTTGCACGTGCAGCATGCGAACAGGGCAGGAAACTCACCAGCAGCTCTTCCTTCTTCCTGTCCACCACTTTCAAGTCCTCCGGTACCGTGTCATCTATGACCAGCTTGTTCTCATAGGCTGACAGCAGGTCTCGGCCTTGCTGGAGGCTCCTCTCCAAGTTTGTGGCCACCTCAACCCTGGAGGGACATGAGAGGAAGGTGTTTAAGCACACCTGCACCCTCCTCCTGCAGGATCCTGTGTTAGGCCGGGCTCAAGCCGGGATTTAAGCCATGACTTACTTCTCCTGGGCAGCGCTGAGCAGCTGCACCACGCGCTCGTACTTCTTGTTGGTGTTCTCCACCTTGTTCCTCACCAGGGTCGCGCTGCCCGTGTTGGGCACGGATTCGATGAAGGCCTCGCACTCCTGGATCTTCCTCATTTTCTCAGGCTCAATCCGACGGACCTCGTTGGTGATGTTCTGCAGGAGGAACAAAGCCTTTAGAGCAGCTGAGCCACGACCTGGTGGCTACAAAGGAGGCACCCTTGGCTGTCCAGGGTGAGGAAGGGGGTCAGGTCTGAGGATTTGTGTTGGGTGGAAGGTGCCTTTCAGCCCTGCAGGGCACAGAAGGATATTTTTGGCTGATTTTCTTTTGACCTGTCCCTCCTTAGCAAGGAAACTCCAGCTGGGGAGTGGTTCCCAGCAGCTCTAGCTCTGTCAGGGACATGCTGGATTCATCTGGGCCGTTGGGCTCTGACGGATGAGTCCTTGCCTGGACATCAAAGCGCTGCAGGCAGTTGGGGCAATTTGCTTTCACTTGTGGTGGCACCTGGATTTTGACACAGCCCTGGGCAAGTGCTGTAACCAGGACCTCAACTTCCTCCTAAACCAAGGGAGGTTTGTGGCACGGAGCCTGGCTTAATTAGGGGTCTGAAGGAGAGGAAAGGAGCTGGATGCTACTGGCACTGGAGCCTGAAGGAGCAGGTCCACGAGGAGAAACTGCCTCGGACCACAAAGGTTTTCCTGTTCCTCTCTGAGCTGGTGAGGGTGGTGGCAAAGTTAACGTCCCTGCTGTGCTCAGATTACAGGCAGGATCAAAAGCTGAGGGCTCCCCTCTCATCCTCACAGCCACCTCCTGCAGCCAGCAGCTTTTTCCCATTCAACTGAGCGGGGCCAGAAGCAGGGCAAAGGTTTTGGGCTTCTGAGGCTGCTCATAGGGCTGCTCCCCATCTCTACTGGAGGAAGCTGTGAGCATCACTCCATCCCCCATCTCCCGGGCTCAGGGAGCACTTTAAGCACCCCTGGTTATTGAGAACCACACTGGAGACCCTTTGGGAGCACAGTCCCTGTAAGGCACCATCCCCCAGCTCCACAGCCCCTGCCTTGAGGTCCTTGGAGCGCTCGGTGCTGTCCTGCACTGCCCGGCTCTGCTCCAGCGGCGGCCGGAGGTTTGCTGTGATGGCTTTCTCCTGCTTGTCCAGGTCACTGTTGACTTTCTCCAGCCCTGCCAGGAGCTGGCGTCCCCGAACTGATGCAGCATCTGGAAAACAAGAGGAGACCAGATTAAAGCTGGATGGAACTGGGTGTGGGCTCAGTCCCACCGGTGAATGCCAAACCCTCATCCCGAGACCAGCCTGCTGTGACCACAGCCTGGCTGCTCTGCCCCTGCACCCGTCCAGCAGTGTTGTCCCCAGGACCCTCAGGAGATGGGAACATCTCCATAAGATGCTCCACCACCTAAGCTCAAGCCTTTCTGTGCCCCAGGCTGCCCTCCTGCTGTCCCACACCTCCGATGCTGTCTGCCTTCAGCCCCTCATAGCGCTGTTGGAGGACGTTCTTGCAGTTGTTGGTCTTCTCCTTCACAGTCACGTAGTGCTTGGCAATTCTGCAAAACGGGACAGCAGGAGGTCAGTCAGACCCTCAGCCTCTCCACCACCCCGTCACCATCCCAGTACTGCTCCAGGAAGCAGCTCCAGCTCGGGAGGGGTTGTGGGGGCTGCTCCCTCGAGGCAGCCATGAAGCAGGTGGGGGAAAAAGCACCTTCACCCCACGCTGGGGTAGAGCAGTGTCCTCATTAGAACAGGGGAGACGCAGCCAGGCAGGGACCTGCCTGCTGAGGGAGGGGTGGGCAGCTCCCCTGCCATAATGGCCCTCCAGAGCAGGGGGGACCTGGATGGCTCTGAGCTGGCCCCCCTTTGCTTGTGGGCAAGCAGGAAGGGGCAGGAATTCCTTCTGGGGGAAGCCTGAGGCTTCCAGAAGGCAGAGCTTCGCTGTGGGAAGCGGGGCAGGAGCCCTGGGGTGCCAGGCGGGGCTGCAGCTCTGGAGGCAGGGCCTGGGGCTGGGGAAGGCAAAGGCCGGAGGGGCAGTGGGATGGTCCTGCCCGAGGCTGGGGGCACGTACTGCTCTGCCAGGGCTATTGCTTCGGGGTCGGGCGGGGGGATCATGAAGCAGACCCCGGGGGCGCTGATCGTGTCTCCTGCGCTGTCGGCCACTTCCCAAACGTCTCCGCTGTTCCTCTGCAGGGTGTAGTGGGCTCCGCGGCTGATCTGGCCCTGGGGACACGAACCGGTCACAGCAGCACGGCAGGAACGGCGGGGGGGCAGCACCGGCACACCCCGATCCCTTCTGCCGGCTTCTCCGAGAGTCTGCCCCTTGCCAGAAACTCATGTGCCCGCTCCCCCCCGCCCGCCGCCTCCCGGCACCCCGCGCC
>NW_008239539.1:1724917-1726079 GCF_000691975.1 Corvus brachyrhynchos
ACAGGGAGCGTGGGAATGTGACAGAGCTGTGCTGTCGCAACGTCCCGAGGGTGTGTCCGAGGCAGGGAGGCCGCGTTTCCCCCAGACCCCTGCTCCTCCGCTGCAAAACCTGCTCTTCCCACTGGGGCGAGGGCGACCTTTGCCTCGCTCCCACTGCAGGAACCACCACGGCTTGGAAAAAACCTGCTCCTTCCCCCAGAGGCACTTCCACCCCCTGAGGAGGCGGTGCCGGCAGCAGCGCTGCTCGCCCCTGGGCCAGGGATGGCGGTACCTGCTCGCCCTCGTACTCGCAGAGAGCCTCCACGGGGATGGGCTGCGGCGGCGGCTCCCGGCGGTAGCGCAGGGGCAGGACCTGCTGGCTGCGCTCCTGCAGCGACTTCACCACGGCCTCGTACTTGTCCAAGGCCTTCTCCTGGTCCTGGCACGGGGCAACAACAAGAAACAGGGGAAGAACGAACTCCTGGGATCTCGCAGCCAGGGAGGAGCTGGGACACGCAGCCGGGACAGAGACTGCGGCTTCTCCTGTGTTTGTGCTACTGAAGGCACCTCCTGCAGCCCCGTGTCCCTGCTCCTGGTGCTTCTGCACTCTCCTGCCTCTTTCTGCGGCCAGGCTGAGGACCGGGACTGTGCCCAGGGGTTGCCGTGCCAGCGGGCAGTGCCAGGGTTCCCTGGTGCATGGCCTATACCTGCGTGGTTGTGTGTCACTGCACAGCCCCACTCCCAGCTCTCAGTCCAGCCCTGAGTCCAGCCCTGCCACAAGGCTCTCCAGCAGCTGCTCTATTTCTAGCCCTGAAGGTGGAGATCCCGAGATGTTGAGTGGGATGGAGCACGCAGGAGGAGAGGGGACAGCTCCTGGGAAGAGCTATCAGCTGTCCTGGGCCACCTGCATCAGCTGGGCCTGCTGCAGCATGCTTGGGCTTGAGCTTGGATTTAGGTTTAGGCTTAGGCTCGAGCTCCGGCTCAGCACGGCCCATTCCAAGTGGGCGATCTCCAGCCCAGCTCACTGCAGCTCAGCGAGTTCCACAACCTCCTCTGGCAGCAGGTCTAATTATGCTCCCACCCTTAACGAGTGCTAACTCAATGAGAGAACAAATAAAAACCAGCCCAGTGAGCAATTACGTTGCTAGGGGAGAGGCAATCTCTAGCCAGGGGGGAAGGAAGA
>NW_008239539.1:1726109-1731632 GCF_000691975.1 Corvus brachyrhynchos
AGGAGAAAGCTGGGCCAGGTGCCCACATGGGTGGGGACGTCCCTCTGTCAGTGCCATGGGGACAGTGGTTCCTGCTGCTGCCTCCCCTGCAGTCCTGCCTGCAGACACTCACATCCAGCTCCCGGAGGAGAGACTCCAGCTGGTATCTGTCCTTGAACTCTGGGCTGAATTTTTGGTCCAGGTCTGTATCCACCTTCTTCAAAAGCTCCTGAGCATCCTTAGTGTCCTTCTGAAACTGCAGAAAGGGAAAGTCTCTTGTGAGAGAGGGTCCTGCGGAAACATGGAGCAGACCCTCCATGGTCTTCACACAGCCACCAGGACCTGCTCTGGACATGCAGAATATGTGGAGAAAGGCAAGGGATCACTATTTCCCTTGCTCAGGACATCAGATCGAAGGAAACAACAACCAGGAGCCGCTTATTCCGTGCAGAGCTGTTAAGTCCCACCTTTCCCTGCCCTCAGTTCTGTTTCACTGGGACAGCATCACCACAGTGTGTGGTGCCTCCACTGCCAGCGCCAGGAGAAGGCAGAGCCAAGCCCTTCCACGCACAAACCATCCCCTGGGGCAGCTGTTCTGGCAGATCCCCACGACAGGCACCGCCTGGGCTGGGCACCACGGCTCAGCTTTGGCAAGAGACTCATCGGGTGGCGAACACGCCCAGGCTGTGGGAGAGGAATCCAGCCCGACCTGCTCCCCTGCAGAGCCTCCCTGGCTGTCGGATGCCATTTATCCAGCAGACATCTGTCTGCCCCGCTCCGCTCCGCTGGGACACTCAGCCCTTGTGCCGGGCTCCCCGGGGGGCAGCTCTGCTGGTGGCAGCTGGGATTTCCTACGTGGTCCTGTTCTGCTTCCCAGTGGAGCACTCAAGGTCTTCCCATGCCGTGTTTGGGGCTGAGGGATCTCTGCCGTCCTGGGGGCAAGGATGCTGACACCAACTGTGGCTCACGAAAGTCAGTGTGGGAGCAGAAGCTTTCTGCAAGTCATGCTTTGGCCAAGCACTCACTGACCTTTGGTGCCTGAGCAATTGTGACTCGTGTTCTATCAGCTCAACGTGTTCTCCTAGCCATAAAAATCCTGGGTTTAGAGCACTCCAGTCCTGGTTTTAGGACCTCTTCTACCCAATTTCCAGAACAGCAGGACTTTTTGTATTCTAGGATCTCCTGCAACCCAGCACCTGCTCTCTAGGCTCCAACAACTCGCTGCCCCCGGGGATGTGGTACCTTGTGGAAGTCCTCCATGAACTTCAGGTGGCTCTCCTCGCAGATCAGCAGGTTCAGGTACTCCTTCCAGTCGGCGTGCACGGCCTCGATGTGAGCCTGCAACGCAGGGTGGGAGGGGGACATCAGCAGGACCCCCGTGGCAGGGGCAGTCCTGAACTGGTCACCAGGAAGTCCCAGTTGCCATCCTGAGTGAGCAGCTCTTTGGCTGCCTCTGGAGCCACCCAGATGCTCTCAAGGGGAATCTAGGATGGGAATACCCAAGGCTGGGATGATCCCATGGGAACATAGGCTGTGTGGAGGTGGCAAATCCTTGTGGCCATCCTCCCAACCAAACAGGGAAGGGTTCCACCATAATTCATCCTCTCTAGGTGGGCACAGGGTAATTGCCACAGGAATGAGGAAGATGGGAAGAGCTCCTTAGGTTTATCTTCGCTCCTCCAGTGGTGTTTACACATCTGCAGGTGAAGGAGGCTTTTTCCCCCTTGGCATCTCAGGAACTAAAGTCACGAGTGGTGTTGGCAGCGGGTCCCACTCTGGAGAATGGCTGGGTGAGTCCCCCAAGCTCCAGGATGGGTGGGGAGCTGGGACCCATCCCTGGTGCTCACCTCGATGGCGTTCTTCCCGGGGTGGTTCTGGGCCAGCAGCTGATCCCCATCAGCGTGCAGCTTGTTGATCGCCTCCTCCTTCTCCTCCAGCTTCCGGTGGATGAAGTTCTGGATGGGGAGAGGTGAGATATTGATCCCCACGCAAAGGGAGGAGACCCTGGCTGCAGTCTGAGGCTGAGCAGCTCCACAAGACAAAGTGTGGTGCTCCCCCACTGCAGCTTTCACTTTTCCTTCCCTTGCAGATGTTGCTAAAGATGTGACTCCTGCCGAGCCAGCGCTGAGATAAGGGACAGGAGGCTGAGGGCGCCGTCATGCCTCGTTATCTTTGGCAGAAGTAAGAATTAACCTCACTATCCCTGTGCTATCAGCTGGACATCTCAAAGCCCTTCATGATGGGCTGGGAGAGACTGAGGCATGGGGGAAGGAACATTTCCTGCCCTCATCCAGCTCCCCTGGCCCCGTGCCCAGCTCCCTTTTGCCTGGCACCAGCCGGAGCGGGGCCAGGCTGCCGGGAGCGCACGGACCTCGTACTGGCGGCGCCGGCTGGAGTAGTCCAGGTTGTGGTCGCTCCAGTCATAATGGGTCCTGTCCTTGGCCTGCTGATCCAGCCAGTAGAGCTTGTTGGTGCAGCGCTGCATGTAGTCCTGCAGCGAGTTCAGGTCCTGCTGCCGCTGCTGGGAGCCGGCCTGCACAGGGGCACAGGGAGAGCTCAGCCCAAAGCTCCTCTCTGTGGGTCCCCCAGGGGTGCCCAGCCACCCAGGACCCCTCCAGGGGGGTTCTTCCCCCAGGACCCCAGAGGCTCTTACCAGCAGCTTCTGGTATCTGGCTTGGAAGTCGCTCATGGTTTCCTGGGGAGAAGCAAGGCAAGGGTTAGGAGCGGTGTCTGGAGAGCAGTGGTCTGACAGGGGCTCGAGGGTGCAGAGGGATGTGGGTTTAGGCTGGAAGGGGATGTGGGTTTATGGGATTTGCCTCATTGTAAAGCCAGAGCCAGTGTGTGATGGTGAGCTCTGAGGCTGGATCTGGGCACCCACCCAAACCTGCTCCGGGCTGCAGCAGCCTGGATGGTGTGACACCCTCCCCTTCATCCACAGCTCGGGGCAGGGCTGACCCTGCAGGGCAGCAGGAGCGGGGCAGGAGAGCTGACCTTGCTGCCTTCCTTGACGATGTGTGGCCCGATGGCCATGACCTCGTTGTGGAAGATGTTGTGCTCTTCTACTTGGCTGTTGACCAGCGGCAGGTCAGTCCCAAAGCCTTTGCTGCTCAACGCGTCCTGGGGCACACAGGAGTTGGGGTTAGCACTGGGGGAATGGGGGGGAGGCTGCTGACCCCTAGGAAACTCCTCCTGGAGGCGGCTGTGGAGCTGGGCTGGGATGGGCTCTGGGGTCTGCGGTGTACGGATGCCCCAGGAGCACGTAGGTGAAATCGGCTGTGCTGGAGGGCAGCCATGGGAAAAGCAGTTTGGGGGGTTTAACCCTTCTCTGGGTGGAAGTGGGAGTGGGATAAAATAAAAAATAAGGGCTGTGGAGTAGAGCCTAAAGCAGGTGGTGACTGGGGATGCTGAGGCCAGGACCGGTGCCACCTTGAGCACTGACTCCTGGTGCCACAGCCCCTGGCCTTGTCCCATCACCTCTGCCCCTCCCCTGCCACGCCGCTGTTTGCTGCTCCCACCCAGTACGGAGCTGCCCAGAAGTTTCCCAAGAGCCAGTTTCTCCACAGGAGCTGCAGGAGTTCCCGCCCAGCTGGTGCTACTGGCCAGGCAGTGACACTGGTGGCCCCCTTGGTACCTGTTTCTCCTCGATCACTGTTGACCAGTTGACCTGGGGCTCGATGTGCTGCAGGGGGAAGTTGTAGATCTGGTCGTGTTTCACACGCAGGTTTGCCACTCGCTCCTTCAGCTGCCGGATGCTGCAGGAAGGGAAAGGTGAGGGTGGGATGCAGGATGTGGGCATGGGCTGGCATTAGCGTTGGTGGGTGTAGGTGATCCTCTGCCAGGCCCCCGTGGATGGTGGGCTGTCCTTAGGCTGGCAGCAGCTGGGCTGTGCAGTGGCTGGGCAGGGAGAGGGCAGAGGATCCTGTGCTCTGTCCTCTGCCAGGGGCTGTTCCATGGCTGTGAGCCCAGGGCAGGACCTGGGGCAGAGCGTGGGGCTCAGCGGGCAGGTGCCACCCTGCCACGCTGCCATCATCTCGCACTCTGTGTGCCCAGGACGGTGGGGGTCACACACCCTAATGGGAGTTGGGATGCAGAGGAGCCTGTGGTGACCCCCCCACTGCAGGCAGCAGCTGAGCAAGGCCCCTGGAGAGGCCTCCCCCTCGTCCAAGGGCTCTGGGGACAGGTGGGTGGCACTCACTCTTCTGTGATCATGTCCCCCTGGGGGTGCTTCATGTGCCGGGCCACGGCCGCGTCCCCATCCAGCACGTAGAGCAGCTTGTCGGACTCGGAGAGTTTCTGTGCCGTCAGCTCCTTGTACTGCGCCAGCTGGCACGCCTTGATCTTGTGCAGGTCCTGCGCCACGGGGACACGAGGAAGGGTCACACAAGTGGTGTCCAAGAGGTCATCCCACCCCGCTCTCCCTTGGCACTGCAGATGGGCAGGAGCTCTGCTGTCTCCCATCCCCCTGGGATGTATTTGACTTTCCCCTCTCCTATCTCAGGATCCTGGAATGGCTTGGGTTGGAAGGGACCTTAAAGACCATCCAGCTCCAACTCCCTCGCCACAGGCAGGGACACCTTCCACTCGACCAGGTTGCTCCCAGTCCCATCCGAGCTGGCCTGCTGAGGAAGGGCTGGGGAGCTGCATCACCCTGGCACGCATCCTTTGGGAAGGGGAGATGGTTCAGGCCTCTCCTCCTCCATCCCAGCTCCCTGCTGGGATGCACATCCCCACTCTGCACAGTACTACCCCCCTGCGTAGGGGCGAGTTTTGGGGCCCTGTTACACCCTCCCACCCTCTTCCCACGAGCGGGGGGACCCCACCATCCCACCTTGCACCCATCACAGGGCTGGGCAGCCACCCACACGGGCATAGGAGAGGAGGGGAGGCCCCAGAAGTGCCAAGGGCTGCGGCAGGAGGCAGAGGGGAGACAGGGCTGCTGGGAGGAGCCTGCGAATGCAGGACCGTGCCTCGCTTACATTTTGCATTCGGGAGTCGGTCTCCACGATGTTTTTCTCCACCTGGTCAGCATTTTTCTGCAGGCGCTCGATGAGCTCAGTCAGCTCTTTGCTGGAGATGCTGGGGAGAGAAAGGGGGGCTCGTCACCCCCCAAAGCCGGCCACAGTTCCCGGGGTGCCCGCGGGGTGCCGTGACCCCGGGGGTGGCCGGGGGCCAGCCGAGCCTGCCAGGCACTGCAGCTGCGGGTGACTCACTGCTGCCTTCCCAACACTTTCCAAAATACTCGGCCGCTGGCCCAGGACGGGGTGGGGGGTGAGGGACGTGGTATCTCCCACGGGTGGAAATGGGAGTGATGCCCGAGCCTCCCTCGGCTTCGGAGCAAGGAAGAGAAGAGCTGTTTGCAGGGACAGGGAGAGAATCGCAGAATGTGCTCAGCTGGAAGGGACTCACAAGGATCAGCAACTCCTGGCCCTGCACAGACACCCCAACAACCCCACCCTGGGCCTGAGAAGGGGGGTCCAGTGTGGAAAGAGAGGAGCTGGAGCAGCAGAGAGGCCCTGGCCCCCCATGCCCACAGGGCAGGGGGCC
>NW_008239539.1:1731746-1733316 GCF_000691975.1 Corvus brachyrhynchos
GCCCCCGGGGCGGGGGCCCCCTTGGGGGCTGTTGCCCGCGGGCGGCCCCTGCCTGCAGCCCTGCTGTGCCCCTCCGTTCCGTGCTCGGGGCTTCCTCCTCTGCAAGGAGTTATTCACGCTTTAAACCCAGGACAGGGCTGGGATCACACACGTTGCATCTCTTTCAGTGCTTTCTCCCATGCTGGGCACTGGTTTTGCTCCCAGGCTGACACTGGCCAGGCTGGCAGGGTGCAGGGCCAACCCAAATATTCCCATCCAAGTGCAGGGACGGCGGAGCTGGAGCAGAGGCAGAACAACCCGTGACGCGGCTTCTGCATTGCTGGGCTTATTTTAAACATTTCATCTCCTTGCTGTTCCTTTGGCTGCAAGGAGAGGCTGCAGCGTGGCAGTGCCAGCTCCAGGGGCCGTGTGCCAGGCAGTGCCCACAGCTCTCCCACCTCTGACCAGAGGCAGGAGCAGGGTGTGCTCCCCAGATCCCTGCAGCCAGAGGGAGCTGAGGCTGCTGGCAAGGCTGGGGTGTCCCAGCTGTGCTGCTTTGCCATCTGGGCTTAAACCAAGGGCTGGCTCAGTCCAGTCCCAACCACCTCAATATGAGCCTTAATGACCTCGTTATGTGGTGGCAGAATGAATCTTTATATAGCACTTGGAAGTGTCACCTGCTGCTGGAGCAGCTGGAGAGGAGGAGCGGGGCTGGCTGGGGACAGCAGGGCTGCCTGGGGGAGCACCAGCATCCCAGCAGTGCTGGCTCGTGGCACAGAGAGTTCCTGCACCCACAGGTGGAACCATGGAATTGTAAGGGTTGGAAAAGCCCTCTGAGTTTATCGAATCCAACCATTCCCCAGCACTGCCAAGGCCACCACTGACCCCAAGTGCCACATCCACACGGCTTTTAAATCCCCCCAGGGATGGTGACCCCAGCACTGCCCTGGGCAGCTGTGCCAGTGCCTGACCACCCTTCCCATGAAGGAATTTCCCCAATATCCAACCTAAACCTCCCCTGGCCCAGCCTGAGGCCGTTCCCTCTCCTCCTGTCCCTGTTCCCTGGGAACAGAGCCCGACCCCCCGGCTGCCCCCTCCTGTCAGGGACTTGTGCAGAGCCACAAGGTCCCCCCTGAGCCTCCTTTGCTCCAGGCTGAGCCCCTTCCAGCCCCTTCCCCAGTTCCTTCCCTTCTCTGGACATGCTCCAGCCCCTCAGTGTTGTGAGGGCCCAGAACTGACCCCAGGATTGGAGCTGCAGCTCCCCCAGGACTCTGGTGCTGAGTTTCAGGAGCTGTTCCTGCCTGCCCCATGTGCTGCCGCTTCAGTGCAGCAGAACAAACCAAACCCCAGCTCTGGGCTTGTTCCTCCCTACCTCAAACCTGCCCCAGGCTACAGGAGCCTTGTGGCATCCAACAGCTCCAGGAAAGTTCACACTTCCCTGGGAAGTTCTGGTATGAGCATGGTTTACACTGATTTTTTTCTTTTTATAGAAGCTGCATCATCAGGATGGTACTCGGAGGTTTGTGCCCGTCACTGTGCCTGCTGCTTGCCTGGCACCTCCTGCATCAGCAGCAATGAACCCGGTGGGCAT
>NW_008239539.1:1733338-1739066 GCF_000691975.1 Corvus brachyrhynchos
GGGTCGTTGGGAGTCGTGGTTGCAAGAATTCCAAGAATGATTCTCATTCTGTGTTCAATAATCACGGCTGGAGGGTGCAGGGTGCACTGGGAGATGGGATGTGGGTGGCTGGGTCCTGCTCCAACAGTAGAAGCAGCTCCTCAAAATCCACTTTGGGGTTTCTTCCAACCTTCATCATCCCACAGAAACCAGGGCAAATGTCAGATGGAATCAGTGGTTTGGAGCGGGTGACTGAAACGTGCTGCGCGTGTTTGGGTGGCTTCGGGTGATGGTTGCTCAGAGCTGGCATCTCCTGCATCCTGGCAGAGCTTGCGGCCACCAAGGAGCCTTCCTCGCCTCCCACCTGGGAACTGGAGGCCACCTGAGCTCCAGGAGGAGGGTGGGAGAGGCTCATTATCCAGGTGGGAGCTTGGGATGCTTCGCTGTGAGAGGTGGGAGCTGGACTGGCACCAAACTGGGCAAGAGCTGGAAGCTCTAGCTGGCTTCTCTCCTTGTGCCCTACCTTGGTCTCAGTGACTCCAGCAAGTCCAAGAATGGATCTTCAGGGTTTCAGTGGATCTACAGCATGGATGGAAAACCCATCCCAAAACTCAGAAGAAGTCTGGGGTGTTTCTAGTTCTAGATTTGACTGAAACCTCTAAATTGTAGGGAGGAAATGAAGCTAAGCCAGGAATTTTTTAAATCTGTGGCTGTGGTTCACAGCTGTTACTGGTGACCTGGTCTGGCAGAGCTGAGCCTGGAGCCTCGGCCGAGCCTTTGTGCTCACTTTGCATCAGCAGCACTGATCTCAGGTGCTGGGAGCAGCGAGTGCAACAGCCCAGCCCTGACCCCTCCCTCAGGTACCGGCTGTGCCGGGCCGCTGTGGGATGGGGATGTTGTGTCCAGGCAAGGAGGAGCCCCTCATGCCCTTCTCCCTGCTCCTCTCTGAGGCTGGAGGCACAAGCTCTCCTCAGCCCTGTCGTCACCTGTGCCCTTCCCAAGGCGGGGGTGCTGCCCCTGGACGCCCCTCCCCACCTCCCGCCCTCAATGACTCCGGGAACCCAGGGCCAGGGCAGAGCCACCCCCCAGCCCCGTGGCACCCAGAGACAGTGACATCCCTTCTCCATCACTGCAGGGGCTGGGAGCAGGTGAGGGGGATGGGAGGGCAGAGAATGGCAGTTCCCTGTGTTGGTTTGCCCGGTAAGCCAGAAACTGCTGCTCCCGTGTGCGGTATCTGGGTGACCAGGGAGAAGAAACGCAGCCTCGCTCAGAGCAAGCAAGGACATGCTGGGGTGTGATCTGGGCATGGCTCGGCCCTCCTGACGCACACCAGAGAAGCTGTTTGCTCTCTCCACCTCTGTGGTTTATGTGAGAGTCACCAGCCGAGGCTTTGGGACAGGGAACTCTCATAAAAACTCCCCATGGGAGCTGCATCTCAAACCTGCAGTGTCAGGGAGCTGCTCCCGTGCACCCCATCCTGCCCTGAGCAGGGAGCATGGTGTGTGCTCTGCTCATCCCACTGCTGCTGGGAATGCAGGGATAACAGGTGTGCAGGAATAAAGAGACAAAGCAGAGAGAATGGGAACCTCTCGTGTGAGCTCTCTCTCATTTGTGTATCTATTTCTCCACACTCGTCACTTTGGTGCCACTTCATCAACCAGCTTGGACATCCCTGACGTGAGAACGTCAGCCCTGTTAATCACCCACCTGTCCCCTCCACAGCTGGGTCTGTGTGGATAAACCGGAGGAGGAGCACAGTCCCTGCATCCAGCTGGATGTCACACAGGGAATGCTGAAACCTGGCTGAAATCTCCATGCCAGGGGATGGAGGAGTTTGGCTTCCCTGTGCCCTTCATCTGCTGTGAGGCGGAAGATGCTGAGTGCCAGGCCAAGGGGGAATGGCTTCCCAGTGCCAGAGGGCAGGGTTAGATGGGATATTGGGAAGGAATTGTTCCCTGGGAGGGTGGGCAGGCCCTGGCACAGGGTGCCCAGAGCAGCTGGGGCTGCCCCTGGATCCCCGGAAGTGTCCAAGGCCGGGCTGGACATTGGGGCTTGGAGCAGCCTGGGACGGTGGAAGGTGTCCCTGCCATGGCAGGGGGTGGGATGAGATGAGCTTGAAGCTCCCTTCCAACCCAACCCATTCCATGACTCTGTGCAGGAGAAGCACAAATGGATGGGCAGAGCAGTCAGGAAGCCTTGGCTATCCCAGGAAAGGCATGTGGATGGGATTGATGGGACGTGGCTCTTTTGGGAAGCTGCTGGGAAGAGCCATGGATGCATCCAGGCTTTGGAGCAGAGCTGCTGGCAGGGTAAGACAAAGGGAAACCAGGGCCAAAAAACAGGCTGGGGGGGATGGCTGGAGCATGGAGCAGAGCCGGGGAGGGAGAAGGGCAGGATTTGGCCAGAGCCCAGCTGGGATGGGCAGCACACACGAGGCTGAGCAGAGCCAGGAGCGAAGGTGCCCAGGGCACGGCCCCTGCGAGGCTGCAGCAGAGGGGGAAAATGCAGAGCTGCTCTGCTGGAATAGATAAGGCTTTGTTTGAGAGATGAAAAAAAAAAAAAAAAAAATTAATAAAAGCCTGGAAAAACTGGCTTTGCCATTTCTGGAGAAGTTTAACATTCTCTGGTCAGGAAGGAAAAAATGATCTCTCTCATGGAAAGCCGTGCTCCGCAGATGAGTTGTTTTTTGTCAATGCCATTGCCTGGCTGGGGTGAAGGACCCCAGGTCATTCCCATGGGGAATGGGAGGGGTTTTTGGGGTTTCTCCCAGCTGGGGGGCCAGGAGGAAGCAGCTGCTCCGTGGCAGACAGCACTTCATCCATGTACCCCAATTCTGACCTCAGGACCTTTGTTTCAGAGGGGTTCGGGTATTTCTTAAGGCTTAGGGGGGTTTTTTAGGGTTCAGGTTTTTCTTTCTTAGGGTTTTGTTTTCTTAGGGTTTTGGTGATTTTTCTTAGTACTTTAGTTGTGATTTGTTGGGGTTTGTTATTAAGAGAGGTTCTCAACAGGCAAATACGATGATAATTATTGTGACATGAAAACTTTGCTGCTGAAAACCAGATTATTTTTCCTCTATTCCTTTTTCTTTCTCTTTTCCCATTAGGCTGCACCCTCACTGGTAAGAGCAGTTTTTGGAGCAAACCTCCCCAAGATCAGTATCTCCAGGATGTCCAAAGGTCTTGTGCTTGCTGGCAAGTGGTAGAAAATGCCTTTGATTTCTCAAGTTTCCTTTTTCCAGACCAGGAGGCTGTTTCCTTAATCCCTCCAAGGGAGGATGTTCAGACACTCCTGAAGTTTTGACTGCTCCAGCTGACCGAGGCCCCTGGGAAGGCTCCTGCTGGGAGCTTGTGCCATGAACCCAATCCTTGCTGGGAGGATAATGGCAAGGGCTCTGTCCTGCTCAGGGATGCTGCTCTCCTGTCAGGAAGCCTTCCCATCCCAGAGGCTTCTCCTGGTGGGATGGCTTGGCCAGGGACAGGGGAGTTGGTTGAGGATGGGGTCTGAGCACGGATCCTGGTCCTGCTCACTGCATGCCACCACTGGGATGGACAATCAGCACACCAGGCAGTGGCCACCCACTTCTGCTCTCAATTCCATCCCCATTCAATGTCCATTTATACAGATTGCATTAAAAAACTCTCCCATGTCAACCCTGCTGCTGGAGGCCAGACTTTAGGAGGGATTAATCCTCCAGAAGGCCCCAGAAGAGAGCTATAAACATCCTTAAAGCTCCCCAAGCCACAGCTCCCCCTGCATGAAATTCTCTCATGCTGCTTTTCATGACACTGGAGTGGAACTGTGGCAGGATAGAGGGCACAAGGGCTGGGCTCTGGCTACAGTAATTCAGGTGTGGGAGAGATTAGGATCTGGCTGAAAACTCAGGGCAGAGTTCTGTCAGGCTGCCCACGTCAGGGTGTAGCTGGACAGCAGGCTTGCTGTGCTCAGCCCAGCCTGTTCCAGCTGCATTTATCTTCCCTCAGAGGAATGGTGATATTTTATTGTAATGTGCATGGAAATGAGAGCAGAAGTCGGGCGAGCGATGGGAGGCTCGCTCCGCCCTCAGCACAGAGCAGCTCCTGACTCACCTGCTGTCTGGGCCTCCTGCTGACTCCAGCCCTCCCAAACAGCCTCTGGAAATGGGTGCCAGCCCTGCAGGCAGAGCTGGCCCAGCTGCCTGCACCCCTCTCACATGGGCAGTGACACCGGTAAGGGTCTCTGGGGCTGGGAGCGCTCCTGGGTGGGTGCTCTCACCCCGAGGACCCTGAGGATGAACAGCTTTCCTGCTGGCAGGAGGGAGAGTTTCAGCAGCAGCTGTGAAGGCTGGACTGGTTTTTATAATGAAATTATCAAATGGTTTGAATTAGATAGGCAGGGACACCTTCCACTGGCCCAGGCTGCTCCAAGCCCCATCCAGCCTGGCCTTGGACACTGCCAGGGATCCAGGGGCAGCCACAGCTGCTCTGGGCACCCTGTGCCAGAGCCTCACCACCCTCACTGTTTTCTACCTGCCAAACCTGGACTATCCAAAGAAGAAGCCCACCTCCTGTTTTCTAAGCATGGCAAGTGTTTGAGGAAGATGATGTGGAAGGAGGCTGATGATTTTCCCCCACACTGTGGCTCTGTTCAAGGCTCGTGCCTTCCCTTGCAGGGACACACATCCATGTAACAGCTCCGTGGGCAGGGCTGAACTCCCAGGGCCTTATGGCACTGGGGTGAGAGCAGAATAAAGCAACCAAGTGCATGAGACAGAAGAAATGTCACCATCATCCTCCAGGATCCCCAGCCAAGGCAGGGAGTGCCCAGGGCTGGATGGGGATGGCTACTGAGCCTGGAGCCCACGAGCCCAGGCAGACCACAGAGCTGCAGCAGATACTCCTAAGGAGAGACTTGGAGCCTGGTGCTGCTGGATGGGAGGTTGAGGGTCCCTTTGGGTTGGGACAGGGTGGCTGTCACATCCAGGGGGACAAAGAGTTGTTCATGGGGAGATTGCAGCACCTGGCTTGGGTGCCAGTGCTGCTCATCGAGATGTTCCCATCCTGGGCAGGCTTTGTCCGAGGCTGAGGAAGCCACCAAGGCTCCCATGGCTCCTTTCCAAACACTGTCCTGCTGCCGGCGGATGTCCCCCGGTCAGCCTCTGCCTCACTCAGCTGAGCTGGTGGCCCTGGCTCCCGGGGCTGGCAGGACACGCTCCAGTGCCCCTCGCTCTTGCCAAACCGGTGCTGGGTTCTTGCCCTGTCCCTCGGTGCTCTGGAAGCTCCGTCACGGGCAGCGCCCTGGCACCGAGCCCTGCCCAAGGTGCAGCCCCTGCAGCCCCGCGGGGCGCAGGATGAGGCCGGGCTCACGCGGTGTCGAAATCTCGGTCCCTGCTGACGGCGGGGGCGGGAGGTTGATTTTAGGAGTGTTGCTCTGTTTTCCTGGTAGCAGAGCTGGGCGGGAGCCGCCTGGGAGCCTGGCAGTGCCTGGAGCAGGGGACGGGGCAGGAGCTCCTCGCTTCTTCGCAATCCTCCTCCGGCAAGTTGCTCAACCGGTCGGGCACCGGCTTCCCCATCTTGATGGTGGGGCTGTTTCCACACGGTGGGGGAGTGTTCCCTGGATTCACAGATGTTTGTAAACTCCAAGGCAGGAATTAACAAATTGGGGCTAATAAGCACAGCTCTCCCCGAGGTGTGCACGGACAGCCGGGGCGCGGGGAGGGAGGGAGGGAGGCCCCGGGCACAGCCCTGCGCGGCCTGCTCCGCCCTCACCACCC